>NW_026596069.1:29446917-29578516 GCF_907164565.1 Psammomys obesus
AATAATAATAATAATAATAATAATAATAATAATAATAATAATAATAAAATACAAAAACCCCAAACATCTCAATAAATATTCATCACCATTTAACAATTATGGATATGTAAGTTAAAAAATAATGTTTCATACTTCAAGAACACCTAAGATTAAGAGAATAACTGACAAAATTTCTGGAGATCATGTGGAGAAGGAGAACTCTTCTTTACCATGGATAGTTTTCCAACTAATGCAACCATTCTTTAAATAAATACGAAAAATTCTTAAAGAGCTATAAGTAAATCTACCACAGAGGTATGTCATTACCCAAAGACTGAACATTCAACTCCACACATATCAACCCAGTCATCTTCATTGTTGCTCTATTGCCATTCACAGTAGCAATAAAATGCAAACAACCTAAGTAAATATGGTAAATATACACAATGAAATACTCTTCAGCTGTTTAAAAATTAATCAATTAACTTTCCAGTTAATAGATGGAAGTAGAAAATATTATGCTGACTTAATTAACATAGACCCAAAAGAAGAATGTTAAATATTCCCTTTCATCATGATTCTTTGTTCCAAAGCTTCAGATGAAAATGCATAATCAATAATTGCAGACACCTGGAAAAAGAAGGGGACCATGAAGTGGGTGTCTCTAAAGAGAGGAATGGCACTGTATAGGTGATTTGAAAAGGAACTGTAGAAAACAGAGCAGTGACTTTATGACGGGTGCAGTGGGAGATCCAGAGCACAATTGGGAAAGCAATTTTAGACATTATTTCTTATAAGTAGATGGAAAAAATCAATCATCCAATCATTATACAAAAAAAGATGTAATCAACAACTAAGAATGGGATTAAACCTAAGGTTTTGATAGTTCAATACAAAAACTCAGTCACTATACTAAAGAAGAAATAAATTAATAATGTTGAAGAAAAGAAAGTATTCAGATATCTAAAGTTAAACATTTGGAATTTCAAATAAAATTAGTATCACCTGGTTTTCTTGAAAGAATCTCTACAGAAAGTAAATAAGTTTTAAGAACTGAGCACAGTTTCTTAGATACTGGAGTCATTGTGGCAAATGCAACATTATGATTGTAAATGGTCATATAGGTGATAAGAAAGCAGACAGTATCACAACTATAAAAGTGGAAAAGAAAAATGTATTGAGGACAGAAGACATAATTTAGTCTATCATACTGACATATGCTTAATTTTTATGTTGAGTTAAAATGTAGGTATTCATTACTAGAGAAATAGTGTATAAAATTATACAGATAAAATTTCTAAAACTAGCCATTAATTAAAATAAGGTGTTTAGGAAAGAAGAGGGAAAGGTGAATAATGAACATGTTATTTGTTCATTGCTGAATACATTTCTAGATGCAAAGCAGACATTGTCTTGTGGGTTATGAATAGCGTTATATAACATTATCGTTATGAAGATATCTTCACAGTTCCCATGACTCATTTTCTTGGTGGAAATATATAGATCATTAAAGTACCAAGTGCCTAAACTTTAAGTACAGTGACTAAAATACTACTTAGATAGATGATTAACAAACTGTTATCTTTTTGTGTGTGTGTGTGTTTCTTTTATTTTCCTTTTTTAACTTTTTTCTTTTTTAAATGCACATACATTAAAGAGCACAAATTAGAAATTACAGAATATAAATTTTATATTATATTTTGAGAAATTCAGCACATGTATTCTTTTTCACTTAAAAAGGGGGGGACTAGTTGTTTTTTACACTCCTAGTAAGTAAACTAAACACCAAGCTGCAAAAGAAATCAATTCCATAGACAATTGATTCCTTGTCTGCACTAATGGAAGACATTATCTTTGTAATCTACAACTGCTAATGGAACAGTGTCACAAATAACATAAAATATCATTCAGAACAATGGAAACATCTTTTAAATTTAACATTGCAAATTATTTATGTTTACCATTGAATATGGATTTTTACTGTTCTGGGAATTCATGCTACTTCACACAAAATGTTGATGCAGTTCGATTAGTCCCCAGTTCTTGCTCAGCATGCGACGCGCATGCGCTCTCTCTAGCCCTGCGCTCGTTATTCTTCAAACATGCATGATATTTTTTCACCTTCTCATTTCTGAGCCTTCTTCCCGGAATATACTTATACAATACTTACTCTAAAAATTAAGGAAGAAAACATTCTTCCTTAAGCTTTTTTCTACCTCTGGTTGTTGAGAGAGGGTTTCTCTGTGTAGTCTTACTCTCCTAGACTTGCTTTGTAAACCAAGCTGGCCTCAAACTCACAGACATCCACCTGTTTCTGCCCCCCTAAGTGCTGGTATTACAGGCATGTGCCACCACACAGGGCTACTCTATGAATATTTCAGTGTTCATCATTGTGAAAATTATTTACATGACATTTTGCTTCCTCTTGTACTAAGACTTTGAAGTCTATTGTAAATATAGAATATGCAGTTTTGCTTCAAATCACATATAGCTGGCTCATATTGCATTTGCTTCATATAATTAGACAGTAAAGTCCTTATAGAGCACATTTTCCATGAACAATTGTTTTAGTATTTTCGAAAATTAAGAAATTTGTTACATAATTTATATATCAGAGTTTTGAAAAACATGCCTTCAAGTGAGAGTCAAATTGTTATATAGTTACCAATTGCAACTATAAATAATCTCCTTTTTTAATTGCTTTGAAAAATATAAACTTGTAAACTAATAGTTCTGAAGTTCTGAAACTTGAAACTAGTCTTACGGTTCTGTGAAAGTTTGAGTACTGCTAATTACCACACAAAATACCTGTGCAGATTTCATGCTCTACCCTTCTCCTGAAATTTTACTTTTGAGCATCCTTCAGCCACCATTTCTGTCATATCTGTCACTGGTTTTGTCAGAGGCCCGTGGTCTCTAGGGAGCATTGGCCTGCCCTGGAGTGTGGTGGATAGATCCTGAGAATCTTGGGAAACTGACTTTCCTTTCTCAGCACCTATCTACTGTAAGTACCTTCCTGGTTATAGTCTTCACATCTGAAAGTCTTACAAACTTTTTCTCAATAATGAGTGGTCCAGAGATATTTTTTCTCTTTAAGAAACACATCTGATGGACTTTGTGGATGATATAAAGATTTATTTTTGTAAAGGTTTGGAATTTATTATCATTATTATTATTGATTTTCAGTAATCTTTAGTCAGTGAACCTGACCAGGGCTCCAAGAGCCACATGCTAAACATCAGTCACAGTCTACAGAAATGTGGACACACTTCTGGGTGCATTTTCTCCTTGTCTTTTTTCTTCCATACTCATTGCTTAAGCATCTTCTGCTTCACCAGTCCCAAACTGATCTCTGGCTCCACTAATACTAAGTGTAACAAGAATAGATTCAATTTCATTATGATGATGTGGGTGGTATTTCATTACCCAGCATGAACATAAGGATCATTTGATATGTTTTATATTTGAAAATGATTATTTAACATATTTTTAAAAACTTCTAATTTTTTTATAATATAATTACTTTATCATGGTCAAATGTACAATTTTTCTAAGGAGAAATGTGAAAACATGTACAATTTGCTGTAAGATTCTTGCCAAGAAATTGAGAAAAAGTCTTTAAGCAGACTAACGATTTTTTTTAACAATAACACACACTGCAGGTGATGTTGAAGTTTTAATGAATGAGACAGGAACTATATGATTTGTGATTATGTTCCTAATGTCAATTTTGTATTCGTTACATTTTATCTCATATTTTGTGGTTTTTCTTCCTCAACTCCTCCCAGATCTATTCCCACCTGCCTATCCAGATAACTCTATACCTTCTTTTACTCTTTCCCGGGGGGGAAAATCAGAACACAAAAATAAAATTGTGAAAGAGAGTAGAAATTGGTGTGTGTGTGGATCTCTAGGACAGGGGAGGCTCATGGGCTCTGTCTATGGGCTTCACCCTAGCTGAGAATCCAAATAACTGGTGTGAATGAGCATCAAGTCAGTGCCTCTTGTAGCCAGTTGGGAATCCCAGAGGAGAGAGGGGACAGTAGCCCACACATAATGCCTTCTACCCAAAATGTGTCTTGTCTACAAGAAGTTCAGGAGCAAAGATGGAACAGAGATCAAGGGAACAGCAAACCAGTGACTATCCAGTTTGAGACCCACCCCACGGGAGAAGGCTTACTACTGTCCCTGTTAATGACACTCTGCTATGCTTGCAGACAATAGTCTAGCATAACCGTCTTCTGAGAGACTTTATCCAGCAGCTGATAGAGACAGATGAAGAGACCCAAGACAAAGCAATGTGCTGAGCTTGGTGAGTGCTGTAGAATAGTAAAAGAAAGAACAGAGGAATTTGTAAAGGTCACGGACACCACAAGCAGACCTACAGAACAATATGTCCTGGACCCACAGGAGCTTACAGAAACTGAACCACCAACCAAAGAGTTTCTATGGACTGAACTTATATGTAACAAATGTACAGCTTGGTCATCATGTGGGTGTTGGTATAATGTTCTTTTGGAATGTATATACCTTACTCTTGTTCATTCTAATGCTGATTTCTTTCCCCCACTATCTGCTTTTAATCCGGACATTGCATTGTGATACTTATTCTAAGCATCACCTGTCTCCTTTGTGTAAACATGCCAACATTTGTTCTCTAAATTGTCAATTAAAACAACCAGCCACAATGTTGAGCAATAGAGTGGGACATCCTGATTCAGAGTGGGAGGAGAGGAAGGAAGCAGGAGGAGAGGAAGGAGTAGGAGGGAGTGGGGAGGGCAGGAGGAGAGGAAGAAGTAGGAGAGAGAAGAGGAGCAGAGGCTGGGAGAGCAGAGGCTGGAATAAAGGTCTTGGAATGACATGGAGAAATGACTTAAGAAATTCTTTACAGACCTTGAAAAAAAGATTCTCAGCTTCATATGGAGAAACAAAACACCCAGAATCTCCAAAACGATCCTGTACAACAACAGATCATCTGGAGGTATCTCCATTCCCGATCTCAAGCTGTACTACAGGGCAACAGTAATAAAAACTGCATGGTATTGGCATAGAAACAGAAAGGAGGATCAATAGAATCGCATAGAAGACCCAGAAATAAACCCACACACCTATGAATACTCAATATTTGACAAAGAAGCCAAATCCATTCAATGGAAAAAAGACAGCATATTCAACAAATGGTGCTGGACCAACTGGATGTCTACATGCAGAAAAATGAAAATAGATCCATATTTATCACCCTGCACAAAACTAAAGTCCAAGTGGATCAAGGACCTCAACATAAAACCAGATACTCTAAATCAGCTGGAAAAAAAGTGGGAAACAGCCTAAAACTCATTGGCACAGGAGACAACTTCCTGAACAGAACACCAACAGCACAGGCTCTAAGAGCAACAATCAATAAATGGGACCTCATGAAACTGAAAAGCTTCTGTAAAGCAAAAGACACTGTCATCAAAACAAATAGACAGCCTACAGATTGGGAAAGAATCTTCACCAACCCTTTATCTGACAGAGGGCTAATATCCAGTATATATAAAGAACTAAAGAAGCAGAAAAGCAACAAACCAAGTAATCCACTTAAAAAATGGGGAACAGAGCTAAACAGAGAATTCTCGAAAGAGGAACATCGAATGGCAGAGAAACACTTAAAGAAATGCTCAACCTCATTAGCCATTAGGGAAATGCAAATCAAAACGACCCTGAGATTTCACCTTACACCCATCAGAATGGCCAAGATGAAAAACTCAAGTGATAGCACATGCTGGAGAGGTTGTGGAGAAAAGGGAACCCTCCTCCATTGCTGGTGGGAATGTAAACTGGTTCAACCACTCTGGAAGTCAATCTGGCGCTTTCTCAGACAACTAGGAGTAGTGCTACCTCAAGACCCAGCTATACCACTCCTAGGTATATACCCAAAATTTGCTCAAGTACACAACAAGGACATTTGTTCAACCATGTTCGTAGCAGCTTTATTTGTAATAGCCAGAACTTGGAAACAACCCAGATGTCCATCAATGGAGGAATGGATACAGAAATTGTGGTATTTTTACACAATGGAATACTACTCAGCAATCAAAAAGGAGGAAATCATGAAATTTGCAGGCAAGTGGTGGGATCTAGAAAAGATCATTCTGAGTGAAGTATCCCAGAAGGAGAAAGACAAACTTGGTATATACTCGCTTATATAGACCTACAAGATATGATAAACATAATGAAATCTACACACCTAAAGAAGATAATCAAGAAAGTGGACACAGGCGAAGGTGATTAATCCTCATTTAGAAAGACAAATGGGATGTGCATTGAACTTATGACAGGAGTCTACCACAAAAGGCATCTGAAAGACTCTACCTAGCAGTGTTTCAAAGCAGACACTAAGACTCATAACCAAACCCTCGGCAGAGTGCAGGGAATCATATGAAAGAAGGGAAGTTAGTATGATGTGGAAAGGATAGGAGCTCTACAAGGACCAAACATATCTGGGCACAGGGTCTTTTCTGAGACTTACACTCAACCAAGGACCATCTATGGATATAACCTAGAACTTCTGCTCGGATGTGGCCAATGGTAGCTCAGTAACCAAGTAGTTTTCCAAAGTAAGGGGAACAAGGACTATTTCTAACAGGATTTCAAGGGCAGGCTGTTTGACACCCCCCCCGGGGGAGGAGCAGTCTGTTAGGCCACAGAGGAGGACTTTGCAGCCAGCCCTGAAGATACCTGATAAAACAGGGTCAGATGAAAGGGGAGGAGGTCCTCCCCTATCAGTGGACTTGGAAAGGGGCAGGGAGGAGACCAGGGAGGGAGTGTGGGGTTGGGGAGGGAATGAGGGAGCGGGATACAGCTGGGACACAGAGTTAACAAAATGTAACTAAAAAGAAAAAAAAAAAAAGATACTACTAAAAGCAAGTATAATGGGCGAATCTAAATGGTAGGAAACTATGTGGATTTGGAGGTTTAAGATGTAGTAACTATTGCCCAGCATTTTGTTCTATGTTAATTAAATAAATCATAGTCTCTGTGTGGTAATTTGGTTATACAGCTGTTTAGGACTAACTGCAGCTTTACTAAAAGATACATCAATAGTAAATATCAATGACCAAGTACAACATGTGGGTCCCCTAACAATAGAAGTAGTGTCTGTGTCTGAATCTGTTACCTAGCACTGGGTTACTTTCCTTTATCTGGGCTGCCTTGCTACTCCCTCATGGGAGAGGATGTGCTTAGTCCCACAGTTACTTGTGATACCAGGGTGGATTGGTAAATTACGGGCCTCCCCTTCTCTGGGAGGAAGAAGAGGGGGAAATGAGAGGAGAGGGGCAAGGGGGTGATGGGACTGGGAGTAGAATAGGGAGGGGGCTGGGAGAAAAAAAAAGAGTCTCCCAAAACAAAACAAAGAAATAAAGAAAGAAAAGATACATTACACACACACACACACACACACATACACACACGCATGCAAAACCCATAAAAACACAAAATCAGAAACCTTGCTATAAAGCAAATGACCAGTTAGACAAAAATGGCCAATCAAAACATTTTATGAGACAAAGTCCAGAAAACAACATTAGGTTAATTTTGTGTTAGCCATATACTGCAGTTTTGGAGCCTAACATTAAGTGTGGTGCATAAACTCAGTGAAAATCAGTCCGCAAAAATTGACTTGTTTTCTTTACATGCATTGGTAATTGGAGATAACTTCTTGATGAGGAAGGGACCTACACTCCATTTCCACATCTCAGTCCTGGGATCCCTTCTGGCTTGGATTTGTGTGCTGTATTCTTGCTTCAACAGTTTCTGTGACTTTGTGTTTTCAATAGTTCTTTTATTGTTTTGAAGAGTGTTTCCTTTATGTCATCAATCGCTCTGACTCTTAAGATTTTTCTGTCTACTCTTCCACTTAGGTCTTTGAGCCTTGAGCCCTGAAGAGAGAGATTTGGTGAAGACATTCCATTTAGGACTGGGAGCTTCAAAAACTGTTACTTTCTGCACATTGCCCAGTGTTGGTTTCTGTGTAGGTTCCAATCTACCTTGAGAGAAAACTTCTCTGATGTGACTATGCAAGGCACTGATCTATGTGTATAGCAGAATATCATTAGGGATTATTTTATTGCTTTGTCCCTTAGCAAAATAATAGTATTTTTCCTGAGACCAACCACATATTACATGCTACATTTTTGCTACTTTGTGCCATTTTTCTTTCAACTGCAGATGCCCAAAGATATTATTCATATTTATATTCATATTATTATTATTTATTAACATAGATTAAGTTAATAAAATCTATGTAATTGTTTTAACTTATAAACTTTATTACTTTAAACAGACTCTGAAGACAAACTCATCTGCTTCTGGCTACAAAAAACAACAACAACAAAAAACATTAACCATTATTTTTTGATTGTTTAAATAATTTCATGATATTTTTTTAAAAAAGATTGCAGCTATACTTCATATACTTTATGTTTGACTAACATTACTAAAATGTATCTTATTTATGTAAACTTGTATAAAATTTTTCTTTTAAGATTATAGGAAAAATCCACTTTAATGGTTATATTTATAAAGCATAATTTGCATATTATCAGATTACTAGAAAGCAGATTCTATCTGCATGTTCAAATGTACCTTTCAAAACTAGGTGTAATATATAAATGCTTTATATGATATATGACTGTACAGAGTATCTTCACTTGCAAATGAATTCACACTCCAGTGATATTTTAAACAAGCAACTAGAATAACATATATATGCTTATAAACATATGCATAACAAAAAATTGTAGATATTGTCTCTATTTGCTCTCTGTGGTTTTCTTCCTAAAAATTTCCATCATCTCTATATATTTCATTTCTTAAAACAGGCTTATTGTTGCAGACTACAATCAAAAGTGAAATTGCAATGTGCTGGCTCCCTGCTCTTCAGAAAAAACAAAACAAAAACAAAACAAAACAAAACAAAAAAAAAAAAAAAAAAACACCGCACTGCATCTTTTATTCAACGCATGGCTTAGCATCTGTTCTCTTGAGGTTTATGGTTTTTTACAAACCAAATATACTTACAAAACTGAATTCTCAGAGTTCTTGAAAAGTAATATCAAATCTGTCCAAATTTCACTGAAAATTTCTAGGAGTCATTTCAATTTAGAACATTTCTTAAAGCTCATTTGATGCTGAAAACTTAAGTCTTTAAAATTCAATGGATTGTGTCATCCCTTGAGCTTTTTATCTTAACCATTCTGATGGGTATAAGGTAGAATCTCAGGGTCATTTTGATTTGCATTTCCCACATCACTAAGAACATTGAGCATTTCTTTAAGCATTTTTCTGTCATTCGATATTTCTCTGTTGAAATTTTTCTGTCTAATTTGGTACTCCATTTTTAATTGGATTATTTGGTTTGTTGGTGTTTAACTTCTTGAGTTCTTTATATATTCTTCATATTAGCCCTCTGTCATATGTAGGGCTGGTGAAGATCTTTTCTCAGTTTGTAGGTGTTTTGTTGCTTTACAGAAGCTTTTCAGTTTCATAAGGTTGCATTTCTTGATTGTTGATCTTAGAGCCTGTGCTATTGGTGCTGTTCAGGAAATTGTCTCTTGTGCCAATGAGTTCTAAGCTCTTCCCCACTTTTTCTTCTAACTTTTTAAGTGTGTCTGGTTTTATGTTGAGGTCTTTGATCCACTTGGACTTTACTTTTGTTCAGGGTGCTAAATATGGAGCAAGGGCTGTTTCTTACATGGACTCAGTGGCCAGCTCTTTGATCAGCTCCCCCTAGTGAGGTGGCCTAACTATACCACAGAGAACTAGGATCCAGAAAGTCCTGATGAGGAATTAACCTGTTAGGCTAAGGTCAGGTGGTTGGGGCGGAGTCCTTCCCCTATCAGTGGACTGGGGGAGAGATTTGGGAGGGAAGGCTGGACTAGGAGAAGATAGAGGAGGCTACCTCTGGAATATAGCATGAATGAATTGTAATTAATAATAATAATAATAATGTTTAAAAATATCAGTAAAAAAGAAAATTCAGTGGCCTATTTTGTCTTACAGAGTTTACATTGGAGATATTACTAGGCATGAACAATGACACTTGCTTTTCTTAAGGATAGATTTTTGTAAAAAGTTTTGATATTTGCAGACTATTTCTTTTCCAATCAGAATATATGACACTCATTTAAGTAGGGTGTGTCTGTGGGTACTTAATAATTTGACTACTTATTTTTCTATTTAAAATAGAAAAGACTCTACTATACATATTTTATTTGTTGCAACTTCCAAGGTACTTGAGATGACAATACAGAAATGACCTCTTCAGTTTTTAAACAGTATATTAGTTATTATTTTACTATTCCATTAGAATTTCTATATTGTTTTTAATAATTTTATATTTGAGAACTCCATATATGAACACTATATCACCTTTACCCTTCTTTCACCTCTACTTCCTCTCATATCTTCCCAAATTCATCATCTCTTCTTCAATTACTTTTCGCTACATATAAGCATATATGTATATTCACACATTTACATATCACACACTGAGTCCTTTTAGCATTGGTCACATGTACATGTGTCCATGGATGACCAGTTGGGACTGGGTCTCTCTCTCTCTCTGAATGCATTAACCACCTCTAGATCTTTATGTAGGTGTAGAACCATATAGAATGCCCTCTGTCCTCATTGACATGGCAAGTAGCGTTTTCACTATATTAATTTTTTCAGACAATTGTTGGGAGTTAATGGTTGAAACTATCCTGTCATTTACAGAACACACTATCTCACAGCAGGTGTCCTAGACCCCATGATTGTCCCATTCCCTTTTATGTGATTTTTCCTGAGCTTTGGGAATAACAGCTGCATTTGAGGTGTGTCCATTGGTATTTGGCACCCAACAGTCACTTATTTTCTGCACTTTGACAAATTGTGGACCTCTGCAATAGTTTCCATCTGTGACAAAATATCTTCCCATCCCCAAATCCACAAAGCCATAAACTAACAAAAACTCCTGGGTCAGTTACGAAAATTTTTGCTACAAGTTGTTGGTCAGTGGAGTCCAAAAAACTACCCAAACAGCATATTTTTTATCCTGGATGCTTCCCTGAACGTTAAGGTAATACTTTAAAGCAAAGACACCACACACTGGAGACTCGGTACTTCAAGAAATGTAGCTGCATCTGATCTGGATGCCTCCTTTCCTGGTATTAGTAGGTGGTATGGGTGCTGCCAAAGGAGAGGAGTAATTGATAGTCACACACAGCTGTTAAGCATATGGGCCAAAGAAATGACCAGGCCAGCAAGATATCTGCAATGGAGCATTAGTGGCATATTTAACCTGGTGTGAGCAATAGCAGCTTAATTGAACTCAACACCCACTTAACAGGAAAAAAAAATCATTCTTGTAATTTAAATCTAAAAATTACCCACAGAAAGAGTGGTTATAAGATGTGGACTTTGAAAGGAGCATGGAGGAGATGAGGGAGAGAGGGGTTCAGAGGGAATGAGGGAGTGGATAAAGCTGGGATACAAAATTAATAAACTGTTACTAATATTAAAAAATAAAATTAAATTAAAAATAAAAGATCTGAGGAGAGAAACTACTACAGCCATTATCCTAAACTGAATTGATTTTCAATATATTTAACCTTACAACCTTAAAGGGTGTTTGTTTGTTTGTTTGTTTGTTTGCCAATTCACCATATTAATTGATCTTAGCATTCTATACACTTGTAAAGTCACTCAGTGTTACAGAGGTTGAAATACACTTTAGGAAGGAAAACAAGGCAGGGATGCTAAATGATATGCACTAAGGTTAAGGCAGAACAAAGCAAGAAGCATATCTGAATCTGGTCTTTATATAGGGTAAAAGTGCTGGACTGAGGTAAAACAAAATGTCCCAACAAATGAACCAAGTCCATAAGATAGAAAAGAAATTCTAGACATTAGACATACATGTAATTTTACATGATCGTATAGTTGATAAATAATGCACAAATGTAGCCAAAAGCAAAGAATAAATGATAAGATTGTTTAACAGTAAGTTCAAATTGTGAGGAATACAGGGTAAACAGACATTTGGATGATTTTCAACCTCAGTGACTAGTTTTGTCATTAATCTGTGACTGCTTTTGTCATGTGCATTTAATACAATTCGTTAATTTTATCTCAAGGCTAATAATTGACAATTTTTCCCTTCTACAGAAATTACCTCACAGTTTTAGTTTCATGCTCTCATCTTCACTATAAGATATAATATACCATATTATTTTAATTTCATGAGCAAAAACAAAAATTATTAAACTTCCAATCTCTTGCCTCCTCCCCATCCAACCAATGTGTCATAAACTGAAAGCAGGATCCTGATAAGTTATTTCATAAACAATTGATTTAACTGAATCTCGAGACTGCAGATGGTTGTACATAATTCTTATAATCAAGCAATAAATTATTTACTTCCTACTTTCATGAGCGTGGGTCTTTGAAAAATATTTCTACCATTTTTTTTCTTTTCTTCTCAAACAAAAACAAGCCAACATGTTATCATGTCCACTTTTACCAGTTGTACCTTAAATATTCTAATAATTAATAGTATAATTGTAAACTAGTATAAATTCATTAGTACTATATTATCATCTTCACACTCTCCTAGGTAAATTCTGACAAAAACAAGTAGCTTTGACCATCAACTACACTATAACAAGATGTAGGACACCCTGAGGAATTTTTGCACCTTCTTTCCGGTGTATCTTTGTGAACTTTTAAACACACACACACACACACACACACACACACACACACACACACACACACTTCCTGTTATTCACTGAAACAGTTTGACTTACATAATTCTCAGAAAAAAGAACAAAATCAAATAAATTATCTTGTGAGAATCATGTCTATTTTCTCTACATAGAAGCACTGTTCTTCATCTGCAGTTCACAAACTCACTTTATCTCTACTGTGCTCTACATCTGTTGTAGCTAGTGGAAGCCTCATATTTTAAAATATTCAACTTTAATATATAATATAAAATATTAAATCTGTAAATTACTCCCTTCTCCATTAAAGTGTGAAATCTTTGAAAGCAAGGTTTTGTTTCATTACTGTTTTATTTTCTTTCATCAGCAGAATTTATGGATCAGTTACACACTCATTAAATGTTCAGTAAGTGGGTAAATGATTTGGACAAATTGAACATCAAATTTGGGATGTCCAAATTTATCTGCCAATTTTGCTATTTCATCATATTAAACACTTAAAATGAACAGCTTATTTAATATTAATGTTATAGACTTGGGTCAAAAGTTCTACTGTTTAAATTTTAACTTTTTGGCAAATACATTATTGAATATCAAGGCAAAACAAAAAAAAAGATGGTGGTTGATTATTCAAAATATCTTTCTTTTCCTCACCTAAATTAATGACATAATTTAATAGCTTTTTTCACTTAATTCATTTATTGAAAGATCCCTTCTAGCACTCAAGAAGGCAGAGGCAGGAAATTCTCAGTGAGTTCGAGGTTCAAGGCTGTCCTGGTCTACAAAGTGAGTCCAGGACAGGCAAGGTTACATAGAGAAATCCCGTCTCAAAAAACGGGGTGGGGGCGGGATACAGGCTTTGGAGTGGGCAAGTTAGTTAAGTTTGTCAAAAGTAGCAATTTGATTTCAGAGGAATAAGATTGTATGTTTGGATATAAGGTATTTGAGAAAAGATATAATTTTAAAATATTGAAGGAAATATCTCAGGATAATAGATTTAAAAGTTAAAGCAAAATTTAAAGCATTCTTTATTGTTTGTTTGAAGGATTTCACAAAATGTCATAATGTAAGATGTAGTACAACTGTACAAGTTGCATTTTCTTTAAAATTCCCCATGTTTTAAAAATCCAAAGTCATGTTACAATATCCAAAGTGTCTTAACTGTGAGCACCTGTAAAATTTAAAACAAGATCAATTATTTCTTATGCCAAAATAAGGATCCAGAGGGAGGGAAAAAAAACAAGCACAATTGAGCAAACCCCATCTTTGTAGGCCAAAGCATACAGTTCAATCTCTAACAAGTGGAATTTGCTACATGAACTTCTGAGATCCAAAGTTTTTGGGCAGCTCCAGTTCTGCTCTGCCAGCTACACACATTCAGCTTGTCGCAAATGATAGCCTCCATTATACACCTCTCACTGTCTTGGTGGTCACCCACTGTCCTGGCATCTTCAAAAAATTATGTTCTCATTTGCAGTGAAGACTGTACTTTCATGAATGGTCCCCTGGGCTCCCGTTCAGGCACTCCAGCCCAGCCACACAGTGTGAAGTCTCAGCTCTTATTGCCACTGGGATTACACTGTCACCAATGACCTCTCCTGGCTTCTCATCTAAGCTGTGACACATCTAAGCTGTTTTCTGTGACTTTTTCATTTGTGTAGGTTTAATGCCACCAAAACCAGTACTCCATGGGTGACAAACATTGCTATTTGGCTACAGATTTCATCACTCTGGAAAACATTTGTGTGCTGATCCTGAAGAATCTGGTCCTGATGAGACCAGATAGGCTAGGGTCAAATAGAAGGGGAGGAGAACTTCCCCTACCAGTGGACTAGGGGAGAAGCAGAGGAGAAGAAGAGGGAGGAAGGGTGGGATGGGGGGTTGAAGGAGGGGGCCCCAGCCGAGATACAAATTGAATAAATTTTAATAAATAAAAATTTAAAAGAAGAACAAAGAGAAGAATTCTGTGCACAAGAAAGGCAACATAGATGTAATGTAAATGTTATGATTATATTCCAGGGAGCAGACATATACTGTGGGATGGAGAATATTTGAATAAAACTTAAAGTTGAGAGACATTATCTAAATATTTGCATATATGAAAATTAGTTTTATTTTTCCAAAGATTACTTTGTGCACTTTTGATACTTGGTGCATATGCAGACACATGAACACACACAGAAGTTGGTGTGGTAGTCAATATTTATATGAAAATCTTGAACATTTATGCTAGTTTCCCTGGAGTTCACAATTTTATTCACTGTTCAGTCTTGTCTGAGTATTACTCAATCATTCAAATGTTTTGTTTTCATCTGCCTTGGGGCTTCCCACCTCAACTTACTGAGATTCAGACTATGAAAAGTCCATTTTTAAAGCTCTGTAGAGAAAACACTATATCAAAACAGTTAATAGATGTCTTAAACAGAAAACACGCACATATTCATTTGTCTCTTACCCTATTTATGTCATCCTATACTTGCTGGCAAAAATCTCTTTCCATTTCTCCACACAATATAATTTGACTGTGATGGTCTCTGGTGTTATAGTATTAAGGCAGTTCCTTGGTTAAAGTAAAAGATTTGCAAAACCAGTCCAAAAACTTTATTATCAAGCCATAGCGTCAATGTGTTTTTTGAGCATTCATCACACACAGAAAATGTGAGACCTGGAGAAGAATGAATCATCTCAGATTACCTATCCAGCACTGAGAGGCTACCCAAGAAAGCAGCAGTCATGATTAACTTGCCAAAGTTCCAGGAAAATTTAGAGTCTGTTCTGTGGAGAAACAGAAACCCCATTTGCAAGATCCTTGCCTGGGAAAGGCATCTTAAATCAGAGAGGGCTTAGATGTGAAAATTCTGTCAGGGTTCCCTAGGGGTCTAGGGAATCCTGATAGGCTTCACAATACTCTTCCTTTTCATGGGGTGACCTGACTTTCATGTGCATTCAAATTCAGAGGAGTTTGAGAGGAATACAGATTTAACACTATAGAGGCCTATATGGGAATTTTCAATATTTTGGAGAAGATATTAAGATGGGGTCTTATTTTTCACACGAAGAAGAGAATTACAATCTTATGTTTATTCTGTCCAGACATGAGTTTTTGCAATAATTACTGGCAGGTTCATCTCTTTTGACAGTTTGTACAGCTACTTAGTAGGACTGATAGGCCTGTGCAGTGGAATTCTAGATGGGTAAATGAGCAGCTCATGTTTCCTACTTCGCTCATGAAATTTCCTTATGACCGTACTGTACTAACATGGTAAAACTTCAAAGTTACTAGCTACTAATTAGCATAAATAAATAAATTTTAAAACAAACAAATAAATAAATAAACTGTAATTCTTGTTGCTACATGACCACTAACACCATCTACAGCACAGCCTTTGACCTTCTACCATACAAATCTCAGCTCTTTGGCTTAATATTCTTATTTGAGAGAGTAAACTGAACTGAGGTACTTACTCATGACATAAATAAAGATCTTTCAGTCTGTTAATATAATATTTAATAAAGCCACAAGGTGAAATATTTCTGTATTCATGAACATGAGTGTACCTACTGCAGCATCTCAGGAGATTACTGTTTACAGATAGAACAGTTTGGGAAATAGTTAAGTCCCAATTAAAAAGAAAAAGTGTAACAAAAGGAAGCCGTCCACTCGATCACTTTTGCCTTCTCTCACATGCATCAAAGCTAGCTGTATGTCACAGTATGCAGGAGCACTGTCCTGCCTTGGAAGAAGATAGAATTGAAACTGGAAGCACTTTAATCTGAAACTCTCCAGTATGTAGACTATGAGAAGTATATTTCTCTTTGTCATTAGTTGCTGATCTCATATATTCTCTTGCACTTATATAAACTATGATTTTTTTTTATTTTTTGTTTGTCATGTTGCTTACTATTCTTCATCTGTGATCCAACATAAACTTTTCAGTTAAAAAATAATAAAGCAAGTATATACCGTGTGTGTCTTTCTGCTTCTGGGATACCTCACTGAGGATGATCATTTCTAGATCCCCCCCCCATTTGCCTGCAAATTTCATTATTTCTTTGTTTTTAATTGCTGAGTAATATTCCATAGTGTAAATGTGCCATAATTTCTGTGCCCTTTCCTCAGCTGACGGACATCTGGGTTGTATCTAGCTTCTGTCTGTTACAAATAAAGCTGCTACAAACATGGTTGAACAGATGTCCTTATTGTATACTTGAGCATAGTTTGGATATATGTCTAGGAGTGCTATAGTTGGATCTTGAGGTAGCACTATTCAAGGAGAGCAACAAAACCAAAAAATATGGGCACAGGGGTCTTTACTGAGACTGATACTATAATCAAGGACCATGCATGGAGATAACCTAAAACCTTTGCACAGAAGTAGCCTATGGCAGCACACTGTCCAAGAGGGTTCCCCAATAATAGGAACATGAACCATTTCTGACATGAACTCATGTCTTGGCTCTTTGAGCACCTCCAGCTGAGGGAGGAGCTGCCTTACCAGTCCACAGAGGAAGACAAAGAAGCCAGTCCTGATGAAACCTGATAGACTAAGGTCAGATGGAAAGGGAGGAGGACTTCCCTTACCAGTGGACTGGGGGAGAGGCATAGGAGAAGAAGAGGGAGGGAAGGTGGGATTGGGAGGGGATGGGGTATGGGGCTACAGCTGGGATACAAAGTGAATAGACTGTAATTAATAAAAATAAAAATTTAAAAATAAAAATAATAAAGCATGCTTATTTGAATTCTCAAATTCAACAGCTTCTTGTTCCCTCTAAATTTGTGTAAGATTTTAAAATATTTTTAAGAAATGTAATTTTGTTTAGAGATGGGATACTTTTAAAACATTTTTGTTTCTGCTTCAATTAGTCTATTCTGTTATATTATTTAGCTTTTAAAATTTAATACAGTGAAGTGAGTGTTAGTCTGGATCAATATTCAAATAGTTCATGCTTTTCTCTCTCATTAAATAAATTCCCATTCCTGTGTAGTTTTAAAAGTGCAGAAATGTCCTACATGTTCATAGATCATACTTACACCGAATTGAGAAAATTTTAATTGAGCCTTGCTTTAGGGTCTATAACTCTCACAAATTCTCATTTATGATTTTGTCCATTATAATGAAACAGATTTCCAAAGAACATTCAGTTAAAACACAATGTTGAGTATAATATTGATTTAATTTCTCTTTATATAATAACTTGAACATTATCTCTAATTTCTCTATGTGAAATTGACTTAATTTTTACATCATAAAATCATGTGTGTGCCTAAGAGTGGCATCGCTGGACCAAAAGAGGCTCAAGTACACAATAAGGACACTTGCTCAACCATGTTTGTAGCAGCTTTATTTGTAATAGCCAGAAGCTGCAAACAGCCCAGATGCTCCTCAACTGAAGAATGGATACAGAAATTGTGATATATCTACAAAATGGAATATTACTCAGCAATAAAAAAGACAACAACAAGGAAATCATGATATTTGCAGGTAAATGGTGGGAACTGGAAAGGATCATCCTGAGTGAGCTGTCCCAGAAGCAGAAAGACATATGATATATATTTACTCATATAGACACATAATATAGGATAAACCTACTAAAATCTGTACATCTAAAGAAACTAATCAAGAAGGAGGACCCTGACTAAAATCCTCAATCCCCATCCCAAAAGGCAAAGAGGATGGACATCAGAAGAAGAAGAAAACAGGAAACAAGTTAGGAACCTGGCACAGAGGGCCTCTGAGAGGCTCTGCCCTGCAAACTATCAAAGCAGATGCTGAGACTTATGGCCAACTGTTGGGCAGAGTGCATGGAATCTTATGAAAGAAGTGGGAAATAGTAAGAGCTGGAGAGGACAGGAACTCTACAAGGATAGCAACAGAACCAGAAAATTTGAACACAGGAGTCTTTTCAGAGACTAATACTTCAACCAAGTACCACACATGGAGATAACCTAGAACCCCTGCACAGATGTAGCCCATGGCAGTTTAGTGTCCAAGTGGGTCTCATAGTAATGGGAACAGGGACTGTCTCTGACATGAACTGATTGGCCTGCTCTTTGATCACCTCCCTCTGAGGGGGAAGCAGCCTTACCAGGCCCCAGAAGATGACAATGCAGCCACTCCAGATGTGATCTGATAGACTAAGATCAGAAGAAAGGAGAGGGGGGCCTCCTCTATCAGTGGACTTGGGTAGGGGCATGTGTAAAAAAGGGGGAGGGAAGAAGGTGGGATTAGGAGGAAGAAAGGAGGGGTTAATGGGGAGATACAAAGTTAATAAAGTGTAATTAATAAAAGTTAAAAAAATCATGTGTGTGTGTATGTCTGTGTATTCACAATGAAACAAAAAATATGAGATGATCTTTGTTGAGATACTAATCAGGGAAATAAGCTTTTTCAGGTTTGATAAACATTACTAATTAGCAATAATGGGAACATGGGCTTACTGACCAGTCCTGAGAGGGTACTTGTATACAGCTTAGACTCTGAGTCTTAACCTCATAAACAGTTCTGTAATTTAAAACATACACTTCTTTAGACAAGTAAATACAAAATAACACAGTAAATTTGATAGCAGTTGTCATATTCTGTACATACTTCTGTGTAAACATTTTAACAGTCTTTCGAATATAAACAAAACAATGTAAAGTATTTCCTTTTGACTTCACTGACAACACCTAAATTCTCTGGAGCTTGGAAATAGCAGGTGCTCTTTACTTCACACTGATATAAGTGGTTTGACAAACAT
This sequence comes from Psammomys obesus, assembly GCF_907164565.1. Classification (NCBI taxonomy): domain Eukaryota; kingdom Metazoa; phylum Chordata; class Mammalia; order Rodentia; family Muridae; genus Psammomys; species Psammomys obesus. The sequence goes on from NW_026596069.1 coordinate 29,466,387, forward strand.
TTCTATAGCTTTTCTCTTACCTACTCTGAAGTCTATTATCTCTTTGAAATTATATAAAATTCCCAGGCTATAGATCACACATCTGATTATGTGATGCAAGGAATTTAAGATAAATTATAGGTAAAGATAAAGATTTAATATAATAATAATCTATCCACAAACTTTATAAGAGAAAATGGATGTCTTTTGAAAATGAGTAACAGAAGTTTCAAGATATATTTAATTTTTTATATAATGGTAATATATTTATATTACAGAAAACAAATAATCACAAAATTAATGGGAAAATGACCATTCAAACATGAATTTCTTCAGAGAAATGAAAACTATATTTAAACTTTTCCCATCTTAAATTTTTATATGTTAAAACATTCCCAAATGGAAACAAAGTTTAAGTACTATGTGCTTTTGTAGCGAAAGTATGAATCAACAAATATGTTGATTTCATTTATTTTTTTCTTTTTCTTTACTTTTATTTTACAATTTATTCATTATATATCCAGACTTAAGCCCCCTCCCTCAACTTCCCCCAGCCCCACCCTCCCTCCTTCTTCCCCCCATCTCCTTCCCCTAGTCCAATGGGAGGGAAGTTCTCCTCTTCTGCTATCTGAGCATATGTTATCAAGTTTCATAAAGACTACAAGTATCCTCTTCCTCTGTGGCCTGGCAACACCAAGTCACCAGGGGCAAGTGATAAAAGTGCAGGCAACAGAGTTCATGTAGCTGATTGGCAGCTCATTCTCCATATGGTTTCCTGAGTAAAAGGAGAAGGAGCTCACTCTATCATACACTTCATTTCATATATATATATATCTCCAAGAAACTTCATGGTTAGGTTGTGACTCATTTATTTTTTATTCTCTATTTATTTTATCCTAAGGGACTTATTACTGTAATTTGTTTCTATGTTGCTTTACAGTGAAGATATTCAGTTTTTCTACTTTCACATTAATTTGTTTTAAAATGAATTGGATATTTCCTCAAAGAGCAATAGTCACTAATTGCTTTCTCTCTCTCTCTCAATCTGTGTGTGTGTGTGTGTGTGTGTGTTTGTGTTTGTATGTGCGTGTGTGTTCTCTTTAAAGTGTGTATGCATTAAGGTATATGTGAAGACAAGATGACAATGTTGTGTGTCACCTTCAAAGATTTCTCTGTATTATTGATCATAATTGCTAATTTGATAGTTTTAATCACTGCTTATTCACATATAAATGCATGTTAGTGAAAGTTATTTTGCTTTTTAATTTATTATTATTATTATTATTTATTGTAATTTATTCACTTTCTATCCCACTGTAGCCCCTCCTCATCACCTCCCAATCCCAGGTCTCATAAGGACTGGCTGCATTGTCTTCTGTGGCCTAGTAAGGCTGCCACCCCGATCAGGAAGAGGTGATCAAAGAGCTAGCCATTGAGCTCATGTCAGAGACACTCCCCGTTCCCATCACTAGGCAACCCACTTGTAGATTGAGCTACCATAGGCTACATCTATTCAGGGGTTCAAAGTTATTTCTATGCATGGTCCTTGGTTAGAATATCAGTCTCAGAATAGCCCCTTCTGCATAGATTTTTTTGGTTCTGTTGTCCTCCTTATGGGGTTCTTGTCCCCTCCAGTTCTTTATATCTCCCCATTCTTTTATAAGATTCCTGGACTCTGCCCAAACTTTGGCTGTGAGTCTCAACATCTGCTTCAATACCCTGCTGGGTAGAGTCTTTCAGAGGGCCTCTGTGGTAGGCTCACCCTATTCCCTGTTTTCTCCCTCTTCAGATATCTATCCCATTTTTTTGGCATCTAAGGAGATGGTAATGTGGGTTTTCTCCTTCAGTTTGTTTATACAGTGGATTACATTGATGGATTTCTGTATATTGAACCACTCCTGTATGCCTGGGATGAAGACTACTTGGTCATGATAGATGATACCTTTTATGTGTTCTTGGATTCGGTTTGCCATTATTTTTATTGAGTATTTTTGCATCAATGTTCATAAGAGAGATAGGTGTAAAGTTTTCTTTTTTTGTTGGGTCTATGTGTTGTTTAGGTATCAAGGTAACAGTTGCTTCATAGAATGAGTTTGGTAATGTTCTTTCTGTTTCCATTTTGTGGAATAATTTGAAGGGTATTGGAGTTAGTTCTTCTTTGGAGGTATGCTAGAATTCAGTGCTGAAATCATCTGGCCCTGGACTTTTGTTGCAAGGGAGACTTTTGATGATTGCTTCTATTTCCTTGGGGGATATAGGACTATTTAATCTTTTTACCTGATCTTGATTTAATTTTCATAGATGGAATCTATCAAGAAAATTGTCCATTTCATTTAGATATTCAAATTTTGTGGCATATAGACTCTTGTTATATGACCTAATGATTATTTGGATTTCCTCAGTGTCTGTAGTTATGTCCCCCTATTCATTTCTGATTTGGCCGATTTGGATAGTTTCTTTCTGCCTTCTAATTAGCTTGGCTAACTGTTTGTCTGCCTTGCTGATTTTCTGAAAGAACCAGCTCTTGGTTTCATTGATTCTTTGAATTATTTTCTTTGTTTATACTACATTGATTTCAATTCTGAGATTGATTATTGATTATTAATAGTCTACTCATCTTGGGAGTGTCTGTTTTTGTTTTTTAATGGCTTTTAGGTTTGCTGTTAATTTGGTTATATGCCATGTCTCAAATTTCTTTCTGAAGGCACTTAACGCTATGAACATTCCTCTTAACACTGCTTTCATTGTGTCCCATAAGTTTGGGTAAGTTGTGTTTTCTTTTTCATTGAATTTTAGGAAGTTTCTAATTTCTGTTTTCATTTCTTCCCCGATCCAACTGTCATTGGGTAAAGAATTGTTTTGTTTCCGTATGTATATAAGCTTTTGTTATTATTGTTGTTGAGGTCTAGTTTTAAGCCATGGATATATCTATTGAGGCTTGCTTTTTTCCAAGACTTTATAGTCAATATTTTAAAAGGGTTTTTGAGGTGATGAAAAGAAGGTATATATAGTCTATTGCTTTGGGTGAGAAGTTCTGAAAACATCTATTATGTCCGTTTGACTTAGGACCTCTGTAAGTATCATTATTTCCCTATCTAGCTTCTGTCTAGATGATCTGTTCCTTGGAGAGAGTGAAGTGTTGATGTCTCCCACTATTAAGGTGTTGGGATCTATGTGTGATTTAAGCTTTAATGATGTTTCATTTATAAATGCAGGTGCTCTTGTAATCGGGGCACAAATATTCAGGATTGTGATGTGCTCTTGGTGGATTTTTTCTTTGATGAGAATAGTGTTCTCCCTCATTTTTTATTAATCTTGGTTGAAAATCTACTTTATTAGATATTAGGATGACTACTCCAGCTTGTTTTCTTGAAAAGTTTATTTCTAGCCCTTTATTCTGAGGTAGTGTTTATCTTTGTTGCAGAGGTGTGTTTCTTGGGTGCAGCAGAATGTTGGATCCTGTTTCTGCAACCATTCTGTTAGTCTTTGTCTTTGATTGGAGAGTTGAGTCAGTTGATGTTTATAGATAATTTTGACAAATGAATGTTATTTTTTCTTTATTGTGGAGTTGGTATTGTTACTGTGTTTCTATGCTTGTTTTCTCTTAATTCTTTGTTGTGAAGTTATCTATATCCTGTGTTTTCTTTGTTATAGTTGACTTCGTTAGATTGGAGTTTTCCTTCTAGACTCATTTAGAGCTGGATTGCTGTGTAGATATTGTTAAGTTTAGATTTGCCATGGAATACTTTGTTTTCTCCTTCTATGTTGAATGAAAGCTTTGCTGGGTATAGTAATTTGGGTTAGCATCTGAGTTGGCATGACATCTGTCCAGCCTCTTTGTCTTTCATAGCATCTGTTGAGAAATCTGGTACGATTGTGATAGATCTACCATTTTATGTTACTTGGTTTATTTTTTTTCTTTTGCTGCTTTTGATATTTGTTCTTTGTTCTATAGATTTAATGTTTTGAGTATTATGTAAAGTTGGGGTCTTCTTTTCTGGTCTAGTCTATTTGGTGTTCTGTAGGCTTCCTGTATGTTTATGGACATCTCTGTCATTAAATTTGGAAAAATATCTTCCATGATTTTCTTTCTTTAAATTTATTTGTTTTTATTAATTTTACTTTATTCAATTTATATGACAGCTTGAGCCCTCTATCACCTCCCCTTCCAATCCCATCCTTCCTCCCTCACTCATCTCTCTCAAGCCCCTCTGCAAGTCCACATATAGAGGAGGTTTTCTTCTCCTTCCCTTTGACCCTAGCCTACCATGTCTCATCAGGACTGATTGCATTGTTTTCCTCTGTGGCCTGGTAAGGCAGCTTTTATACTCAGAGAGAGGTGATCAAAGAGCCAGCCACTGAGTTCATGTCAGTGACAGCCCTTGCTCCCATTACTAGGGTATCCACTGGAGACTAAGATACTATTGGCAACATCTGTACAGGGTTTCTAGGTTATCTCCAGGCATGGTCCTTGGTTGGAGTATCAATCTCAGAAGAAACCTGGGCCCAGATTTTTTGGTTGTGTTGTTCTCCTTGTGGAGCTCTTGTTCCCTCTAGGTTTTTCTATCTCCCTCTTCTTTCACTGCACTTTGCTCAAAGTTTGGCTATCAGTCTCAGCATCTACTTCAATATCCAGCTGGGTATAGCCTTTCAGAGACCCTCTATAGTAGGCTCCTGTCCTGTTCCCTGTTTTCTTCCTCTTTTGATGTTTTTCCTGTTTGCCTTTCTGAGTGAGGACTGATTATCTTACCCAGGGTCCTCCTTTAAGAGGACCTTCAGGTGTACAGATTTTAGTATGTTTATCCTATATTATATGTCTAATATTCACTTATAAGTGAATATATACCATGTGGGTCTTTCTGCTTCTGGGATACCTCACTTGGAATGATATTTTCTAGTTCCCCTATTTGCCTGCAAATTTCATGATTTCCTTGTTTTAATGAGTAGTATTCAATTTTATAAATGTACCACAATTTCTGTATCCATTCCTCAGTTGAGGGACATCTGGGTTATTTCCAGATTCTGGCTATAACAAATAAAGCTGCTACGAACATGGTTGAGCAAAGTCCTTTTTGTATACTTAAGAATATTTAGGATATACCTAGAAGTACTGTAGCTGGATCTTGAGGTTGTGCTATTCCTAGTTGTCTGAGAAAGCACCAGAATGATTACAAAAGTGCTTGTACAATTGTACATTTCCACTAGCAATGGAGTAGTGTTCTTTTTTCTCCACATCCTCTTCAGCATCTGTTCTCACCTGAATTTTTGATTATAGCAAATTTAATGGTTGTAAGGTGAAATCTCAGGCTCATTTTGATTGGCATTTTCCTGATGACACAAGATGTTGAGCACTTCTTTAAATGTTTCCCTGCCATTTGATAATCCTCTATTGAGAATTCTCTGTTTAGGTATGTATCCCATTTTTTAATTGGATTACTTGTTTTGTTACTTTTAAACTTCTTGAGTTCTTTATGTATTCTGGATATTAGGCCCCTCAGGGATGAGTAGGATTAACGCAGTAAAAATGGTCATCCTGCCAAAAGCAATCTACAGATTCAATGCAGTTCCCATCAAAATACTAACACAATTCTTTACTGATCTTCAAAGAACAATTCTTAATTTCATAGGGGGAAAAAAACAGAATTGCTAAAACAATTCTGTAAACAACAGATCATTGAGGTATCTCCAGCTGTACTATATCTCAAGGTATCTCAAGCTGTACTATAGAGCAATACTAATAAAAACTGCATGGTACTGGCATAGAAACAGAATGGTGGATCAATAAAATCAAACAACCAGAACTAAACCCACAAACCTATAGATACTTGATTTTTGACAAAGAAACAAAAAGCCATAGAATGGATAAAAGATGGAATCTACAAAAAAAAAAAAAAAATGGTGCTGGTCTAACTGGATGTCTACATAGAGAAAATGCAAATAGATCCATATTTATCACCCTGCACAAAACTAACGTCCAAGTCAATATAAGCCATTAACATAAAAGCAAACACACTAAATCTCTAAGAAGAAAAATTGGGGAAGAGCCTTGAACTCATTGGCAGATGAGACAATTTCCTGAGCAGAACACCATGGCACAAGCTTAAAGATCAATAGTGAATAAATGGGACCTCATGAAAATGAAAAGTTTCTGTAAAGCAAAGGACACTGTCATCAGAACAAAATGACAGCCTACAGACTGAGAAGGGATCTTCAATGATTTTCTTGAAAATATTTTCTGGACCTACAAGCCTGGACCCTTCTTTTTTGTCTATTCCTAATGTTAGATTTTGTCTTTTTATGTCATCCTTAATTTCTTGGATGTTTTGCGTTTGGAACTTTCCAAATTTTATTTTTTCTCTATGAGAGATATATCAATTTTTGCAATTCTATCTTCAGCACCTGAGAGTCTCTCTTCCATATCTTGTATTTTGTTGGTGATCCTTACCTGTATTTTTCCTGATATTTTCTCTAAGTTCTGCTGCCCTAGAATTTTCTCTGTGTTTTCTGTATGTATTCTATTATTATTATTATTATTATTATTATTATTATTATTATTATTATTATTTCTCCTCTATATATCTCCACTTGTGCCTCTACATGTGCCTCTGTTTGTTTGGCAATATTTGCCTGTATTTCTTTGAGAGCTTTGTTTGTTTCCTCTTTATGTGCCTCTAATAACTCGTTAAGCATAGATTTGAGATCGTTTCCCTGTGTTTCTGATGAATTAATATATCCATTGGTTTTTTGGGTTGCTGTTGAAGCCATGATATCCTGATTTTTGTCAGATCTGTTCTTATGCCGACCTCTATCCATCTGCTCATTGGTAACATATGCTATTTCTTCCTGGGGTGTGTACTTCAGACTGGGTCTGTCTGTCTCGAGTCTGAATTATTCTTTAGGAAGATGAAAGAGGTCTTCTGTTTGAGAGTGGGTATTGATATTTCAGCTGTAGCTAAGGGAGTGATGTCGCAGGTGAATGTGAGCAGGCACCAGAATGAGCGTGGAAGTGCACCTTGAAGGGCATGGTGCTAGATCATGTAGATGCCTGGAAGGTTGGATCATAAGCACATGTGGGGGTGCTGGTGCTGTTCATGGGGTCAATGCCTATACAGGTGTCCTGAATGCCTCAGTTGCCCACAGGCCTGCCTTACTGTCCTGCTGGTATTCAGATCAGTCTGGGCTCCAGTAATTGTTTGCCTGGGCTCCCCTGGGAGACTCACAGAACAGGGGCTTCAATGTTGAGAACACTGACCCAAGAGTCCCTATGTTGCCCACAGTGAGGCTGTCGGTGGGTAGGAAGTCATGTCTGGCTACTAGAGAAGAGAGACCCTGGATCTGGGCCTCTGCATGCACTCACTTGAAGGTGCACTCACATGCTCTTCGGCCTAATGGGAAAGCACAAGGCTTCCCCCTGCTCTCTACTCTTAGGTTTGGGCCCACAGGTCAAATGAGAGTGTAGGAGAACCATCAGTTCAGTGATGTCTGCTATTTGGCTGCTGGGCATGGAGACCTGTACTTGGGGCAGCTACTTCTGCTGTCTCAGGCACTGAGCATTGAGGCTCCTGTTTGGGGCATTCACTACTGCCTCCATAGAGCAGGGAGGCCTGTGTGCTTGGTGCCAGGGAAAGTGCAGAGGGTTAACTATTCGCCACCCTGGCCCTGGAGATGTCACAGGTGACCTGGGTCCAAACTTCCCCAACCCATGGGTTGTCCCCTCTTGCCCAGGAGCCACAATGTTGGTGTTCTGGCTTTAACTGTCTCTCCACTCATCAATTTCGGAGTTTCAGATCCTCTGCCCCTCAGATAAGGAGTATGCTGGTTGCTGCCATCTTGAATCACCTCTAGTCATTACGTATTATATCTTGCGCTTTGGGTTTGAGGTAATCTTGAATTTGGTTTTCAGGAGGCTCATCTAAATTTTGGATAGTAGCAAAAGAAGCTTGTAAATTAATTTCAACTTTTATTTACTAATTTCCACTGTCTTTTTCCAAGTTATTTTCCCATGTTTTCACTGAAGGGTAAATTATGCATCTGTTTTACATATCAGTTTTTAATGTTTCAATGCATTTTTTTTTGTTTTCTAATTCTTGAATGTCCTTAAGCTTATTTTGCTTTTAATAATAATAACGTTAGGGACAAATTACTCTAAACATTGAAATATATGCCATAAGTGCTTTCAGTGGCACATTAGTGCATTTCTGAATTCCTGCAAAACCTCTTCTTTTCACGCCTCTCAGTGTGTGAACACTCACTTGTTTTTTTTTCTTGCTTTTATGCTAATGTGATGCATATAGTACAATAAAATAAGTAATCCTTCTTAAAACATTTTTATTGTATGAGCTAAAATAACCCAAGAGAATACACTAAATTTTGAAGATGAGTAAATAATCAGACTCATCATGTATCTGGTGCCTGAGCTTATAGTGAAACCCAGTGTCCTTGCCATGAAATATGGCAAAATGTAATAGTTTATCATATGATAATATAATTCCATGATGAAACTCTTGATATAACTAAATTGGGAGGCTCAAAACATGTATTTTTCTTGATGTTTTCCTAATCTCTTAAGACCAATGAGTGTGTTCTTCTATTTCCCATAATTACTTTTATCCTTAAGCGTTAAGTAAGGCTTCCCTCTTACTATTTCTCAGTATGAGTTTGAAAACTAGGTCATTAATTTTTTGGAAGATGTTGATTTCTTTCAAAGGACTCTAGCAGTTATGGATAGTTTTATTAACCTGTTACCTGAAAGTGTTCATTGTTATGATACTCTGCATATTTACATCTCCCCTTTTCATGTTTCTTCTTTTGATACACATTCAGTCTGCCACATTTTGTTACCTACATTGATGGGGAGTAGGAAGATGTAACTTTTCCAAGCTCCCTAAAGAAACAATTGTCTTACTTAGAAATGCCTCAAATTATCAACCCATTTCTATTAAGGATGAAGAAATTAACAAGAGCAAATAATTGTTTTCTTCTGACAAAGTTCTAGATTAGCAGTTTCATTTATATGAGCTTTAGCATCAATAATTAGTACCTCTGAATTGCTCATAAAACGATTTCAAAACATTTTATAACATTTTCCTCTTTTGTTTACTCTCTCTGCATCTGAAAGGATATTCTTAATCAGATCAGTCCACAAGAATGTTGGATGTTTGTTGTTCTCTCCAATGTTTTATATAACTAAACCACAAGATATAATTCAACCAATTTTTTTCCAAACAACTAATGTAATTATTAACATATGAACTAGATTTCATCAAATACTTATTAATTTACCATTACATAATGATTTTGTTCTGAAATCATGTAATCACAAATCAATTTGTAAACTTTACTTTGGAATGTGCAAATACTACATTTTGTTTTAGGAGATCTCATTTGATAGAGACTTAATAAAAAATAAATGAATACTTCAAAATATGATCAATTTCTATTGATGCTTCTTATTTTTAAAAAAGGTAAATATTCTTTCTAATGGCCCCAATTCAGCATCTAACACCATAATTCCTGTCTATAGCCTATATTCTGCTTTTGTATCACTGTTGTTTTATGAGAGATATCTGTTTTCATAACTACAGCTCTGGAAGGATAGAACAAGCACTTCTTTTCTCTGTAAACAAACAAACAATCTCTGCCAAACATAATTTAATTCCAGTGTTAAGCATACTGAACTAGTTCTAGGTCTATTGAGTTAGAAAATAAGCAATTTGGTTTCTTTTCTTTTTCTTTATTTTTTCTTCTTTTTTTTTTGCTTTCCTTCTTTATTTAATATTTTTATAATTTTATAAAAAAATTTAGACCCTGATTTTAGCCTGCTTGACTCCTCAGGTTTCCACCCTCTTCCCCTTTTCTCCATTCCCCTCCTCTAGTCCACAGAAAGGGGGAGCCATCCTCCCCTACAATCTGATCCCAGCCTATCAACATATCTGATGGTGTTCAGATCATATTGGGTCTATTTTCCGTGGCATTTCTAGGAGACACATTACAGCTAACATTCACAAGGTTTCTTTCCTCTCTTCTTCAATGATCCCTGAGCCTTAGGTACTGGTGCTGCATTGTAGATTTACAAATTAGGGCTGGCCACCATAAAATTTCTCCTATTCTGAATATTTGTGGCTTGTGTTTTTTTGTAACTCTCAATCCTTGTGGTTTCAATAAGAATCCTCCCAGCTTAGGCACATACATTAGAATGCTTAGTTGTCAAGGAGTGGTCTTATTTGAGAAGAAATCGGAGATATGGCCTTATGTAGAGTACATGTGGCCTTGTTTGAGGGAGTGTGTTACTGTAAGCTTAAGGAAGTGTGCTACTGGAGTTTTTAGACATTTCTAAAGCTGAAGACTGGCCCAATGCCTCTCACTCTTGCTCCTTGTGGATCTGGATGCAGAACCTTCAGCATTACATACTGCTTTGCTCCCTACCATGATGATAATACACTAAACCTCTGAAATAGGAAGCAATTACCAATTAAATACTTTCTTTCATAAAAGTTGATATGATCCTTGTTGTTTAACTTCTTTAGGTCTATAAATTTTTAGTTAGTCTATCTCATAATATATGGCTAACATCTCCAGTAGGGATTTAAGCCCACACAGAGACTCACGGTCAAACCTTGGACAGTGTGCAGGGAATCTAATGGAAGAAGGGGGAGATAGAAGGAACCAGAGAGGCAGGAACCCCACAAGGAGACTATCAAAGCCAGAAAATCTGGGCCCAGGGGAGACTGCTGAGCCTGATGCATTAAGGACCATACATAGAAAGGGCCTAGACGGGAGGTTCCAAGATGGTGGTGAAAAGAGCTCAAAGACCTTAATATAAAACCAGACACACTAAATTGCTTAGAAGAAAAAGTAGGGAAGAAACTTGAACTCATTGGCACAGGAGAAAACTTCCTGAACAGAACAACAGCACAGGCTCTAAGAGCAACAATCAATAAATGGGACCTCATGAAACTGAAAAGCTTCTGTAAGGCAAAGTACACTGTCATCAGAACAAAAGGACTACCTACAGATTGGGAAAGCATCTTCACCAACCCTGTATCTGACAGAGGACTAATATCCAGTATATATAAAGAAATAAAGGAGTTAAACAGCAACAAATCAAGTAATCCAATTAAAAAATGGGGAACAGAGTTAAACAGAGAATTTTCAATAGAGCAATATCGAATGGCAGAGAAACACTTAAAGAAATGTTCAATGTCCTTAGTCATAAGGGAAATGCAAATTAAAACAAACCTAAGATTTCACCTTACACCCATCAGAATGGCTAATATCAAAAATTCAAGTGACAACACATGCTGGAGAGGTTGTAGAGAAAAGGGAAGCCTCCTCCACTGCTGGTGGGAATGTAAACTTGTAAAACAACTCTGGAAATCAATCTGGCGCTTTCTCAGACAACTAGAAATAGCACTTCCTCAAGATCCAGCTATACCACTCCTAGGCATGTACCCAAAAGATGCTCAAGTACACAATAAGGACATTTGCTCAAACATGTTTGTAGCAGCCTTATTTGTAATAGCCAGAAGCTGGAAACAGACCAGATGCCCCTTAACTGAAGAATGGAAGCAGAAATTGTGCTACATCTACACAATAGAATATTACTCAAAAATGAAAAATAAGTAAAACATGAAATTTGCAAGTAAATAGTGGGACCTGGAAAGGATCATCCTGAGTGAGCTGTCCCAGAAGCAGAAAGACACAAAAGGTATATACTCACTCATATAGACATATAATATAGGATAAACCTACTAAAATCTGTATATCTAAAGAAACTAATCAAGAAGGAGGACCCTGACTAAAATGCTCAATTCCCATCCCAAAAGGCAAAGAGGATGGACACCAGAAGAAGAAGAAAACAGAAAACAAGTTAGGAACCTGCCACAGAGGGCCTCTGAGAGGCTCTGCCCAGCAGACAATCAAAGCACATGCTGAGACTTATGGCCAACTGTTGGGCAATGTGCATGGAATCTTATGTGAGAAATAGGAAATAGTAAGATCTGGAGAGGACAGGAATCCCACAAGGAGAGCAACAGAACCAGAAATTTGAACACAGGGGTCTTCCCAGGGACTTATACGCCAACCAAGTACCAGGCATGGAGATAACCTAGAACCCCTGCACAGATGTAGCCCTTGGCAGTTTAGTGTCCATGAGGGTTACACAATAATGGGAAGAGGGACTACCTCTGACATAATCTGATTGGCCTGCTCTTTGATTACATCCCCTGAGGGTGGAGTAGCTTTACCAGGCCACAGAAGATGACAATGAAGCCATTCCTGATGAGATCCAATAGACTAAGATCAGAAGGAAGGAGCAGAGGACCTCCCCTATCAGTGGACTTGGGGAGGGGCATGCGTGAAGAAGATGGTGGGAGAGTGGGATAAGGAGGGGAGGAGGAAGGGGCTTATTGGGGGATACAAAGTGAATAAAGTGTAATTAATAAATATAATAATAATAATAAAGAAACTAATAAAGATGGAAGACTCTTGCTAAAATGTTCAATTCCTATCCAGAAAGGCAAAGAGGATGGACATCAGAAGAAGCAGAAAAGTGGGAACAAATCAGGAACCTGACAAAGAGAACCTCTTAAAGGCTCTGCCCTGCAGACTATCAATGCAGATGCTGAGGCTTATGGACAATCTTTGGGCAGAGCACAGGGTATCTTAGGAAAGACGTGGGAAACAGTAAGATCTGGAGAGGACAGAAACTCCACAAGGAGAGCAACAGGACCAAAAAATCTGAGCACAGGGATCTTTCCTCAGACTGATACTCCAAACAAGAACTATGCATTGAGATAACCTAAGGTCCCTGCACAGATGTAGCCCATGGCAGTTCAGTATCCAAGTGGGTTCCATTATAATAGGAACAGGAACTGCCTTTGACATGAACTGATTGGCCTACTCTTTAATTACCTCCCACTGAGGGGGAAGCGGCATTACCAGGCCACAGAAGAAGACAATGCAGCCACTCTTGATGAGACCTAATTGACTAGGATCAGAAGGCAGGAAAAGAAGACAGGAAGACCTCCCATATCAGTGGACTTGGGGAGGGGCATGCATACAGAGGGTGGAAGAAGGGAGGGAACAGGATGGGAGGAGGGAGGGAACCACATGGGGGATACAAAGAGAATAAAGTGTAATTAATTAAGAATAAAAAAGAAAAGAAAAGAAATAAATAAAATGAAATAATAAAATTAACAAGATAGACAAACCCCTAGCCAAACTAACTAAAAGGCAGAGAAAAACTACCCAAATCAGCAAAATCAGAATTAAAAAGGGGACATAACTACAGACAATGAGGAAATCCAATCATTAGGTTTTAATACAAAAGCCTATATGCCAAAGTTCAAAAACCTAAAAGAAATGGACAATTTTCTTGATAGATTCCATCTACGAAAATTAAGTCAAGACCAAGTAGAAAGATTGAACAGCCCTATATCCCCCAAGGAAATTGAAGCAGGTATCAGTAGCCTTCTTTCCAAAAAGAGCCCAGGGCCAGATGGTTTCAGTGCAGAATTCTACCAGATCTTCAAAGAAATGCTAACTCCATTTCTCACCATATTATTCCACAAAATAGAAACATAAGGAACATTACCAAACTCATGATATGAAGCCACAGTTACCTTAAAATCTAAACCACACAAATATCCAACAAAAAACAGAACGTCAGACTGATCTGTCTTATGAACATCGATGCAAAGATACTCAATAAAATACTCACAAACTGAATCCAAGAACTCATAAAAGATATTATCCATCATGACCAAGTAAGCTTCATCCCAGGCATGCAAGGGTGGTTCAATATATGGAAATCCATCAATGTAATCCACCATATAAACATACTGAAAGAGAAAAATCACATGGTCTTCTCCCTAGATGCCAAAAAATCATTTGACAAAATCCAACATCCATTCATGTTTACAGCCTTGGAGAGATAAGAGATACAGTAACATCTAAACATAGTAAAGGCAATATGCAGCAAGCCTATAGCCAGCATCATAACTCAACAGTGAGAAACTTAAATCAATCCCACTGAAATAAGGGACAAGGCAAGGCTGCCCATTGTCTCCATATCCCTTCAACATAGTACTTGAAGTCCTAGCTAGAGCAATAAGACAAGTAACAGAGAACAAGGGAATACAAATCGGAAAGAAAGAATTCAAAGCTTCACTATTCGCAGATGATATATATACCTGAGTGACCCCAAAAACTCAACCAGAGAACTCGTTCAGCTGATAAACACCTTCAGCAAAGTGGCTGGATAAAAAATTATCTCGAAAAAACGAGAAGACCTCCTGTATACCCAAGACAAAGGGGCTGAGAAAGAAATCAGGAAAACAACACCCTTCACAGTATCCAGTAATTACATAAAGTACCTTGGGGTGACTCTAACCAAGAAGGTGAAAGACCTTTTTGAAAAAAAAAAAAAAAAAAAAACTTCAAGACTCTGAAGAAAAAAATCGAAGAAGACATCAGAAGATGGAAAGATCTCCCATGCTCATGGATCAGTAGGATTAAAATAAATGGCCATTCTGCCAAAAGCAATCTACAGATTCAATGCAATTTCCATCAAAATACCAACACAATTCTTTACAGACCTTGAAAAAAATATTCTCAGCATCATATGGAGAAACAAAAAACCCAGAATTTCCAAAACAATCCTGTACAACAGATCCTCTGGAGATATCTCCATCCCCAAGTTCAAGCTGTACTACAGAGCAATAATAGTAATAAATGCTTGGTAGTGGCATAGAAACAGGTGGATAAATGGAAATGAACAGAAGACCCAGAAATGAACCCAAACACCTATGAATACTTGATTTTTGACAAAGAAGCCAAAAACCATTCAATGGAAAAAAGACAGCATCTTCAACAAATGGTGCTGATCCAACTGGATGTCTACATGCAGAAAAATGAAAATAGATCCATATTTATCACCCTGCACAAAACTAAAGTCCAAGTGGATCAAAGACCTCAATATAAGATCAGATACTCTAAATGGGTTAGAAGAAAAAGTGGGGAAGACCCTAGAACTCATTGGCACAGGAGACAACTTCCTGAACAGAACATCATCAGCACAGGCCTTAAGAGCAACAATCAATAAATGGGACCTCATGAAACTGAAAAGCCTCTGTAAAGCAAAAGACTCTGTTGTTACAACAAAACAACAGCCTACAGATTGGAAAAGGATCTTCATCAACCCAACATCTGACAGAGGGCTGATACCTGGAATATATAAATAACTAAAGAAGTTAAAAGGCAATAATTGAAGTACCCCAGTTAAAAAATGGGGTATGGAGCTAAACAGAGAATTATTTGTAGAAGAATATAGAATGGCAGAGAAACACATAAGAAAGTGTTATTAAACATCCCTAGCCATCAGAAAGATGCAAATCAAAACGACTCTGAGATTTCACCTTACACACTTAGAATGGCTAAGATCAAAAACTCAAGAGATAACGCATGCTGGAGAGGCTGTGGAGAAAGGAGAACCCTCCTCCATTGCTGGTGGGAATGTCAACTGTTACAACCACTATGGAAATCAATCCGGCTCTTTCTCAGACAATTAGGAATAGTGCTACCTAAAGATCCAGCTATACCACTCCTAGGCATATATCTAAAAGATGTTCAAGTACACAACAAGGGCATTTTCTCAACCATGTTTGTAGCAGCCTTATTCGTAATAGCCAGAACCTGGAAACAACCTAGATGTCCATCAACGGAGTAATGGATACAGAAGTTGTGGTACTTTTACACAATGGAATACTACTCAGCAATTAAAAACAAGGAAATTGGAGGGAACAAGATGGCAGCACCAGGAGAACACTGTGTCTGAGGAGCAGGCCAACATTTTCTGTACAGCGACCAAGAGACTGAACTCTGGGCCCTAAAACAATAGCGATCCTGTTTCCTAGGTGAGAGGAAGCCCCCATGGCATGGGAATCAGTTGGGTCCAAGCTCAGGTCACCCAGCCAGAACCTGGAAGAGTCCCTCAGGCACTTACTCGCCAGACCAGAGCCACACCCCTGCTTGTCCTGATCACCTTCCCAGGCTAATTAGGAGCACAAAAAACAATAGAGACTGGAAGTCCCAGTCATGAGAAAACCTTACAGGGAAGGAAGAAAAAGGTACTGACTTGGGTTACCCAGTCTTTCCCTGGAAAAGTCTCGAAGACCAGCAGGTACAAGCCGCCATCACTGAACTGGGCTCCAGCCTAGATAGAGCACAGACAGTTGCTTCACGCCCAGCTCTTCAACACAGACTGAGCTGTGCGCCCCATGGTACCAGAGACTGTGAGTAACTGTCAGGAGAAATACTCACAGGGAACAAAGCAAAGGGACTGACTTAGGCCACCCAGTATATCCCTGAAAAAAGGCCTTCAGACCTGCCCAACCCAGGGACCTGCTGTGCACCAGATAGCCTACTGTTATCAGGAGAGCAGTACCCACCTGCCACAGATTACAGGTGGGTACTGGGGCACAGAGCCTGAACCTCAGAACTACATAAGCCTGGCATCCCCGAGATCAATACCCAGATACTCTTCCAAGGGGCAACCAGTTACCCATAACATAACTGACCAAACCACAGGACACAAAGTTTACAGCAGCAGATCACTAAATTTAAAGTAAGAAACCCAGAAGCAGGGCACCTCTCCAGGTGAGAGGAGAGCCCTCTCAACTAACAAGGACTACAGTTACCACTCTGGTCTCTATGCCTGAGGTGAGCAGCAGCAATTCCTGAAAAACACCGGCCATACAGTGACTATACCCAAAAACCTCAGAAGGCTTCCTTTAGGAAAAACTATCTTCCTGCCAAGGGGATTCTCTCCAACACAGGATCCCAGGAACCACCAGAAACAAACTCCAAACACCTAAGATAGGCCAGTGGGTAGAGGCCAGCATAAAAGCTCAACCAACAAAAGACAGAGCAATATGGCATCTCTGGAACCCAGTTATACAGGGGCAAGTAGCCCTGGACACCCCAGCATAATTGAAATTCAAGAAGATGACCTAATATCTATGCTCTTGAAGAGTATAACAGAGGAAACAAATAAAATGCTTAAAGAACTAGAGGAAGATAAAGTTAAACAGATTATGGCCATCAGTAAAGAAATAGAAGAAGTTGCAGCCAAACAGTTTGTGGCCTGTAGAGAGGATATGCTTAAATCACTAAAAGAAATAAAAGAAACAAAGGATTGTTCAAACAGCTGAAAGAATTGAAGGAAAATACAGTCAGACAGATGAAGGAAATCGACAAATAGGCTCAAGATCTGAAGATAGAATTGGAAAAATTAAAGAAAACACAAATGGAGGAAATTGTGGAGAGAATGAACTTAGGGAAGAAAACAGGATTTTTTTCAAAAGAGGCTCATGTACACAATAAGAACATTTGCTCAACCATGTTTGTAGTAGCTTTATTTGTAATAGCCAGAACCTTGAAACAGGCCATATGCTCCTCAACTGATGAATGGATGCAGATAATGTGGTAATCTACACAATGGAGTATTACTCAGCAATGAAAAATAAGGACATCATGAAATTTGCAGGTAAATGGTGGGACCCGGAAAAGTTCTTCCTGAGTGAGCTGTCCCAGAAGCAGAAAGACATATGGTATATACTCACTCATATAGACATGTAACATAAGATAAACCTATTAAAATCTGTACATCTAACGAAACTAATTAAGAGAGAAAACTCTGACTAAAATGTTCAATCCCCATCCCAAAAGGCAAAGAGGTTGGACATCAGAAGAAGAAAACAGGAAACAATGTAGAAACCTGCCACAGCGGGCCTCTGAAAGTCTCTGCCCTGCAGACTATCAAAGCAGACGCTTAGACTTATGGCCAACTGTTGAGCAGAGTGCATGGAATCTTATGTAAGAAGTAGGAAATAGTAAGATCTGGAGAGGACAGGAACCCCACAAGTAGAGCAACAGAACCAGAAAATTTGAACACAGGGCTCTTCCCAGAAACTCATACTCCAACCAAGTACCAGGCATGGAGATAACCTAGAATCTCTGCACAGATGTAGCCCATCAGTTTAGTGTCCAAGTGGGTTCCATAGTAATGGGAAGAGGGACTGCCTCTGACATAATCTGATTGGCCTGCTCTTTGATCACCTCCCCCTGAGGCAGGGAGCAGCCTTACCAGGCTACAGAAGATGACAATACAGCCACTCCTGATGTGATCTGATAGACTAAGATCGGAAGGAAGGAGAGGAAGACCTCCCTTTTCAGTGGATTTGGGGAGAGGCATGCGTGAAGAAGGGGGAGGTAGGCTGGGATCGGGATGGGAGGAGGGAGGGGCTTATGGGGGGATACAAAGTGAATAAAGTGTAATTAATAAAATTAAATTAAAAAACAAGGAAATCATGAATTTTGCAGGCAAATAGTGGGATCTAGGAAAAAAATCATCCTAAGTGAGGTAGTCCAAAAGCAGAAGGACACACATGGTATATACTCACTTCTATATACCTATAAGATAGGATAAACAAACTAAAATCTGTACACCTAAAGAAGGTAAACAAGAAAGAGGTCCCGGGGTAAGATGATCAATCCTCATCTAGAAAGACTCTGGGGATGCACATTGGAAATAGGAGAAAACAAGTAACAGGACAGTAGCCTACCACAGAAGGCAACTGAAAGACTACCTAGCAGTGTATCAAAGCAGATGCTGAGACCCATAAGGAAGCTTTCGGCAGAGTGTAGGGAATCATATGAAGGAAGGAGGAATTAGTATATCCTAGAGGGGACAGTGAGCCCCACAAGGTCCAAACATATCTGAGCACAGAGGTCTTCTATGAGACGGTTTATCCAACCAAGAATTATGCATGAATATAACCTACAACCCCTGCTCAGACATAGCCCATGGTAGCTTGGTATGTAAGTGGGTTCCCTAGTAAGGGGGACAGGAATTGTCTCTGACATGAATTCATGAACTTCCCCTCACTCCTGAGAGAGGAGCAGCCTTGCTAGGCCACAGATACGAACATTGTAATCATCCTGAAGATACCTGATAAGCTAAGGCCAGATGGAAGGAGAGGAGGACACCCCCTCTCAGTGGACTCAGAAGGGGGCAGGGAGGAGATGAGGGAGGGAGGGAAGGATTGGGATGGAAAGAGGGAGAGAGCTACAGCTGGGATACAAGTGAATGTATAAATGTATAAAATTATTTAAAAATAAAAAATATTAATAACAAAAAAAAGGGCCTAGACCGCCTGCTCAGATGTAGCTCATAGAAAGCTCAGTCTCCATATGAATCCTCTATTAAGAGGCAAAGAGACAGTCTCTGATATAACCTTGGTTTCCTGTTCCTTGATCACTTCTCTCTGGTAGGGCGACCTAGATAGCCCACAGAGGAAGAGGATCCAGGCAGTCCTCTTGAGTAATGCTAGGATAGGGTCAGACAGTATGGTAATAAGACTTCCCCTATCAGTGGACTAGGGGAGAGGTATAAGGGAGGAAGAGGTAGAGAGCATTAGACTGAGGGGGAGAGAGACCTACAAGCAGAATACAAAGTGAATAAATTTTAAATAATAATAATAATAGTAATTAAAGTTGTTGTGATCATGGTATCTCATCAAGAAACAGAACACTGACTAAAACATTCTTCATTAAAGAAACTTTCCTTTGAAGCAAATGGAGACCATTACAACATATTATCCAACTATTTTCTGTTTTTAAATAAATTTTTATTTTTTTGTTTTTTTAATTTTTATTTTTTTAAATATTAATTACAGTTTATTTATTTTGTGTGGAAGCTGTAGCCTCCTTCCTCATTCCCTCCCAATATACCCCTTCATCTTGCATTTCCTCACATGCCCCTCTCTAAGGTCACTGAGAAAGGAGAATCTCTTCCCCTTCCATCTGACCCTAGCTTATCAGGTCTCCTCAGGACTGGCTGCACTGTCCTCCTCTGTGGTCTGGCAAGGCTGTGCCCTACTCAGGAGGGGGTGATCAAAGAGCCAGCCACTGATTTCATGTCAGAGACAGTCCCTGTTCCCCTTACTAGGGTACCCACTTGGAGACTGAGCTGCCATGGGCTACATCTGAGCAGAGGTTGTAGGTTATATCCATGAAAGGTCCTTGGTTGGAGATTCAGTCTTAGAAAAGATCCCCAATTTTTTTTTATTTTATTTTGTTGCTCTCCTTGTGGAGCTTCTGTCCTATCCAAGTCTTACTATCTCCCCCTTCTTTCCTAAGATTCTTGCACTCTGCCCAAAGTTTGGATATAAATCTCAGCATCTGCTTTGATACACTGCCGGATAGAGTCTTTCAGAGGCCCTCTGTGGTAGGCTTCTATCCTGTTTCTTGTTTTTTCCTTCTTCCAATGACCAACCCATTTGTCTTTCTGAGGGAGGATTGACTATCTTACCCAGGGCCTCTCTTCTGTCTCTGATGCCAATGAGTTCTAGGTTTTTTTCCCAAATTTTCTTCTAACTAATTAGGTGAGTCTGGGATTAGGTTGAGGTCTCTGATCCACTTGGGCTTTAGTTTCATGCAGGGTGATAAATATGGGTCTGTTTGCATTTTCTACATGTAGACATCCAGTTGGACCAGCACCATTTGTTGAAGATGCTGTTTGTTTGTTTTTTTCTTTTGTGTGATTTTGGCTTCTTTGTCAAAAATCAAGTATCCATAGTTGTGTGGCTTTATTTCTGGGTCTTCTATTTGGTTCCATTAAACCACAATTATAATTCCAGGCCAGTAATTTGAATTCTTATTTTTATTGCTCTATAGTACAGCTTGAGATCAGGGATGGAAATACCTCCAGACAATCTATTGTTGTATGGGATTATTTTGGCAATTCTGGGTTTTTTGTTTTTGTGTATGAAATTGAGAATTTTTCATTCATTGTAAAGAATTGTGTTGGTATTTTTATGGGAATTGCACTGAATATATAGATCGCTTTTGGCAGGATGCCAATTTTCACAATGTTAATCCTACCTATCCATGAGCATGGGATCTCTCCATCTTTCTGATATTTTCTTTAATTTCTTTCTTCAGAGATTTGAAGTTTTTTCTAACAGGTTATTCACTTGCTTGGTTAAAGTGACACCAAGATACTTTAAGTTATTAGTGGTTATTATGATTGGTGTTGTTTCCCTAATTTCTTTCTTAGCTCTTTTGTCTTTGGTATACAGGAGGGCTTCTAATTTTTTTTTTGAGTTAATTTTGTATTCTGCCACTTTGCTGAAGGTGTTTATCAGCTGAAGGAGTTCTTTGGTTGAATTTTGGGGGTTGCTCATGTATACTATCAGATCTTCTGGAAATAGTGATACTTTGATTTTTTCCTTTCCGATTTGTATCCCCTTGATCTTCTTTAGTTGTCTTATTGCTTTAGCTAGGATTTCAGGTATTATATTGAAGAGATATGGAGAGAGTGGGCAGCCTTGCCTTGTCCCTGATTTCAGTGGGATTGCTTTAAGTTTCTCTCCGTTTAGTTTGGTGTTGGCTATAGGCTTGCTGTTTATTTTCTTTACTATGTTTAGGTATGTGCCTAGTATCTCTGATCTCTCAAAGACTTTAAATATGAATGGGTGTTGGATTTTGTCAAATGCTTTTTTGGCACCTAAGGAGATGATCATGTGGTATTTCTCTTTCAGTTTGTTCATTTGGTGGATCACATTGATGGATTTCCCTATGTAGACCCACCCCTGCATGCCTGGCATGAAGCGTGATTGGTCATGGTGGATGATATCTTTGATGTGTTCTTAGATTCGGTTTGCAAGTATTTTATTGAGTATTTTTGCTTCAATATTCATGAGAGAGATGGGTCTGATGTTCTCTTTTTTTGTTGGGTCTTTGTGTGACTTAGGTATCAAGGTGACTGTACCTTCATAGAATGAGTTTGGTAATATGCCTTCTGTATCTATTTTGTAGAATAGTTTGAAGGGAATTGTAGTTAGCTCTTCTTTAAAGGTCTGATGGAATTCTACACTGAAACCATCAGGTCCTGGGCTTTTTTAGGAAGGGAGACTTTTGATGACTGCTTCTATTTCCTTGGGGGATATAGGACTTTTCAATCTTTTTACCTGACTTTGATTTAATTTTGGTAAATGGTCTCTATCAAGAAGACCTAATGATTGTTTGGATTTCCTCAGTGTCTGTCATTCCCCCTTTTCATTTTTTTATTTTGCTGATTTGCATAATTTCTCTTTGTCTTTTTGTTAGTTTGATTAAGGGTTTGTCTATTGTGTTGATTTCTCAAAGAACTGGCTCTTGGTTTTATCCATCTTTGAATTGTTTTTTTTTTTCTAATTTATTGATTTTAGCTCTGAATTTGATTATTTCCAGCTGTCTACTACTCTTGGATGTGGCTGCTTCTTTTTTTTTCCTCTAGGGCTTTCAGTTGAGCCATTAAATTGCCATTATGAGATGCCTCAAATTTTTTCTTGAAGGCACTTAGTGCTATGACTTTTCCTTTTAGCACTGCTTTCATTGTGTCCCATAAGTTTGGGTATGTTTTGCCTTCATTTTCATTGAATTCTAGGCAGTCTTTAACAGATTTCTTTATTTCTTCCCTAACCCAGGTGTCATTGAGTAGTGAGTTGTTCAGTTTCCATGAATGTATAGGCTTTTTGCTATCTCTATTATTGTTGAGGTCCAGCATTAATCCATGGTGGTGGTTGTCAGATAGGAAACAAGGGATTATTTCAATCTTCTTGTATCTGTTGAGGCTTGCTTTGTTACCAACTATGTGGTCTATTTTGCAGAAGGATCCATAAGATGCTGAAAAGAAGGTATACTCTTTTGAATTTGGGTGAAAAGTTCTGTAAACATCTATTAATTCCATTTGATTTAGTCCCTCTGCAAGTGCCTATGTTTCCCTATTTAGCTTCTGTCTAGATAATCTGTCCTTTGGTGAAAGTGGAGTGCTGAAGTCTTCCAAGTATTTTCTAAATATTTATTCTTATACCTAAAGATCATTGTAATTGTAACCCTGCATCAAAAAAATTCTCTTATATTTTTATTAACTTTGTATATAAAAAGTGTTTAATGAAAATTGTGTCAGTCGTATCCTGAATCATAAGCAGTTGCAGTGAATGTGTGTTCTATGAATGTATGTGTTCATGTGTATATTTTATATGAATGTGTGTTTGTGTGTGTGTGCTTGGGGCATGTGTGTTCATAATACAGCACTTAATCTGGATTTGTGACAAATGGATGTCATATTAGCAGAATGTATAATGATGACATTTTCCAAAACAATCCATTCAGAATAAGCAGAAAGATGAAACAGCTTGATGAATGAAACACACATCAAATTTGACCTCATGGCTACTCTCAGACATAATATATAAATGTCAAATGAATGATGTAAAAATAGTCTATGTTTTTCAAGATACATAGAAAGGTTTCCAAAGTGATTATGAGACAACAGAAAATTGCAGTTTCTATGAACTATATATTATACTTATTTTTACTTTCTTCATATAAGAGTTGAATACAACATTCTGCTTGCTATTAACAATATTAAGATTTATAAAAGACTATGTTTATGTTAATGTACTTTTTTATTTTTTTGAGACAAGGTTTTTCTGTGTAGACTTGTTTCTCCTCGACTCACTTTGTAGATCAGGTTGGCCTCGAGCTGAGATGTGCCTGCCTCTTCCTCCTTGGGTGCTGGGATTATAAACATACATCATGTCACCCACCTTGTGTTGATATGCATAAATAATCATTTAAATAGTTATAAAATATTTAGTAAAAATAGAGAGAAATTGTATTTATTTTAATAAAAAACAGAGGGAAATGTGACAAAAACTGATCATAAAATAAAAAGGTAATAAAATAAAGATGATTTATCTGAGGCTCTGACAGAGAAAGTTTCATTCAAAGTAGTGTTAAATCTCACTATATGTACAACATGGTTTCTCCCATTACACATATTTGTAACTAAAGAGAAAATTAAACACATTAACAAAACTGCTGCATTTAAGGTTTTAATATCTGACATAAAATATATGAAAGATTACTTGGTTCTGTTGCTCTCCTTGTGGAGCTCCTGTCCCCTCCAAGTCTCTCTATATCCATTTTCTTTCATAAGATTCACTGCACTCTGTCCAAAATTTGGCTATGAGCCTCAGCATCTGCTTTGATAGACTGCTGGGTAGAGTCTTTCACAGGCCCTCTGTGGTAGGCTCCTGTCCTGTTCCCTGTTTTCTCCCTCTTCTGATATCCTTCCCATTTGCCTTTCTGAATGAGATTTGATCATCTTACCCCTGGTCTTCCTTCATACTTAGGTTCTTTAAGTGTACACATTTTAGTATGTTTATCTTATATTGTATGTCTAATATCCACTTATAAGTGAGCATATACCGTGTGTGTCTATCTGGTTCTGGGATACCTCACTCAAGATGATCTTTTCTAGATCAT
Organism: Psammomys obesus; assembly: GCF_907164565.1. Taxonomy (NCBI): domain Eukaryota; kingdom Metazoa; phylum Chordata; class Mammalia; order Rodentia; family Muridae; genus Psammomys; species Psammomys obesus. The sequence continues at coordinate 29,490,741 of NW_026596069.1, forward strand.
AGCATTTGCCTGGAAATTTCATGATTTCCTTGTTTTTAACTGCTAAATAGTATTCCATAGTATAAATATACCACAATTTCTGCATCCGTTTTTCCATTGAGGAACATCTGGGTTGTTTCCAGATGCTGGCTATTACGAATAAAGCTGCTATAAACATGGTTGAGCAAATGTCTTTGTTGTATACTTGAGCATATTTCGGATATATATTGGGTAGTATAGCTGGATCTTGAGGAAGCACCATTATTAATTGTCTGAGAAAAGGTCAGATTGATTTCCAAAGTGGTTATACAATTTGATATTCCCACAAGCAATGGAGGAGGGCCCCAGGGATCTTTTCTGACACTGATACTCCAACCAAGGACCATGCATCTAGATAATTATGTAGCCAATGTAAGCTCAGTTTCCAAATGTGTACCCTACTGAGGGGAACAGGGGCAGTCTCTGACATGAACTCCATGGCCAGCTCTTTGATCACCTTCTCATTAGGGGTTAGCAGCCTTACCAGACCACAGAGGAAGACAATGCAACCGATCCTGGTGAGACCTGTAAGGTTAGGGTCAGATGGAAGGGGAGGAGGACTTCCCTTATCAGTGAACTTGGATAGGCATGGGAGGAAATGAAGAAGAGAGTGTGGGATTGAGAGGGAATGAGAGAGGGGACTACAGCTGGGATATAAAAGGAATAAGCTGTAAATAGTATAAAAATAAAAAAAATAATAAATATATGAAAGAACTTAGAAAAAAATATTCTTTGGGGTGAAAATTAGGAGAAACACAAATATTTTGTTTTCCTTCACAATTAATTATAATACATAAGTCTGTTGAAATTTTTGCAAATAGTTTTGTGAAATGAGTGACTTATTACCAAATATAATATGCTAAGTTTATACTTACTTCCAGTTTCCACTGCAAAAACAGATTGAAAGTAATGTTAACGTGCATAGTGTAAGCCCCACCCAAGTTTTAACTTTGTTTCTCTTCACAGAAAATATCAATTGGCATTGAATTACTAATTACACAAACATATATGTATATTTTAATTTCAGAAGGCTGGCTTTTGACTTTTGGAAGCTGTAATTGACAAATGTGAAATTATATGCACATTTGCATTCACACCCATAAACAAACATGTATGGTACATAGTTAGATGTTTTGATATAAGTATCCATGTAAAGTACTAATCACAATTAATCTAATTAATTAACATGCAGTTAATGTATGTGCATATGTGTGTATTGAATACTTTTCACTTTTGTCTAATATGTACATTTCAGAAGCAAGTAAAATATTAACTTACATTCCTTATACCAATCCTTATTTATATAACTTAAGTAAAAGTTCATACCTTTTGCATCTAACTTTCAAAGAAAACTTAAATACATAAAAATTGTATATGTGTCTTGAATTATAGCTGATATTCTTCAAGGTATCAAAATAATAATTAGACACTGCTGTGTTATTGAATTCAATTATGTATAATTTTGCTCACTTTAATTCATATTAAAATCAAACGTTCAAGAATATTTTGGCATTTGTAGTTTATTGTTAAAGAATAAAGAAAGGGCAAAATTTTATTTAATCTCCAGGGCTTAAGACTCTACCCAGCAGTGTATCAAAGCAGATGCTAAGACTCATAACCAAACTTTAGGCAGAGTACAGGGAATCTTATGAAAGAAGGGTAATATAGTAAGACCTGGAGAGGACAAGAGCTCCAGAAAGAGAGCAACAGAACCAAAATATCTGAGTACAGGAGTCTTTTCTGAGACTGATACTCTAACCAAGGACCATTCATGGATATAACCTAAAACTCCTGCTCAGATGTAGCCCATGGCAGCTCAGTCTCCAAGTGGGTACCCTAGTAAGGGGAACAGGGACTGTCTCTGACATGAACTCAATGGCTGGCCCTTTAATCACTTCCCCCTGAGAGGAGCAGCCTTGCCAGGCCACAGAGCGGCACAATGCAGCCAGTCCTGATGAAACCTGATAAGCTAGGGTTAGATGGAAGGGGAGGTGGACCTCCCTTATCAGTGGACTTGGAGAGGGGCATGGGAGGAGACGAGTGAGGGACGATGGGATTGGGAGGGAATGGGGGAGGGGGGCACAGCTTGGATACAAGGTGAATACTATGTGATTAATATAAAAAATCGTGAACTGAGGAATAGTTCCTTGAAAAAAAAAGTACACAGTATTAGCCTTTCCTGGTAAGGTCAACTTATTTTCACAGTCTCAAGCTTACTGTTGACTTCATGAAATTATGTAATAGAGTGAGGATGCCAAGATCTCTTAACCTACCATATCTCTGTTTTATAAAATGACTACTTCAGTAAAACTGCATATCCTTCCGCAATCACACAGTTTAAAACAAATGCAAGATTAAAGTTAACATTGTTTCTTAGGAACAAGGTAAAAATATCAACTTTATTTACATATCTTTTATCCTCGGGAACAAATAAATGGGAGGCTTTAATGGCATGGTTTCTATTACATTATCAGTTTTTTGCTTCTGGAGCTTGTATAGCAAATAACGAATGAGATCCCTATCATCGTTCACACAATTTTCACAGGATTTTCCTGGGATATATTTTCTTTGCTTAATTCTCACACACATTGCAGAAATAAGCCATTTATTTGAAAATGTCAGTGGAAAAATTAGTTTCTGACTGTGGAATAGTTTAATAGCTCTTAATAGAAATGGTCTTTCTGATTTACTTTCAAATACAGTATCTCTGAGTTAATCTACTAGTCTCTTTTGATTTTGCCTTGCCTTCTTCACACAAGGTCCATGTACCTGCATTTGCCTGGACCTCAGTATGAAGTGACATAAGATAACCGTAATTGAACATCTGGAGTACTGAGATTGTTGATATGCACCACATTTGCTTTAAGCAGTAATGAACATCAGATCTATGATTTGTGTATGACAGGTAACTTATATCACATCCCCAATTTATAAATTAGTACTACTACTGACTGGATCCATATATTGTAAGTGTTCATATTTTCATCATTTTTGTTTTTATTAGAGTTAAGCACCTAAAGGTGTTGTTTTACTTAGAGATTATGTCATTAATCTCATGATTGAAATCACTTAAGTCCTGACTTGAAAGTGTGTACCTTCTTTGGAGACAAGTTATACAGTTAATGTCTTTGCTTGATCATGAAGCATAGAAAATGCTCTCATATGTGTGTTACAATAATCAAAGGAGTCAGTAATAACAAATCAAGAAGCAAGCCTTAAACTCTAGATTTATATATGTCTAGACAATCTGAACTTTTCATTATATAACAGTAAAATGTGAGAATCTACAATGGCACAGAAACATTGTCTGGGTGCATATTTAATAAAATGAAGCTTAAATTGAGAATTATGATCAATGAAGAATTATATTGAGAGAGCAGAATGAGGAAAGAACGTTCTTAACAAAATAAATGTTCATCTCATTTTAATTAATTACAATAAACTAAAAATATAAAAGCATCATAGGTATACCCAGACTCAGAACAGTAATCTAAATTCTGAAATTCTGCTTTGCAAAACTACCAAGAAGAAAGAGCTTAGAGCAGAATATAATCATCTTTCAATAAATTCTTTCCATGTACTCACATAAAGTTTATTTAGTACCTATTATTATTACCTGCTTGGCTTGCAGCAACTTTCAGCTGATTCTTTTTTCCAATTTGTTCAAAGAGATAATAAAAGCTTCCTCTCATTCATGGAAATCAGCACAAACCTGCAGATTAGGGACTTGAACAAAATTAAATATACTCTAGAATGAGGTAGAAACATTTTCTGTTCAATCTACATTATGCCTACAGAGTCTTTATTGAAATAATTTGTTCCTTTAGTGACATAATCTTCAATTATGCTAACTTCTTTTGATATATTGATGGTCAGAACTTTGTCATAGACATGTCAAGGGATTAAGATTTTTTTCTTATTTTTGCTCATTGTTTGTCTTTTTCAATAAAATGTTCATGCTGTCAACTCATAGTAAAATAATGGGATTCTCACAGTACCTAACAGGGATGAATTTAAAGTCTCAGTAAATATGCAGACTTGTAGTAGTTATTCAGTCATACTAACACTTGTTTAATTTTTGACATTTCATTATCCTAACATCTATTTTTAACATGATTACTAAATCTTACATTTAAATGTGTTTGGTTGCTTCAGTTTCTAGGCATGTTATGAGGTAGAAGTCTTCAAATATAGACATATTGTCATAATATGTCTTTCATGAGAGATGGGGTCTTTCTCTGCTTAGCAAGTTACTATTTACTTTCATACAATGAAACTTTTAAAAAAGTTATGTAGCTAGAAATTGAAAAGCTGAAAACTTGGGATTTCTTTATTTATAGAATAAAATTTTCATATTTCCCCTGATGAGGCATAAATGACATTAATCAATGATGACAGTACAGCTTTAACACTGGGAGCATTATGAACTTGAGGAAGAAATTTGATTCATTATGGACACAACTTTGGTCAGAGGCCTCATGCATTTCATTTGACAGTATCTAATCTATTTTTGGATCTGTCTACACCATTAAAAAGCTGTGGGTTTAGATTCGATCATTTAGGTCATTTATCTGACTTTTTATCACATTGAATTATAGTTTTAGGCTATTGGCTGACACTCCAGGATACATAAAATCAAGGAGTAAATTCCTGTAATTATGTCTGTCATTTAGATGAGGTTGAGACCTTCTTGTGATGTATCACATGATGTCTTTTGATTGCTTCTTTGTTTGTTTTTTTTTTTGTGATATCCCATGGATTAAAAAAAATTCTCCTACTTTTAATTATATTTGAAAATTTCATTAGTTTCATACTTATATCTTCTTTTATCCTTTCTTCCCCTTATTCAACTACTCCAGTGTCACCATCTCAAATTCATGTCCTGATTTATTATTAAGCTCATAAACATCTTTTGATATAATATATAAGTATATTCTGAATTTGTATATTTACATGTATATATGACTTTAGTACTCATCCCTTCTCAAAGAAGCTTAAAGAGGCTTCTCTTGCTAAAGATGGTGATTATTACCTAGACCCACAACTTGTTAAACTGCAGAGAAGAACCCATCAGGGACTGTTTAACCATTCTGCAATGTAACCTCTACCTATGGCTCAGGAACCATTGCAGTAGAGGATTGTAGTGTGTTCTACAGTTCCTTACTCTTAGTAATTTTCTCTTATCTTTCACTTTGTACTTAGATTCTATCAACTGAATATCATTACTTTTTTACTTTTACTTTTCATTCCTGATTCTCTTAGTCTTCTAGATGTGAAAATGAGTAATTTCTAGATTGCACTAAAGAATCTTATATTCAGAATTGCTGCTTCTTCCTCCTAGTTATGAGAAATGAATTGTGTTATTATGTTTACAGTGTAGCACTGGGTTTACATTATTGGTATCTTTCCAGCTCTTACTTTAGCTTTTCATTCAATTCTTTGATAGCATCTTATTTCTGTACAAAACATGAAATATTTTCATATAAGAGATCTATAGAAATTTATCTATGTCATCATCTTGGTGATAGCGTTATATGAATTTTAACAGCATGCAAGAATCTCAACTATTTGTTGTTTCAGCTGAATCCCTTATGTTAACAAATTCACTTTACCCTGATCTTCTTTTTTTCTTCCCAGCGTTCTTGGTCCTATATTAAGACTTTTAGGCTTCCTCTAGGAAAGCTTGCCACTAGTTTTCTCTTATGATGGCCTCAATTCATTCCTCTACAATACTATTGACATTCTGTTTTTGTATTTTTACCTTCTGTTCCTCTATTAGATAGTAGAGGTTACTTCCTAGGATATTGTTAATGCTCATTTTCTATCTTGCAGTTAAAAAAAGTAATTTATCTAGCAAAATAATAAAACCTCCAAAGCAATTATCAGATGTTTTTGTTTGTGTGCGCTGTTAATTCAATAAGCTTTACCTTTTGAATGGAAATATTCAAATTTTGCAGTAAAAATATTCAAATTTTGTTCTTAACTATTAGTGAACAAATATGTGAATATATTATTATACTAAAGAGTATCTATGAGAAGCACCAGTTTTACCAAAATGGTAACAGGGACTATATACAACACTGTGTTTCTGAGCATCATTCTTCTTTATAAACTATTTTTAGTGATATTTTGGGAATTTCACACTATGCACCCCAATCCCAATGATCTCTTCACCCTTCCATATCTGCCCTCCAACCTTGCTAATCCCCCCCAAACAAAACAAAACACACCAAAAGCAAACAAATAAGAATACAAAAAGAGAAAAATATATCTCAGCTTGGAAGCTGTGGTGTGTCATGGTGTTCTGCAGTATGCCCTTTGGTCCAGACAGCAAATGTTCACTTGAAAATGTTCATTGTAATGAATCATTGGTCTAGTTCAAGACCTCTGGCTTCTGCTATGTTACTAATACTGGTTCTTCACCAGGACTCCTCTCAAATATCCTGTTGTTGCCCTGTGTCATGCAGATTCTTCACCTTTAGTTCTCCAGTATTGCAGCCTTTACACATTCCAGAATTTCGTTAAAAGAGGGAGATATTGGGTGGGCTAACTCAGAACTGGGCCTGGGTTTTAGCGGAGTTGGTCAGACTACTGGTTCTCCTCCACCCACACCACCAATGCCAACGCTACTGTGCTGCCCAGGCAAAGTGCAGGACCTGCTCTCCAAATTACACAGCAGGTTTCGGGAGGAGGCATAGCTTCATCCCTCAGTCTCTCATGGGCAGTTCTCCAGAGCTGCCAGTTGAGGGAAAGGGCCAGCTCTTCCATGTTCACACCCTGGAGTCCAGCCTGGCCTGCACCCATGCTAACAGGGCCAACTCTACTTTCTTCTTCAGACAAGGTGCAGGGCCTGGTCTCCTAAGTACTGCAGCCAGTAAGGAGTGGGGCCCGATCTCCAGCTTTCCACAGGTGGTGATACTCTGAGCATCTTTCTCAAAAGGTTAATAATATACTACATAACTATAGTAAGAACAATTTATCCATCTATAGTAAGTTCATATTAAAGAAGAAAAGAATCTTATTATTTTCTCTGGATTCTTTATTGAATGTATATGCCATGTTCATCAGTAGGGCCTTACCTTACATTTCCGGTGTGCAAAAAAGAGTAAGAGTAAGCATTGTTGTAGGATGCTGTAGAAGCTCTTGTCTAAGAATTCAAACAGAAGTATCCCACACTTAACACTGTTATTTTAAGAATTTATTTTGTTGGAGACAGACCATGTACCCCTTACTAGGGAACACACTCAGAAACTGAGCAGCCTATGGGTTTCCTTTGAACAAGGGGTCAAGGTCCTCTCCATGCAAGGTCCTTGGTTGGAGCATCAGTCTCTGCAGACCCCCCTGCACCCAGGCTTTTGGCTCTGTTGTTCTTGTGGAGTTCCTGTCCTCTTCAGGTCTTTCTGTTTCCGTCTTCTTCCATAACTGTTCCTACACTATACCCAAAGTTTGGCTATGAGTCTCAGTATCTCCTTCAATACCTAGTGGGTAGAATCTTTCAGGAGTCCTCTGTGAAAGGCTCCTGTCCTGTTACTTCTCCTCTCCTGCTTCCGATGTCCATCCTGTTTGCCCTTCTCAGTGAGGATTAAGCATATTCTGTAGGTCCTTGTTGTTTAGCTTTTAAGGATTATAGATTTTACTAAGATATCCTGCAATATGTGGCTAATATCCACTTACGACTGACTGTACACCCTGCATGTCATTCTGCTTCTGCGTTACTTCACTTGGGATGATCTTTTCTAGTTCCACCCATTTGTCTGTAAGTTTCATAATGTCCTTATTTTTAATTGCTGAGTAGTATTCCATTGTGTAAATGTACCACAATTTCTGTATACATTCCTCAGTTGAGGGACTTGTAAGTTGTTTCCAGATTCTGGCTATTATGAATAATAATAGCTGTGAGCATAGCTGAGCAAATGTCCTTGTTGTATGGTTGAGCATCTTTTGGATATATGTCTAGGAGTAGTGTAGCTGGATCTTGAGGGAGCACTATTTCTAATTGTCTAAGAAAACATGAGATTGATTTCCAACATGGTTGTACAAATGTACATTCCCACTAACAGTCAAGGGAGGTTTCCCTTTCTTTACATCCCTTCCAGCATTTGTTGTCACTTGAGTTTTAATCTTAGCCATTCCGACGTGTGTAAGGTGAAATCTCAGGGTCATTTTGATTTGCATTTTCCTGATGACTAAGGATAGTGAGCATTTCTTTAAGTGTTTCTCTGCCATTAGATATTCTTGTATTGAGAATTCTCTGGTTAGCTCCAAAAAATCTGTGCCCCAAAGGGCCTGCAGAGACCAATCCTTTGATGCATGGAGAGGACCTAGACCCCTTCTCAGACATAGCCCATAGGCAGATCAGTCTCAATGTGAGTTCCCTAGTATGGGGGCAGGGTCTGTCTCTGACATGGACTCAGTGGCCAGCTCTTTGATCACCTAACCTTTGGGAGGTGACAGGCCACAGAGGGAGATGATGATGTCAGTCCTGATAAGACCTGATAGACTAGGGTCAGATAGTATGGGAAGTATGGACTTCCTCTATCAGTGGACTAGAGGAGGAGCACAGAGGGGAAAAAGGGAGGGAGGGTGGGACTGGGAAGAGATGGGGGAGGGGGTTACAGTCAGAATATAAAGTGAATAAATTGTAATAAATAATAAAGAAAAAGAAGAAAGAGGAAAAAACCTCCTTTTCTCTGCCAAAAAAATAAGGTATAAATAGTTTTAAAAGATAATTTTATTACTTTATTTTAAATGTTTGTTCTATTTAAATCTTTCAGCATGTCTATTTTATGTAGTATAATGAGTATTTCAGTTCCTTAGTCATAGCCTAAGAACTTTCATAAAACTAAATTTTTTCTGTATTAGAAAGAACCTTTTTAACAAATTGATGATAAGTGCCCATCACTGGAGAAAAGACCAACACAACTCATTGTACGTGGAAGAATACATCAAGTGCCTACCTAGAGCCTTGAGACCTACTGCCTAGTGTTCATGGTATTGAAAGTTAGTGTGCATACCACTAAAGAAGAAGTGTGAACAGCACAGCTATAGACCCTTGGATCACCAGTGGTGACATGCAAGATGTAATAGTGCAATAGTGACACAATATAGGCTTTGATATTTAAAACCTACTTTATTTGTGGCTTCTTCAGCCTCTACCTGCCTTCCAATCTCCCAACTCTATAGAGGAGAGAAAGAAAGTTAATAAGGACAGGAGATGTAGACCTCTTTTGCAGTAGTTTCTTGGGGTGTTTCCACTCTTCATTGTCATCAGTATATCCAGCAGTCAAACAAACCAGCAAACCAGCAATAGCAAAAGCAGTAACAAAGATTTTGGGTGTAACCAAAAATATCTGATGGTTTATAAGGGTCAGTCCATCTGTATGTTGTAAACACAAATCTTCCATTGTAAATAGAATATACTTAATTGCTTAGAAAAAACATTTAAACCATCAGTTTGTTTATTTGAGTTCAATAAATAATGATATAACTTGTAAATATGCTAACAGTATATAAACATCAAATTTTTGAGATACGAATTTTCCCATGTATTGCACGTGTTTTAAAAATGCTACAAGCATAGAGAAAAGATGAACATTTCAACAAATGATACTGAGAAAAGAAGGTATCTCCCTGTAGATCATTAAAACCACACCTTGATCTCTAAATAAGAAAATGCCTTTAGACTGTATCAAAGACCTGAAATCTTGAAACCAATAAAACACAGTGGAAGACTTCAAGATATGAGCATAAGTAAAAGCAGTCTAAAGAAGACCAACATACTTCAAAAAATCATACCAAAATGGGTATACATGCAACTAAAAAACCTCCACAGAGTGAAGAATTCAAGAGTAAAGATAAAGTATACAAAAGTGAGAAAATATTTGAAAACTATATGATAACATGAGATTAATGTTTAGATTATAATTAGAAGTTTAAAAGCAAAAGAACTTATGTAATAAAATGGGTTAGTGATTTGAATACATACCTATCAAAGTAACTACAAGTGGAAATATATATACATATATGTCATGTACACACACACACTCAAACACTCAAAGTTCTTATCTATCACATTAGTGTAAAATAAAACTGTATTGACTTTCAATTTCCTTCTAACAAAATTATTATTATGAAGAAAACAAGTTATCAAGAACAAAACAACACAAACAAAAAACACTAATTCAGATGTAAGGAAAAAAAAATCTAGTCCTTATGTACTGCTGGTGGAAATATAAACCAGTACAGCCCCTGTGCAAATTAGTATGGAGAATTCTCAAAAGGCTTTAAAATAAACCACTATATAGTCAGCTGTATCATTCCTGAAGATATACTCAAGAGAATATAAACCAGTTTATCACAGAAACAAACATGTATCTTATCATATGTAGGATATATTTTATAGGATATTATATATATTTGGCATGAAAATATAAGGGTTTTTATTTGTGGGGTGGAAAAGCATCAGTAAAAAGGAGAACAAGGAAAGATAGGAAAAAGGGAAAAGGTGAACAAAGACAACACATACATGAAGATGCCATAATGAGACCCCAGTGTTTTGTATGCTTTGTTAAAATACCTAATTGCATATCTAAGAGATTAAAATCAAATTAATATTATGTGCAAGGGGAAAGTATTAATTAACATAAAAAAACTATTCCATGTCAAGTTTCAGGAAAGCAATATGAGTTCATATTACAAACATGAAATTTTTGTACAGTACTTCAAGTACTTAGAAATTTGGCTTTTAAGGGTTGAGACAAACTAAGTTTTACAATGCTTTACTTTATTTTTGTCCCAGAAAAAATATTTGGTTTTAGAGGTGGAAACTCACAAATGAATCATCCTGAAGTAATACAGACAACAAAGAAATGTAAAAAGTGTACTAAGTGAATGAACCACACTAGCAACCACTTTGCCCTTCCCTGCTGGCCTGTCAATGTTTAGCAAGCTCACTCAACAAGCCCAGTGTCTAATACAGGCAGTCCTTTCTTCTTAAAGTTCCAATTTTAAATAGATTTATTGCAAAATGTGTACATTAAAATAATCTTAATAAATGTAAAGACTAATAAAGCATTCACAATCGAGGCAGTAATGCTAAGAAAATTTTTGTACTTTTAATCTTCTAATATGTATCTCTGGTCAACTGAGGTTTATAAATACTTATTGAGAAGCAAATATCCCTCAGTAGATATAGTTTTTAAATATTTTTTATACTTTTTAATCTTTGTCTATTTTCCACAGAACAAGAATCACCTGAACGTTAAAAGTAGGAGGATGCAGATATCACATTTGTGGTCACCCTTGAGTTAATGCTCTCAGACTAAGGAGATTATGAAGATTTCAAAGCTTATAAAGTATAGGACAAAGAATTGGTTCAGTAATGCAGGATGTGGTGCCCATATACACCTGAATGCCTAAACAGAGGCTTCAAAAATGTTCTTCCACTCTCTAGACCTCTTTGCTCTCCAAGCTGTACATTAGGGCAGGAAATTCAGTTTTGATTAAACAGCCAGGCCTTTAAGAAATACCTATAGGGTTTTTTTCTGAAGATGGCGGCAGCTAGTGTGCAGCTTAGCTGACAGGCAGAGGACCTGCAGCACGGAAATTGGTGAGTGAAGGGGCTGATTAACCCAGAACAGAGTTATGTAGACTTCCAAGAAGAAAGAGAATAACCATGAAATGAGTCCATCTAGAATCAGGACACAGCAGACTCCTCTTGGAGGAGACACCCCGGGAGGTGATCCCCAGGCACTTCCCCGCACCCAAACCCTACTCCCTCTTTGGGGGAGGCAGGAGGCATCCAGCAGAATCTGCCACAGACCACACTGTCTGTACCCCAGCCTCAGAGAGAGCTGCAGCTTCCACCAAACAAAAAACAAACAAACAACAACAACAACAAAAACCAATCCTTTCGGGCACTCCCCAGCAGAGGGGAAGGATAGAGAGGCTCACAGTGGAGTCACAGCACCTGGACCCCAGTGCTGCCTGCTGTTCCTAGCAAACAAACTTCAGCACAGGATCTGGCACTGTGGTAACAAACCAAGTAATCCAATTAAAAAATGGGGAACAGAGCTAAACAGAGAATTCTCCATAGAGGAATATCGATTGGCAGAGAAACACTTAAAGAAATGTTCAACCACATTAGCCATTAGGGAAATGCAAATCAAAACAACCCTGAGATTTCACCTTACACCCATCAGAATGGCCAAGATGAAAAACTCAAGTAACAGCACATGCTGGAGAGGTTGTGGAGAAAGGGGAACCCTTCTCCACTGCTGGTGGGAATGTAAACTTGTACAACCACTCTGGAAATCAATCTGGTGCTTTCTCAGACAACTAGGAATAGTGCTTCCTCAAGATCCAGCTATACCACTCCTGGGCATCTATTCAAAAGAGGCTCAAGTACACAACAAGGACATTTGCTCAACCATGTTTGTAGCAGCTTTATTTGTAATAGCCAGAACTTGGAAACAACCCAGATGTCCATCAACAGAGAAATGGATACAGAAATTGTGTTATTTTTACACAATGGAATACTACTCAGCAATCAAAAAGGAGGAAATCATGGAGTTTGCAGGCAAATGGTGAGATCTAGAAAAGATCATTCTGAGTGAAGTATCCCAGAAGGAGAAAGACAAACACTGTATATTCTCGCTTATATAGACCTGTAAGATATGATAAACATAATGAAATCTATACACCTAAAAAAGATAATCAAGAAAGCAGACAGGGGGTAAGATGATCAGTCCTCACTTAGAAAGACAAATGGGATGTGCATTGGACGTATGACAGGAGTCTACCGCAGAAGGCATCTGACTTTTCCTAGCAGGGTGTCAAAGCAGATACTAAGATTCATAACCAAAACTTCGGCAGAGTACAGGGAATCATATGAAAGAAAGGGAGTTAGTATGATGTGGAAAGGATAGGAGCTCCACAAGAACCAAATATATCTGGGCACAGGGGTCTTTTCTGAGACTGACACTCAACCAAGGATCATGTATGGATATAACCTAGAACCTCTGCTCAGATGTAGCAAATGGTAGCTCAGTACCCAATTGGTTTCCCATGGTAAGGGGAACAGGGACTATTTCTAACAGGAACTCAATGGCTAACTCTTTGACCTCCCCAACCCCGCAAAGGAGGAGCAGTCCTGTTAGGCCACAGAGGAGGACTTTGCAGCCAGGTCTGAAGATACCTGATAAAACAGGGTCAGATGAAACGGGAGGAGGTCCTCCCCTATCAGTGGACTTGGAAAGGGGAAGGGAGAAGATGAGGAAGGAAGGGTGGGATTGGAAGGGGATGAGGGAGCGGGATATTGCTGGGATACAGAGCTAACAAAATGTAACTAATAAGAAAAATTTTTTAAAAGTTAGTGAAAAAAAATACCTATAGCTACCATTTACCACCATTACCAAGTTATTAGGAACTATTTATAATTACCAAGTTCTCAGATTATAAGTCTCTGACCACTTGAAGGTATTACTGACTGAGAATGTTTGGCTTCATAATAGTCACAAATGGTAAATAGAATTTCCTCTGTCTGCTGTATCCCAGATAAAGTAGATTAAATCTCCCACACTCATATTTATTTCTCCATCTTTAGAACATTTTTAAAAATCTCTAGGATATTTATTATGTACTGCACAGTTTCAAATTTCAGCTTCTGATGAGCTTGATACTTTCTCTTTTTCTTGGGAGAAAAAGTGATAGATTGCCTTTGCAAATGAAGACCCATGCTGTTATTGTCTTCAATTTTGAATAGTCATGTTAGATTAAACAGCATTCTGCTGTAGGTATCTCATTAATTATGAGGCTTCCTGCTGCTTTGCTGATTCTTTTTGTTCCGGATGGCTCTACCATGGAGTAGCACGGTACTTTCTGAGACTAACACAATGCAAGCAGCTCATTAAGTCCAGCTTTCCTTCCAGATTCCTGTGGCAGCCTAAGGAACCTTCTCCATGTATCTTTGGAGAGCTAATAAAGTTTTATTTCCCCTTCACAACAACCCAAGGGCAATTTAGCATGTTCTTTTCTTCCAGATAGATTTTTTTAAAAGAAGCAATACTATGTGTGTGTATATGTGTGTGTGTGTGTGTGTGTGTGTGTGTGTAGTTACTAAATTGTAAGATGCTATAAATGATGAACAAGTTCCTCATTTCATTTTTTTTTAAATGTCAGCCCTGGTTAAGTATGCATTTGCTTTAGAGAGTAATAAAATGAACTCAGTTGATGTATTCTTATTTCCAAGTTAAATGGTTCTTTTTCTTTAACTTGGTTTATCTTTGTTCTGTTTTGTTGTTCTACATAGTTATTGTATCAGTCTTCTAATTATAATTTTCTAATTCAAGGCAATGCTCCTAAGCCTCTCAATTACATAAATCTACTATTCTTTCATTAAATTTATGTGTTTATGGATTTTTCTAAAACTACAAATACTCATGGAAATAGTATATATCTAAATAACTTACTCAATATATTTAATCCAGGCCATGCTATGTTAGAATAAGAGAAACCCCGAAAATTTGTAGCTCAATATCACAAAATAAAAGTGTTTTTCTGCCTGGCTACAAGCCTAAACTTTATTGTTGCTTGTCAGAGAACTTTACCACTATATTCTCTGAGAAACATTAGTCACAACAGCTCTGTATCCTTGTAAAATTCCATTTCTGCTGAGACATTCTTGAAAAGAGAAAGTGTTGGATAGGACAATAATGGCAGAACTCCTTCTGAAGATATCACATACTGAGAATTATAGCTCATGAGCCAAAAAAAAAAAAAAAAAAAAAAACCCCCAAATAACCATGGTTTGGGAAAAAAAAAAAAAAAAAAACCCCCTAAAAAAAAAAAAAAAAAAAAAAAATAAAAACAAATAAAAAAAAAAAAAAAAAAAAAAAAAAAGCCCTCACTGTACCTGGCTTGAGGAGAATAGAAAAATATAATCCCACCTGAAAATGTGAAGAATCAGAATTTGTGAACATTCTCAAAGCATGAGAATATTGTACATCCAGTCTTTAAAATTCATACTCCTAGATGACTACTAGAATGAAGGCAAGAATTTTGTGCACTGTAAAAACAGTAATAAGCTATTGGGTCTTACCAAATATGTTTCACAGGCATAGAATAAACTCAGAACTAAGAACCTATTCCATGATTAAAAGTATTTACCAAAGACACGATCTAGGTTAAGAATCTTCAACGTTGCAAATTAAAAAATATAAATTAACTGATATTAAATAATCCAATAAATTATACCAATAAGATATATTAAACACTGCAGAACAAGTTCACTGGTGCTTATTTTTAAACTATTTTAGATGGAAATATTTTATATTGGTAATAAGGAAAAGTTGGGAACATCTGGCTTAGTTATTTAATTTATGTTTCCCTGGGATATATCTTACATGATTTTATCTTTAATTGCTCAGTATAACTTATCATACCCACTGAAGAACAGAAATTCATAGTAGAGAATGAAATGACTTCAGTTTAAATCTTTTGTTTACTTATTTACAGAATAACTATACAGATATAGCCATTCTTTTGACAAACATACCATTTATTTCTGAATTTAATAACCATTTATTATTCCTTGACTCCAATGTCTTGAATAATTCCAAATATTTAATACATACATGTATTCCACTGGAATACCTACTGATGTAGGAACAATATGAATGAAAAATAAAATTCATAGACCCAGGTTGCTTTAAGGAGGGACATATGTTCAATATTATTTTGGAGGCACAATGTTTCTTCATCAAAAGTCTTTTTTTCCGGTTTACGTAATATTAGTAAAGTCAGGAGACTTACAAAGTCTGTTGAACTTTACTTCCATAATTCTTTTTTTTTTCTCAAAATTCTTTTTTAATTTAATTTTATTTTATTAATTATACTTTATTCACTTTGTATCCCCCATAAGCCCCTCCCTCCTCCCATCCCGATCCCACCCTCCCTCCCCCTTCTTCACGCATGCCCCTCCCCAAGTCCACTGATAGGGGAGGTCCCCCTTTCCTTCCTTCTGATCTTAGTCTATCAGATCACATCAGGAGTGGCTGCATTGTCACCTTCTGTGGCCTGTTAAGGCTGCTTCCCCTACAGGGAGAGGTGATCAAAGAGCAGACCAATCCATTCATGTCAGAGGCAGTCCCTCTTCCCATTACTATGAAACCCACTTGGACACTAAACTGCCATGGGCTACATCTGTGCAGGGGTTCTAGGTTATCTCCATGCCTGCTACTTGGTTGGAGCATGAGTCTCTGGGAAGACCCCTGTGTTCGAATTTTCTGGTTCTGTAGCTCTCCTTGTGGGGTTCCTGTCCTCTCCAGATCTTACTATATCCCACTTCTTACGTAAGATTCCATGCACTTTGCCCAACAGTTGGCCATAAGTCTCAGCGTCTGCTTTGATAATCTGCAGAACAGAGCCTTTCAGAGGCCCCCTGTGGCAGGTTTCTAGGTTGTTTCCTGTTTACCAAAAGGGGAATACATGTGTAAAAATGTATAAGAATAAAAGAGTTCCCAGTGCTGTGGTTGGGAGAGAAAACAGGATAAGGAAATTCACTGAAAACATTGCTCAGATCTTACTTGAGTTCAATTTTGGATTTGATCTTTCAGTTATATAACAAAATTTATGCCCTTTTCATTAAATGTACTTTAAGTAGGGTTTATATTTACAATATATTTTTAATTTTTCATTTTTATATGTTTGTTTGTGGAAGTGAATATTGTGTGTGTTGATATTTGTGAAGGCCAGAAGTGGGACTCAAAGTTCCCTAGTGAAAAAATATTTGCTTTTTCTCTGAGACAGAAGTGGTGATTAAATCTAATGAAGAAATATAAAGAGAAGAATAAGCCTGAAGACAAATTCAGTTTTATCAGAACAATGCTTGAATAATATTACAGTATTTTTACATGATACATCCTTTTATGAAAATATCACAAGAGCCATTATTTTGCATTGTTAATATGTGATCATCATAAAAATAATTAATTTTTCATAGGGAAACCATTACTAGTCTTCATATGTAGTTACTAGAAAGTGAGAAAGGAAAACATGCAGAAAAATCCCATGAGGTAGTGTCAAAGGTAAAAAGATGCATACTAAAGGAAGCCATATGAACACATAGAGCTACACACAGTATTCTGAATCAACTTAAGTAGAAGGAAGGTAAAAAGGGGAAATTTGCATGAAAAGTTTAAATGAACTGTACTGTAGATTATGTGCAATATTGCTAAATAAGGTAAAAATTGAGAAAGCAGGGAATTAAGCATTAGCTGTTAACTCAATTCAAGTTTTCTTCAAAGCAGTAATATAATTATCAATATATTTATTGCCTACACCAATTTCTCTAAAATTTTAAATATTTTTTCTGTAAATAAGAAAAATAAAAATAAACTTATTAAAATAGAGTTGTTTATTATTATTTGAAAATTTCATACCATACATTTTGATTATTTTAATTTCCTTTCCCCCAACCCCTCTCCTATCATCCCATACCTCCCTACCTATTCAACTGTTCGTTCTTTCTCTCTCTTGAAAACAGAACAAACAAAAAACCCACCCAGCTCACAAAAGTTCCAAAGAATCTGTGTTAGGCAGCTATCCCCTGCCCACACACTATTGCATGGGTCATTCTTGCATCACTGATCATGCCTCAGGAGAAGGCTCTTTTTGTTTGTGTTTGGTAATATTAATAAGTACTCTTCCTCAGGCAGTGTATATAGCAACTTCCAGCACTACGAATGCTGGGCGGCTCTTCCAGTTGAGTTCCAGCTAGGTTTATTAAAGTTAATAATACAATCTTATATGACTGCACTTCTCCTTACTCTGTAAATGAACTACTGCATGCATTTTCACTATTTAAGACTACAGCAAGTAGTCTAAACTGGCCATGACTTCATGACACCCCTGTCATAGCCATCTGAGTGCTTAATTACAAATAAGCAACATATGCCTTACCATCTTTATTTTACTTTTGAAATTGCCATTTTTTTTCATTAAGCAAATTTGGAATGTTATGCAAATTTCAATATATCTTCACATGAAATTATTCTTAAGAATCTCATATTAGTATTTTCCTTTAATTTCAACTTATTTATTCCCATCTTCCTTTTGAATCTGGTATTAGATATGTCCTCCTTTTCTCATGATCAATATAGCTCCATTATTTTTTTCATATAATTTTGATTTATCAAAATAATTATAGATTAAAAATTATAAGAATGTTTATTCTTTAAGATTCTTTATGTATCTATCATCTCTCATCTATATCTTATCCATTCATCTATCTATTATCTAATTATCTATTTATTTATTTAACAGGAATCTTCTTATGTAGCCTGGGTTGACCTCAGCTCACAATCATCTTGCCTCTAGAATGGTGAGGTTACGAGCATGAGCCACAACATCTAGGAAACATCTGTTCACTGTCCACCGGTTATCAAATATTCCTTTCTTTGGATACATTATTCTCCGCAAATCTTCTGCTTTCAACCATTTGTTCTAATAGTTGATTGCATTGTTTTGCTCATCTAATTCTCGGAACTTTCTGAAGATGGGATCTATCTTCTTCCATTATGTTTGTGGCACTAAGCATTCTGTGAGGCTGCCGAGTATTTAGTGGATAGAATCACAGGATAGGAGCCATTTCATTTCTAGAGCAGTCTCTCCTAGCTTTCCAGCAAAAAAGGCTCATATATTCAATTTTCTTATACATTTTTCACTTTCTTTTCATGTAACAAATTACCCATGCCACTTATGAGTAGTAACTAAATTTCATGTAGTTACGGAAAAACATAGGTTTTCTTCTGATTGAATTCTGAACAAAAGTGGGTAAAGCTACAGATAGGCTTATTTTCATGCTGACTTTCAGAGGATTATTGGTTTGGATGGATTGCTACTCAGTTGTGAAATGTATTATTATGAATGAAGTAGTTTATACATGAGAACTACAACATAAAAGTTAGGTGGAAATCTCAGGTGACATAAACTCTTCCAGGAAAGAGTGGAAGAGTAGAAACAAAATCTTTCAAAATAAGAATGACTTTTAAGTAAGCTATTAAGTTGCTTGCATGAGATGTTTCAAATTTCTTCTTGAAGGCACTTAGTGCTATGAACTTCCCTCTTAGCACTGCTTTCATTGTGTCCCATAAGTTTGGGTATGTTGTGCCTTCATTTTCATTGAATTCTAAGAAGTCTTTGATTTCTTTATTTCTTCTCTTACCCAGCTGTCATTTAGTAGCAAGTTGTTCAGTTTCCATGTGTGTGTAGGCCTTTTGCTATTTTTGTCATTGAAGTCCAGCTTTAGTCCATGGTGATCAGATAGGATACAGGGGATTATTTCAATCTTCTTGTATCTCTTGAGTCTTGCTTTGTGACCAACTATATGGTCTATTTTGGAGAAGGTTCCATGAGGTGGTGAGAAGAAAGTAAATTATTTTGTGTTTGGGTGAAAGGTTCTGTAGATGTCCCTGAGGTCCAATTGATTCCTGACCTCTGTCAGAGTTATTGTGTCTTTGTTTAATTTCTGTTTTTTGACCGGTCCTTTGTTGAGAGTGGGGTGTTGACGTCTCCTACTATTGTGTGTGGGGGTCTATGTGTGGTTTAAGTTTTATTAAAGTTTCTTTTACAAATGTGGGTGCTCTTGAATCTGGGGCATAGATGTTCAGGATTGTGATATCTTCCTGGTGGATTTTTCCCTTGATGAGTATGAAGTGTCCTTCACTATCTCTTTCGATTAATTTTGGTTGAAAATCTATTTTATTAGATATTAGAATGGCTACTCCTGCTTGCTTCTTGGGTCCATTTGCTTGGAAAAACCACTCCTAGGCATATACCCAAAAGAGTCTCAAGTACACAATAAGGACATTTGCTCAACCATGTTTGTAGCAACCTTATTTGTAATAGCCAGAAGCTGGAAACAGCCCAAATGCTCCTTAGTGGAGGAATGGATGCAGAAATTGTGGTACATCTACACAATGGAATATTACTCAGCAATAAAGAACAAGGAAATCATGAAATTTGCAGGTAAATGGTGGGATCTGGAAATGATCATCCAGAGTGAGTTATCCCAGAAGCAGAAAGATTCACACGGTATATACTCACTCATATAGACATATAATAGAGGATAAACCTACTAAAATTTGTACACCTAAAGAAACTAATCCAGAGGGAGGACTCTTGCTAAAATGCTCAATTCCTATCCAGAAAGGCAAAGAGGATGGACATCAGAAGAAGTAGAAAAGAGGGAACAAGTCAGGAGCCTAACACAGAGGACCTCTGAAAGGCTCTGCCCTGCAGACTATCAATGCAGATGCTGAGACTTGTGGGCAACCTTTGGGCAGAGTGCAGGGAATCTTAGGAAAGAAGTGGGAAACAGTAAGATCTGGAGACGACAAGAACTCCACAAGGAGAGCAAAAGAACTAAAAATTCTGAGCACAGGGGTTTTTCCTGAGACTGATACTCCAACCAAGGACTATGCATGGAGATAACCTAAGACTCCTGCACAGATGTAGCCCATGGCAGTTCAATATCCAAGTGGGTTCCATTGTAATAGGAACAGGGACTATCTCTGACATGAACTGATTGGGCCTGCTCTTTAATTACCTCCCCCTGAGGGGGAAGCAGCATTACCAGGCCACAGAAGAAGACAATGAAGCCACTCCTGATGAGACCTAATTGACTAGGATCAGAAGGAAGGAAAAGAAGACCTCCCCTATCAGTGGACTTGGGGAGGGGCATGCATGCAGAGGGTAGAAGAAGGGAGGGATTGGGATGGGAGGAGGGAGGGAACTACAGGGGGGATACAAAGTGAATAAAGTGTAATTAATAAAGAATTTAAAAAATAATAATAATAAAATAAGAATGAATCTTTGCATTCTGTCTTCCTCACATATCCAACATTTTTGTGAGTCTCTGTGCCTTACAAAAATTATTTTGACATTTTAAGAAAATATAATGACCATAGCAAATATAATTATTTGCTCTTCAATCAAACTTACTCTTAAAATATTTTTATTTTACTTAAGTTTATTTAGTTTACATCCTAAGGGTACCCCCTCTCTCCTCTGCTGCCAGTTTCCCCTCCCCCTCCTTTCCCTTTCAGCTCTCCCTTTTCCACCCAAAAGGGTGTCCAACACATCTATTTACCCTCCCAAGAATATCAAGTCATATCAGGGCTGAGAATATCCTCATCCCCTGAAACCAGGCAAAGGAAACCCTGCCAGGAGGAAGTAATCCAAAAGCAGGCACTAGAGTCTGTTAGAAACAACTCCCACCTCCACTGGCCAGAGCACACACATGAAGACCAAGCTGCCTATCGACCATTATGTACAGGGGGCCTAATTCCAGCCATGCATGTTCCTGGGTTATGTCTTAATCTCTGTAAGACACCATAGGTCTGGGTTAGTTGTCTCTGTTGGTCTTCTTACAGGGTTCCTGTGTCCATCAGGTCCTTCCAACTTTCGCACAATGCTTCCACAAGGCCCCTGGAGCTCTGCCTCATGCTTGGCTGCCAGTCCCAGCATCTGTCTCCATCCACTGCTGGTTGGAACCTCCCAGATGACAGTCTTGCTAGGCTCCTGTCTGAAAGCATAGCAGAACATCATTAATAGTATCAGGAGCTAGCTCTCTACCTTGGGGAAGGTCTCAGGTTCTAACATTCATTGGCTGAACATTCCCTCAATCTCTCTTTCTTCTTTATCCTTGCACTTCTTGTAGGATGGAAAATTTTGGGATCAAAAGTTTTTTGAATGGGTTGTTATACTCCTAACTCCACTAGTACTGCCTGGCTAGGAGGTGGTCACTTCAGTCTCCATGTCACCCCATTAGGAGTCTCAGCTACAATCACACACATATCTTCCCAGGAGTCTGCTGTGTTGCCATTCTCCAGTTTGTCAGAGATATCCATGTCCCCAGTTTCTGTACACCTCCAGAAGTTCTTTTATTGTACAGTATTGTTTTTGTTATCCTGGGTCTTTTATTTTTCCATATGAAGTTAAGGTTGCTTTTTCCAGGACTCTGAAGGATTGTGTTGGTATTTTGATGAAAACTGATTTCATCTGTAGATGGCTTTTGGTAGGATGGCTATTTTTATTATGTTAATCCTATCCATGTATAATCTTTCCATCTTCTAAAATCTTCCTTAATTTCTTTCTTCAAAGACTTGAAGTTCTTGTCATACAGCTCTTTCACTTGATTGGTTATAGCTATATCAAGATATTTTACATTATTTGTGGCTATTGTGAAAGGTGTTGTTTCCCTAATTTCTTTCTCATCCCTTATGTTGCTTGTATAAAGGAGAACTACTGACATTTTTGAGTTAATTTTATATTCAGACACTTTACAAAGGTGTTTATCATTCATAGGTGTTCTCTGGTAGAATCTTGGGGGTCACTTATGTTTACTATCATTTCACCTGCAAATAGTAATACTTTGATTTCTTCCCTTCCAATTTGTAGCCCTTTGATTTCCTTTAGTTGTCTTACTGCTCTAGGTAGAACTTCAGGTACTATATTGAAAAGATATGGTGAGAGTGGGCAGCCTTGTCTTGGCCTTGATTTTAGAGGGAATGTTTTAAGTTTCTCTCCTTTTAACTTGATGTTGGTTATTGGTTTGCTGTATAATGCCTTTATTGTGTTTAGTTATGTGCCTTGAATCCTTGATCTCTCCAATATTTTAATCATGAAGGGGTGTTGTATTTTCATCATCTAATGAAATGATCATGTGGGTTTTTCTTTCAGTTTGTTTATATGGTGGATTATTTTGATGGATTTTCTTTTATTTTTCTTTTTTTAAATTCTTTATTAATTACACTTTATTCACTTTGTATCGCCCCTGTGGTTCCCTCCCTCCTCCCATCCCAATCCCTCCCTTCTTCTACCCTCTGCATGCATGCCCCTCCCCAAGTCCACTGATAGGGGAGGTCTTCTTTTCCTTCCTTCTGATCCTAGTCAATTAGGTCTCATCAGGAGTGGCTTCATCATCTTCTTCTGTGGTCTGGTAATGCTGCTTCCCCCTCAGGGGGAGGTAATTAAAGAGGAGGCCACTCAGTTCAAGTCAGAGACAGTCCCTGTTCCTATTACAATGGACCCCACATAAATACTGAACTGCCCTGGGCTACATCTGTGCAGAGGTCTTAGGTTATCTCCATGCCTAGTCCTTAATTGGAGTTTCAGTTTCAGGAAAGACCCTTGTGCTCAGATTTTTTGGTTCTGTTGCTCTCCTTGTGGAGTTCCTGTCCTCAATTGATTTTCTTATATTGATCCATCTGTGCATTCCTGAATGAAGCTTACTTGATCATAGTGGATGATATTTTTGATGTGTTCCTATATTTGGTTTACAAATATTATATTGAGTATTTTTGTAACAATGTGCTCCTGGTGTGATAGAATCCTCAGTGCTTTCTGTGGTAGCATATCTGGGTTTTGGTGGTGTCCTATGGCCCTGGGTTTTGTTGGTTGGGTTTTTGGTCTGATCTCTAGCCATCTGATTGTCTCTGGTATTAGCAGGCCTGGTGGTCTCTGATGGTAGGTCTCAGGGATTTTAGGTAGAGCTTGTGGTCCCAGATAGCTGCAGTACTCTGGTTTTCCTGCTGCTCCCTGGTCTGAGCTGGTTCACTGGACTGCAGATAAGTGGGGGCCTTGGGAAATGGCATAGACCCGAGAACTGAGGTGAGGGTCGCATGGGGAAAGTGGAGAGCAGAGGACCCTGGGCAGACCTTGCCACTGCTGCTGGAGGCTGTGGCAAGCCAGTAGATTTGGGGCAGGAGGCTGTCTCACCTGCTGCACCCAGATCTGTGCTGGGTTTGGGGGTCACAGATTGTGGTGAGTCCCAGGAAACGGCACAGGCCAGGGAACTAGAATTTGCGGGACTCACAGGAAGTGGAGCACAGAGGGTAGACCTCACCACTCTTGTTGGAGGGCTGTGGCAGGCCAGTAGATGGGGAGAGGTCTCACTGCTGCTGCCTGATCCATGCTGGTTTCCAGGCAACTGATAGAGTTGACTCCCAGGAAGTGGTACAGGCCAGGGAAATTGTGCACAGTGGAAGTAGAGCACAGAGCTTCAACCCATTTTCTAGAGCAAGACTTCAGCTGGGTATAGGATGAAATCTCTGCACATCTCCCAAGCTCCAGGGAGATTCCAGTCTCTGAAAAATAGTGAAATGGGATTTTATTTTCTAGTCTCCTTTACCCCAACTGACATGACTTCAATTACTGATAAAGAATTTACTATCTTAAAAATAAAATCATTTTCCTCAGAGGCATCATTGCTTAAGTATGTTTTTTAAAAGACTTATATTTGCTGGTGGAAACTAGAAAATATCATCCTGAGTGAGGTAACCAAGAAGCAGAAAGACACATATGGTATACTCACTTAAAAACATACTAACACGAGAGGCAGGGCAAGATGGCAGCGCTGGGAAGACTCTCATTGTGAGCAGCAGCAGCAGCAGGATCAGCACAGTGACCAGCAATAAGAACTCGCGGCCATAAAACACAGTCATTGTGTTTCCCAGGTGAGAGGATACCCCACGGTGGGGGATTCAATCAGCTTTTAACTCACCTGGCAAAACCACTGAAGAGATCCCGGTTCTGCCAGACACATGGCTGCTGGCTGCCAGCCCCAGCCCCAGCCCCAGCCCCAGCCCAGAGCCACAAGCCAGTGTCGCTGGTCACAGTTCCAGACTGAACCGTGCGCACCACACTATCAGAGACTGGAATTTTCAGTCGAGAGATAACCCCACGGAACAAGAAACGATTGGGACCGACCTTAGGTCACCCAGACATCCCCTGGAAAAGACTCGGGTTCCACGGGCGCCCCAGGAGTCAGTCTGGAGCCAGAGCCGGGGACCCAGGCTCCGGCACAGAGCCCTGCCTGCCTGCGCACCTGATTTGCCACCTGAGATAGAACTGTGGGCACCAGGGCACCTGTGAATGAGTTTCACTGTCCGGTGCAAACACACAGGGAGGGAAACGGCTGGTCTGATCTCAGAGCACTCAGCCGACACTCCCAGCCCGAAAAGGTCTCTGGAAAATTACCCAGTTTAGGCAGACACCCAGGCTCCCAAAGGCTGGAAAGGCAGACCAAGGCAGTTTCTGCGCATCAGACAGCTGGCGGAGAGCAGTGTGCACCAGTGCAAAAAAAAGAGACTGGGAGTCCCTGTCTCTGGAGAATGCACAGGGAAGGAAGGAAACTGTACTGACTTAAATCACCCAATCCTTCCCTGGAAAAAGCTAGCAGACTGGTTGGGCCGAGCCGCCATCACTCAGCTGTGCTCCAGACAAAGGCACAAACAGTTGCTGCGTGCCAGATGTCCAACTGGGTCACAGCAGCTGATCATTGAATTTACAGCAAGAAACCCAGAAACAGGGCAGCTGTCCTCAGGACTTCCCTGAGTGAGAGGAGAACCCTCTCGACTAACAAAGATCACAGTTACCACTCAGGTCTCTATCCCTGAGGTGAGCAGCAGCAACTCCTGAAAAAACGCCAGCCATTCAGGGACTATACCTAAAAAGCTGAGAAGACTTCCTTCAGGAAAAAACCAGCTTTCTGCAAAGGGGATTCTTTCCACCACAGGATCCCCAGGAACCACCAGAAAATAACCCAAACACCTAAGATAGCCCAATGGGTAGAGGCCAGCATAAAAGCTCAAGCAACAAAAGACAGAGCAATATGACATCTCCAGAACCCAGTTACCAGGGGGCAAGTAGCCCTGGACACCCCAGCATAACTGAAATCCAAGAAGATGACCTAACAACTATGCTCATGAAGATGATAACATAGGAAACAAATAAGATAGGTAAAGACGTAGAGGAAGATAAACTCAAACAGAATATTGCCATCCGTAAAGAAATAGAGGAAGCTGCAGCCAAACAGTTTATGGCCTTATAAAGGAAATGCTTAAAGCACTGAATGAAATAAAAGAAACAGAGTTGAAGGAACTAAAAGAAAAACAGGAAAGTACAATCACACAGTTGAAGGAAGTAAACAAAACAACTCAAGACCTGAAGATAGAACTGGAAAAATTAAAGAAAACACAAATGGAGGAAATAATGGAGAGGAAGAATCTAGGGAAGAAAACAGGAACTACAGAGGTAAGCATAACCAACAGACTACAAGAGATGGAAGAAAGAATCTCAGGTGTAGAAGATACAATGGAAGAAATCGATGTATCTGTCAAAGAAAATGTTAAATCCAAAAAATTCCTGACACAGACTGTCCAAGAAATCCAAGACAATATGAAAAGAAAAACCTAAGAATAATAGGTATAGAAGAAAAAGAAGACTCCCTTCTCCAAAGCCCAGAAAATATTTTCAACAAAATCATTGAAGAAAATTCCCCAAGTTAAAGGAGAAGCCAATAAGAATACATGAGGCCTACAGAACACCCAACAAATTTGACCAGAAAAGAAAGTCCTCCCACCACATAATAATCAAAACAGTAAGTATACAGAACAAAGAATACTAAAAGCTTCAAGGGAAAAAGCACGAGTAACATATAATGGCAAAACCATTAGAGTCACACCTGACTTATCAACAGAGACTATGAAAGCCAGAAGGGCCTGGACATCTGGAGAACACAGATGTCAGCCCAGGCTACTATACCCTGCAAAACTCTCAGTCCTCATAGACGGAGAAAACAAGATATTCAATGACAAAAACAAATTTCAACAATACCTATAAACAAATCGGCATTACAGAAGACACTGGAAGGGACAATACAAGCCTAAAAAATTAGCTTCTGTCAAGAAAACACAGGAAATAATTAACCTTACTACAGTAAAACAATAAGCAACCAAGCACACAACCTTATGACCACAGCCAACATCAAAATCAAGGGATCTAACAGCCACTTGTCATTAATCTCTCTCAACATCAATGGACTCAACTCTCCAATGAAAAGAAACAGATTAACAGAATGGATACGTAAACAAAACCCAGCAATCTGTTGCATACAAGAAACACACCTAAGACACAAACATAGACATTACCTGAGGGTAAAGGGATGGAAGATGACTTTCCAAGCAAAAGGACCCAAGAAACAAGCAGGAGTAGCCATTCTAATATCTGATAAAATAGACTTTCAATCAAAATTAATAAAAAGAGATGGGGAAGGACACTTCATACTCATCAAAGGAAAATTCCACCAGGAAGACATCACAATCCTGAACTTCTATGCCCCAAATACAAGAGCACCCACATTTGTTAAAGAAACATTGATAAAATTTAAACCAAATATAGATCCCCACACATTAATAGTGGAAGACTTCAACATCCCACTCTCAACAAAAGACAGGTCAACAAAACAGAAATTAAACAAAGAAACAATGTCTCTGAAAGAGGTCATGAATCAAATGGACCTCACAGACATTTACAGAACTTTACACCCAAACACAAAAGAATTTACCTTCTTCTCAGCACCTCATGGAACCTTCTCCAAAATAGACCATATAGTTGGTCACAAAGCAAGACTCAACAGATACAAGATTTAAATAATCTCTTGTATCTTGTCTGGTCACCATGGAATAAAGCTGGACCTCAACAATAACAGAAATAGCAAAAAGCCTACACACACATGGAAATTGAACAACTTGTTACTAAATGACAGCTGGGTCAGAGAAGAAATAAAGAAAGAAATTAAAGTCTTTCTAGAAATCAATGAAAATGAAGACACAACATACCCAAAATTGTGGGACACAATGAAAGCAGTGCTAAGAGGAAAGCTCATAGCACTAAGTGCCTTCAAGAAGAAATTCGAGACAGTTCATTCAAGCAACTTAATGGCTCACTTGATTGGCCTGCTCTTTGATCACTTCCCCCTGAGGGGAGAGCAGCCTTACCAGGCCACAGTAGAGGACAATGCAGCCACTTTTGATGAGAACTGATAGACTAAGATCAGAAAGAGGAGGAGAACCTCCCCTATCAGTGGACTTGGGGAGTGGCATGCATGCAGAAAGGGGAGGGAGGGTGGGATCGGGAGGGGAGGAGGGAGGGGCTTATGGGGGGATACAAAATGAATAAAGCGTAATTAATAAAAAAAAAAAAAAAACCCTAGACAAAGAAGAAGCAGACATACAAAAACGAGTAGATGGCTGGAAATAATCAAACTCAGGGCTGGAAACAATCAATTGGAAACAAATAAAACAATTCAAAGAATCAATGAAACCAAGAGCTGGTTCTTTGAGAAAATCAACAAGATAGACAAACCCTTAGCCTAGCTAACTAAAAGGCAGAGAGACACCACCCAAATCAATAAAATCAGAAATGAAAAGGGGGACATAACTACAGACACTGAGGAAATCCAAACAATCATTAGGACTGACTTCAAAAGTCTATATGCCACAAAATTTGAAAATCTAAATGCAATGGACAATTTTCTTGATCAATTTGACTTATCAAACCTGAGTCAGGACCAGGTAAATCAATTAAATTGTCTTATATCCCCCAAAGAAATGGAAGTGGTTATCAAAAGTCTCCCATCCTAAAAAAGCCCAGGACCAGATGGATTCAGCCAGAATTCTAACAGACCTTCAAAGAAAAGCTAACTCCAATACTCTTCAAAATATTCCACAAAATAGAAACAGAAGGAACATTACCAAACTCATTCTATGAAGCCACAGTCACCTTGGTAACTAAACCTCACAAAGACTCAACAAAGAAAGAGAATTTCAGGCCAATCTCCCTTATGAACATTGGATGCAAAAATACTTAACAAAATACTTGCAAACCAAATCCAAGAACACATCAAAGATATTATCCACAATGACCAAGTAGGCTTCATCCCAGGTATGCAGGGGTGGTTCAATATACGGAAATCCATCAATGTGATCCACCATATTAACAAACTGAAAGAAGAAAAAAAAACACATGATAATCTTCCTAGATGCTGAAAAAGCATTTGACGAAATCCAACATCGATTCATGTTGAAAGTATTGGAGAGATCAGGAATACAAGGCACATATCTAAAGATAGTAAAGGCGATATACAGCAAACCTATAGCCAACATCAAACTAAACGGAGAGAAACTTAAAGCAATCCCTCTAAAATCAGGGACAAGACGAGGCTGCCCACTCTCTCCATATCTCTTCAACATAGTGCTGGAAATCCTTGTTAGAGCAATAAGACAGCTGAAGGAGATCAAGGGGATACAGATGGGAAAAGAAGAAGTCAAATTATCACTATTTGCAGATGATATGATAGTATTTCTGAGGGACCCCAAAAACTCTACCAGGGAACTCCTACAGCTGATAAACATCTTCAGCAAAGTGGCCGGATACCAAATTAACTCAAAAAATCAGTAGCACTCCTGTGTACAAAAGACAAAAGGGCTGAGAAAGAAATTAGGGAAACAACACCCTTCACAATAGCCACAAATGACATAAAGTACCTTGGTGTAACCCTAACCAAGCAAGTCAAAGACTTGTATGAAAAAAAAATTCAAGTCTCTGAAGAAAGAATTAGAAGAAGATATGAGAAGATGGAAATATCTCCCATGCTCATGGCTTGGCAGGATTAACATAGTAAAAATGGCCATCTTACCAAAAGCAATCTACAGATTTAATGCAATTCCCATCAAATTGCCAACACAATTCTTTACAGACCAGGAAAGAAAAATTCTCAACTTTGTATGGAATAACAAGAAACCTAGAATTGCTAAAACAACCTCTAAAACAAAAGATCTTCTGGAGGTATCTCCTTCCCTGATCTCAAGTTGTACTCTAGAGCGACAGTTATAAAAACTGCATGGTACTGGCAGAGAAACAGAATGGTGGATCAATGGAACTGAACAGAGGACCCAGAAATAAACCCACACACTTATGGACACCTAATCTTTGACAAAGATGCCAAAACCATACAATGGAAAAAAGATAGCATCCTCAACAAATGATGCTGGTCCAACTGGATGTCTACATGTAGAAAAATGCAAATAGATCCATACTTATCACCCTGCACAAAACTACAGTCCAAGTGGATCAAAGACCTCAACATAAAACCAGACACATTAAATCGGCTAGAAAAAAAAAGTGGGGAATACCCTAGAACTCATTGGTACAGGAGACAACTTCCTGAACAGAACACCAACAGCACAGGCTCTAAGAGCGACAATCAATAAATGGGACCTCATAAAATTGAAAAGCTTCTGCAAAGCAAAGGACACTGTCATCAAAACAAAGCGACTGTCTACAGATTGGGAAAGAATGTTCACCAACCCTTTATCTGACAGAGGACTCACATCCAGTATATATAAAGAACTAAAGAAGCTGAAAAAGCAGCAAAGTAAACCACTTAAGAAATGTGGAAGAGAGCTAAACAGAGAATTCTCTGTAGAGGTATATCGAATGGCAGAGAAGCACTTAAAGAAATGTTCAACCTCATTAGCCTTTAGGAAAATGCAAATCAAAAAATCCTGAGATTTCATCTTACACCCATCAGAATGGCCAAGATGAAAAACTCAAGGGACAACACATGCTGGAGAGGTTGTGGAGAAAGAGGAACCCTCCTCCCTGCTGGTGGGAATGTAAACCACTTGTACAACCACTCTGGAAATCAATCTGGTGCTTTCTCAGACAACTAGGTATAGCGCTTCCTCAAGATCCAGCCATACCACTCCTAGGCATACATCCAAAAGAGGCTCAAGTACACAAAAGGACATTTGCTCAACCATGTTTGTAGCTGCTTTATTTGTAATAGCCAGAAGCTGGAAACAGCCCAGATGCCCCTCAACTGAAGAATGGATGCAGAAATGTGGTACATCTATACAATGGATTATTACTCAGCAATGAAAAATAAGGAAATCATGAAATTTGCAGGTAAATGGTGGGACCTGGAAAGGATCATCCTGAGTGAGTTGTCCCAGAAGCAAAAAGACACACACGGTATATACTCACTTATATAAACATACAACATAGGATAAACCCACTAAAATCGGTACATCTAAACAAACTAAGCAAAAGAGAGGACCCTAACAAAAATGCTCAATCCCCATCATGAAAGGCAAAGAGGATGGCTATCAGAAGAAGAAGAAAACAAGAAACAACCTAGAAACCTGCTACAGAGGGCCTTTGAAAGCCAGAAGAAGAAAACAGGAAACAACCTAGGAACCTGCCACAGAGGGTACCTGAAAGCCTCTGCCCTGCAGACTATCAAAACAGATGCTGAGCCTGATGGCCAACTGGCGGGCAGAGTGAATAGAATTTAATGTAAGAAGTAGGAAATAGCAAGAGCTGGAGAGGACAGGAATTCCACAAGGAGAGCAACAGAACAAGAAAATTTGAACACAGGGAACTTCCCAAAGTCTCATACTCCAACCAAGGACTATTCATGGAGATAACCTAGAACCCCTGCACAGATGTAGCTCATGGCAGTTTAGTGTCCAAGTGGCTTACATAGTGATGGGAAGAGGGACTGCCCCTGACATAAACTGATTGGCCTGCTCTTTGATCACCTCCCCCTGATTCTTGATGTGATCTGATAGACTAAGATCAGAAGGAAGGAGAGGAGGACCTCTCCTATCAGTGGACTTGGAGAGGAGCATGCATGCAGAAAGGGGAGGAAGAGTGGGATTGGGAGGGGAGGAGGGTGGGCTTATGGGGGATACAAAATGAATAAAGTGTAATTAATAATAATAATAATAATAAAGAGAAAAAAACATACTAACACGTATTGTCCTAAAGAAGCTAAACAACAAGGAGGACCTTAGGGAAGATGCTTAATCCTCATTCAGAAGGGCAAACAAGATGGACATCAGAAGTAGAAGACAGGGAACAGGACAGGAGCCTTCCACAGGGGGTCTCTGAAACAATCAACCCACAGGGTTATCAAGGAGATACTGAGACTCATAGCCAAACTTTGAGCAGAGTGCCAGAATCCTTATGGAGGAAGAGGGAGATAGAAAGCCATGGAGATGATAGCAACTCCACAAGGAGAACAACAGAGCCAAAATACCTGGACCCAGGGGGCCCTGCAGAGACCAATACTCCAACCAAGAACCATCCATGCTCAGAGGAAGCCCATAGACTGTTCATTTTCCATGTGTGTTCCCTAGTAAGAGGTACAGGAGCTGTCTGACATGAACTCAGCGGCTGGCTCTTTGATCACCTCCCCATGAGGGGTGCAGCCTTTCCAGGCCACAGAGGAAGTTGATTCAGTCAGTGTTGATGAAACCTGATGATCTAGGATCAGATAGAAGGGGAGGAGATCCTCCCATATCATTCAGGGAGGGAGAGGGCATAAGAAGAGAAGAGAGAGGATGGGTGGGACTGGGAGAAAATGAGGGAGGGGGCTCTATCAGGGATCCAAAGTGAATAAATTGTAATAAATAAACAATTAATTTTTTAAAATAAATACATTTATTCATTAAA
Source organism: Psammomys obesus (assembly GCF_907164565.1). Classification (NCBI taxonomy): domain Eukaryota; kingdom Metazoa; phylum Chordata; class Mammalia; order Rodentia; family Muridae; genus Psammomys; species Psammomys obesus. Next base: position 29,523,120 of record NW_026596069.1, read on the forward strand.
GAAGTAAGAATGAATTAATTATTATAGAATGAAGAATATTAATTAATACTATACTTGGGGCATCACAAGCATTCATTACCTATGTTTTATTTGTAAATTTGTAGGAAAATATTTCCAAATTAATTGTTATAAATACATGTCTCCCTGACTTACAGAAGCGTTTTCCCCACTGCCCACTGAGAATAAATGAACAGTTAGGCACAGTGGTGCACATCTGTATTCCAGCATTTGGAGAGGCAGAGTCAAGAACAGCCTGGTCTACAAAGCAAATCCAACACAGCCAAGGCTACACAGAGAAACCCTATCTCACAAAACAAACAAAAGACAGAGAGAGAGAGAGAATGAGAGGACAGAGACACACAAAGAGAGAGTTTAAGTGAAAAATTGAAGTTGTTTATGGATTTACATTTTATAGTATTAAATATTTGTGCTACACTATATACATTAGCTGTTATTTACTGGAATCTAATAAGAGATCTAATAAGTTCATTCATCTGAACTTAATTGTTTTACTTTTAATAAAACACTACCCCATTCCTTAATGATAATGATTTAAGAGGACGGGAACTTTTTACATGGGCAAGCATACTTGCATGCTGGGAATAAACGTTTTAAAAGAGAGGAAGCTAAAATTGCTTTAATGATAATTCACCATATAGTCTAGGGAACATAAAGATTTTATGGTTAATATGTTATTTCAATGTAATAAATAAAATTTAAAGAATCACTGGAACCTGAAAATCATCATACTTTTTTTTTTTTTTTGAGACAGATTTTTCTGTGTAGCCCTGGCTGTCCTGTTCTCACTTTTTAGACCAGGTTAACCTCAAACTCACAGAGATCTACCTTCCTCGCCTTCCAAGTGCTGAGATTACAGGCATGCTCTACCACTATACCTGGCTTGAAAATCATTTTCTAACCCTCACACAGACAAAATATACATGCAAGCAAAACACCAATGCAAATGAGATAAAAATAAATAAAATTTATAAAAAGAATCCAATGGTGACATAAATAAATGAATTTTATTTATTTTTACCTCATTTGCATTGCTGTTTTGCTTGCATGTGTGTTTTGTCTGTGTGAGGGTGTTGGAGACTGTGAAACCCGAGTTACAGACAGTTGTGGGTTGCCAGGTGGGTGCTGGGAACTGAGTCCAGGTCCCCTGAAAAAGCAACCAATGCTCTTCATCATTGAGCCACCTCTCCAGCCCTGATTCCTTTATTTTCTCTGTACCAACTCCTAACCAGTTGTCAGAATCTAAGGGTTTTTAAAAACTCTTTGTTTTCCTTTTGACCACAGTCATCATTACATCCTGCTTACTTTAATTTGTAACCATCTCTGAAATTAAATATTTCTTGGACCATTATAGACATTATCTAACTCCATGTCCTTACTAATCACATGTGGGTCATTATGATCATCATGTGCTGGTGTCCAATATTAACATCCAAGTCATTTTTCATGGTTCCCTACATTCTACACACACACACACACACACACACACACACACACACACAAACCACATTACACCATACTACACTACACTTATGTAAACTTGTTTCTTAATATTACTATGAATAAAATCTAAATATCATTATTATTCAGATCTTTCCAGTTCTCAAGACTAACTCTTTTCTCCCTAACTCTGACTACTCTCAAACTCCTTACATCTTTTGTAATAGGGCACAAATTTTAACCTTTCCAAGTCTTTGCAAATGCTAGTATGTTTACTTTACTTGGCCTCTTTTTCAGTACATGACTAATTACAAGGCATTCTTCACAATATTTCTGTTTCATCATTCTTAAAATGCTCTATCCAATTTCCTTGGACTGTGTCAGAATATGGCTGAGTGCATCTATCTCTGTTCATTAGACTCTTTGGAGCACCAGTGCTCCAAAGTTCATTACATCTTTTGAACTCTGGGTGTTAACAGAGAAGTAATTAAAAACACTTAAACACTGATGCATGAGTTTAAACATAAATTACATAATTTAATTATTTAATTACTAATGCTAAAAAGAGACAAAAACATTTAGGTACTTTCAATGTCTGGGTCTCCTCCTCTTGGTGGGCTGCTGGCTACCAGCCCACAAGGGCAGGAAGGAGCAAAGGCTGGGCTCCGGGCTTAGAAAGCTGTGAGAACCATGAAATATCACCTGGGTAAGCTGTCTGGGAAGCAATCAGCTTTATTCCAAGGGTAAGGGGACTATACAGAGAAAGGGAAACAGCTAGGAGGTACTCTGGTAGGTGTTTACAGTATACACCATTTGTGTTAAACAGCAGGGTGCAGGTCATAGAACCTAATTAGGCTCAGAGAGGGGAAAGCTAGCAGGGAATTGTGCCAAAGGCCGTGTACTGTATATGGTTAGAAGTATGCCTAAAGACACTGTCCAGATGAGGTCAGGCAGAGAGTAGGAGGCCCAGCTGTGGAAAGGGAGTCCTCCATCTAGCTCAGAAAGGCTATCTGGACTAGTAGAACTGCAACCTCAAACAGCAAGGTCCTCCAACGCAATTTCTTTCTTTCTAGAATAGTTCTTTTAAATAGCTCAGTTATGCAAAGAAACAGCAGAAAATAAGATTGACAAAATTTTAATTTTTTATGTTTCTACCTCGTAGAAAAATAACCTTATATTTCCATTTGATATTCTATGGAAAATCACATTTGTCTAAGAGTTCTATCATTACTTTTTTCCTAAGACTACTGCATTAATTCTTTGTGAAACAGTTTGAAAAATTTTGGCCCATCTCTAAGTTTTCAGAAAATTAATAGTTTAGATGCACATATCATTTGTAAATGAAATAAAGTTTGTTGAAAATACACCATGGAAGCAGAAGAGGCACTATTTCAAAAGACAAAAGATATCAGTGAAAGAGTAGAAATAAAGATAAGAAAAGAAAATAGGTATGGGTAGTGGAGAATATGAATAATGTATATGGCACACATATAACGATATGTCATAATAAAACACAATTTCAATTTATTGTTGAGAATTTTATATACCTTGTAATATAATTTGATTTTTAATATAATTTGATTAGATCTACTCCTCAGTATTTCCCATCCACTTATCATTTTCACATTACTTCCACCATTTTCCCATTTTCCTGTGATCAATTTTTTATTAATGCACTACCTAATATGCTAAGAACATTATGTACTCTTTTTAGATAAACTTAGTGTTTGTAATAGGTTAATGGGTATGTGGCCATCCAGTGGATCATGGGCAGCCTATTTCAGGTCACCTCCCTGGTACCCTTCCCAGCCCCAAAGTGATGAGTTTATGCTAGCTCCTCACCTAGGGTTTGGGCTTTCTGGAACTCTTGGGTCTTTAGATGTCTTTGCTGCCTGTTGGTATGGGCAAGAAGTTATGCAGTTATGAGTTTATGTGAGAAATGCCTTGTATTTTTTGGAAAATACTGTTTAATAGCTGTGTTCTACTATATCTGAGTCTTTACAATTTTCTGTCTACTTCTCATGTAATGATGCTTGAAATATTTTTAATTAATTAATTGCAATTAATTAATTATAATTTATTCACTTTGAATCCCCACTGCAGCTCCCTCCCTTATCTCCTTCTAGTTCCACCCACCCTCCTTCTTCTCCCCCTATGCCCTCTCCCTAGTCCCCTGATAGGGGAGGACCTCCTCTCCTTCTGTCTGATCCTAGCCTATCAAGTCTCATCAAAGCTGGCTGCATCATCTTTCTCTTTGGCCTGGCAAGGCTGCATCTCCCCAGGGGGAGGTGATCAAAGAGCTGGCCAATAAGTTCATGTCAGAGACAGCCCCTGTATCTCTTGCTAGGGAACCCACTTGGAAACTGAGTGACTTATAGGCTTCCTCTGAACAGGCGGTCTAGGTCCTCTCAATGCATGGTCCTTTGTTGGAGTATTGGTCTCTGCAGGCCTCCTTGGGCACAGGTATTTTGGCTCTGTTGTTCTCCTTGTGGAACTCCTGTTCCCTTCAGCTCTTTCTATCTCCTTTTACCATAAGGTTTCAGGCACTCTGCCCAAAATTTAGCTGTGATTCTCAGCATCATCTTTGATACCCTGGTGGGTAGAGTCAGAGGTCCTATGTGGACAGGCTCCTGTCCTGTTCCTTGTCTTCTCCTGTTTCCAATGTCTATCCTGTTTGAAACTTAAGGAGATAGGATGTGATATAGATGTTTCATTTAAGACTAGACACTCCACAGTTGAAACTCATTTTCTACATTTCAGATTTTCAAGGCAAATATTATAATATATGATAGACTGTAAAATATTTCAGTCATCTTCACTGTGAATATTTATTCTCCAAAGTATTTCGCTCCAAATTGTGGTATTGTCTATATATGTTAGTTCTTTGATTCACTTACTATTCATTGTTTATTTTTGTGGATTATCAAGAATTATTATATTGGGTTTTACAGAAGAAATTATCTCTCCCTACTTCTACTGCTAAATTATTTTTAAAGTGCACTGAATTTTACTTTTGCATATGGAGTATATACACAAGTTTGATAGAAAAATGGAAAATTTTTACTCCTTAAAATCTCTTCTTGCTTTCTCCTTCTGGGCTACCTTACTCAGAATAATCTTTTCTAGATTCCATCATTTGCCTGAAAATTTCATGATTTCCTTGTTTTTAATTGCTAAGTAGTATTCCATTGTGCAAAAGTACCACAATTTCTGTTTCCATTCCTCAGTCGAGGGACATCTGGGTTCTTTCCAGGTTCTGGCTATTATAAATAAAACTGCTACAAACATAGTTGAGCAAATGTCCTTGTTGTGTACTTGAGCATCTTTTGGATATATGCCTATGAGCGGTATAGATGGATCTTGAGGAAGCGCTATTCCTAATTGTCTGAGAAAGCTCCAGATTGATTTCCAAAGTGGTTGTACCAGTTTACAGTCCCACCAGCAATGGAGGAGGGATCCCCTTTCTCTATAATCTCTCCAGCATGTGTTGTCATTTGAGTTTTTTATTTTAGCCATTTTGAGGGGTTTAAGGTGAAATCTCAGGGTCATTTTGGTTTGCATTTCTCTGATGGCTAAGAACATTGAGCATCTCTTTGTTTTTCTGCCATTCGATATTCCTCTATTGAGAATTCTCTGTTTAGCTCCGTACCCTATTTTTTAATTGGATTGCTTGATTTATTGCTTTTTAACTTCTTGAGTATATATGTGTGTGTGTGTGTGTGTATATATATATATATGTGTGTGTGTGTGTGTGTGTGTGTGTGTACATATATTCTGGATATCAGCTATCAGCCCTCTGTCAGATATAGGTTTGGTAAAGATCCTTTCCCAGTCTGTGGGCTGTTGTTATGATAAACACACTGAAATCTATGCACCTAAAGAAGATAAACAAGAAAGAGGACCCAGGGTAAGATGATCAATCCCCACTTAGAAAGAGAAATAGAAGAGACATTGGAAATAGGAGAAAACAAGTAACAGGACAGGAGCTTACCATAGAGGGCCTCTGAAACTCTACCTAGCACTATATCAAAGCAGATACTGAGATTCATAAACAAACCTTCAGCAGAGGGCAGGGAATCATATGAAAGAAGGGGGAGTTAGTATGACGTGGAGATGATATGAGCTCCACAAGGACCAAATATATCTGGCCACAGGGGTCTTTTATGAGACTGTTTCTCTAACCAAGGACCATGTATGGATATAACCTAGAACCTCTGCTCAGATGTAGCCCATGGTAGCTCAGTATCCAAGTGGATTTATCCTAGTAAGGGGAACAGTGACTATTTCTGACATGAACTCAATGGCTGACTCTTTGACTCCCTGTCCCCCCAAGGGAGGAACAGATCTGCTAGGCCACAGAGGACTTTACAGCCAGTCCCAAAGATACCTGATAAACCAGGGTCAGATGAAAGGAGAAGAAGTCCTCTTCTATCAGTGGACTTGGAAAAGGGCAGGGGGAGATGAGAGAGAGAGAGCATCGGATTGGGAGGAAATTAGGGAGTGGGATACAGCTGGGATACAAAGTTAATAAAATGTAACTAATATTAAAAAAGGAAAAAAATCTCTTCATGCATTAAATATCAGAGTAAGGAATAGAACATACTCAATGTGAGTTAGACAGATAAGAATATAATCCAGGGAGGCTGGGCAAGATGGCAGCGCCAGGAGGACTCTCATTATGAGGAACAGCACAGCAGGATTGTCACAGTGACCAGCAATCAGAACTCGTGGTTATAAAACACAAGTGATTGTGTTTCACAGGTGAGAGGATACCCCACTGTGGGGGATTCAATCAGCTTTAACTCACCCGGTGAAACCTCGGAAGAGATCCTGGTTCCACCAGGCGCTTGGTCGCCAGCCCAGAGCTACATGCCAGCGTGATCTGGTCACTGTCCCAGACTGAACTGTGGGCCCACAACACCACAGACTGGATTTTCCAGTCAAGAGATAACCCCATGGAGCAGGAAACAATTGGGACCGACATTAGGTCACCCAGACATCCCCTGGAAAAGACTCAAGTTCTGTGGGCACCCCAGGAGCCAGCCCAGAGCCAGAGCCAGGGACCCAGGCGCCTGCACAGAGCCCTGCCTGCCTGCGCACCTGATTCGCTGCCTCAGATAGAACTGTGGGCCCCAGGGCCCCAGGGCACCAGGGCACCAGAGACTGCGTTTCACTGTCCGGTGCAAACCCACAGGGAGGGAAACAGCTGGTCTGATCTCAGAGCATTCAGTCGACACCCCCACCCCGAGAAGGTCTCGAGAAAATTAGCCAGTTTAGGCAGCTGCCAGGGCTCCGAATGGTCAGAAAGGTGGAGCCACAGGTGGGCATCTGTGCCTGTGGGTTCTACTCGCCACCCCAGACAGAACAGTGGTCCCCAAAGCAAAGACGGGGTGTCTCTGGCAGGAGGAAACCCCCAGTGGAGGGGATCATCAGGTCTAAGGCTCAGGACACCCAGCACCAAAAGTCTTCCTGGGTTTACGCAGACTCTCGGCTCTAATGCAGGCAGGAGCACTGTGCTCAGCCACCATTATTGAGTTCCCCTAGGGCATTGGGACACACAGCTGCATCCTCAGACCTACAAAAGCCAGAGAGCCATTACAGCAGCCCTCAGATACTGTGCCAAGGATCAACCAGTTATCCCTAGGTAGACTGACAAAACTGTAAGAATCCCTGCTCCTTCAAGAGGGCTACACCCACAGCATCTTGACCAGAGCGGTCCAGACAGGGACACACAGCTTCTGGTCCAGAGTGAGGCACCCAGTCTCCAGACCAGAGTAGCCCCCCCCCAGGTGCCAACTCAACCTAGGTGCACATTCTCCAGGCCCAGAGAGGAACACTCAGCCTCTGGCCCAGAGACATGGTAGGCACACCTCTCAATTTCCTGGACAGAACTGTGTGCTCCAGGATAACAGACTGAGTATTCCTGTTGGGAAAAAAACCCCACAGCTAGGGAATCAGCAGGTTCTACAAGAGGACTGTACCTGGAAATTTAGTGAGCAGCAGCACAATAAATTTATAACGAGAAACCCAGCAGTGGGGCAGCTGTCTTGAGAACTTCTATGGGTGAGATCCCACCCTGCCTAACAAAGACCACAGCTACTACTCAGGGCTATAAACCTGAGGTGAGCAGTGGCAATTCCTGAGAAACACTGGCCATACAGTGACCATAACCAAAAAGCAGAGGAGGACTCCTTCAGGAAAAATCATATTCTGGCCAAGGGGATTGTCCCTACCTCAGGACTCCAGGAAGCACAGAAACTAACAGCCAACACCTAAATCAGCCCAATGGGTAGAGGTCAGCGTAAAAGCTCAACCAACAAAAGACAGAGCAATATGGCATCTCCAGAACCCAGCCATCCAGGAGGGAACAGCCCTGGACAACAACGCAGCATAATGGAAAATCAATAAGATGACCTTACATCTATGCTGATGAAAACGATAATAGAGGAAACAAATAAAATATGTAAAGAATTAGAGGAAGATAAAACCAAACAGATCATGGCTATCCGTAAAGAAATGGAGGAAGTTAAAAATAAGCAGTGCCTTCAAGAATAAATTCGAGACAGCTCATTCAAGCAACTTAATGGCTCACTTAAAAACCCTAGAAAAAGAAGAAGCAGACATACAAAAACGAGTAGATGGCTGGAAATTATCAAAGTCAGGGCTGAAATCAATCAATTAGAAACAAATAAAACAATTCAAAGAATCAATGAAACCAAGAGCTGGTTCTTTGAGAAAATCAACAAGATCGACAAACCCTTAGCCAAGCTAACTAAAAGGCAGAGAGACACCACCCAAATCAACAAAATCAGAAATGAAAAGGGGGACATAACTACAGACACTGAAGAAATCCAAACAATCATTAGGACTTACTTCAAAAGTCTATACTCAACAAAATTTGAAAATCTAAATGAAATGGACAATTTTCTTGATCAATTTGATTTACCAAAGCTGAATCAGGACCAGGTAAATCAATTAAATACTCGTATATCCCCCAAAGAAATAGAAGCAGTCATCAAAAGTCTCCCATCCAATAAAAGCCCAGGACCAGATGGCTTCAGCGCAGAATTCTACCAGACCTTCAAAGAAGAGCTAACTCCAATTCTCTTCAAACTATTCTACAAAATAGAAACAAAAGGAACGTTACCAAACTCATTCTATGAAGCCACAGTCACCATGGTACCTAAACCTCACAAAGACTCAACAAAGAAAGAGAATTTCAGGCCAATCTCCCTTATGAACATTGATGCAAAAATACTTAACAAAATACTTGCAAACCGAATACAAGAACACATCAAAGATATCATCCACTATGACCAAGTAGGCTTCATCCCAGGTATGCAGGGGTGGTTCAATATATGGAAATCCATCAATGTGATCCACCATATTAACAAACTGAAAGAAAAAAAAAAAACACATGATAATCTCCCTAGATGCTGAAAAAGCATTTGACAAAATCCAACATCCACTCATGTTTAAAGTACTGGAGAGATCAGGGATACAAGGCACACATCTAAACATAGTAAAGGTGATATACAGCAAGCTTATAGCCAACAGCCAACATCAAACTGAACAGAGAGAAACTTAAAGCAATCCCACTGAAATCAGGGATAAGAAAAGGCTAACCACTCTCTCCATATCTCGTCAACATAGTGCTGGAAGTCCTTGGTAGAGCAATAAGACAGTTGAAGGAGATCAAGGGGATACAGATGGGAAAGGAAGAAATCAAATTATCACTATTTGCAGATGATATGACAGTATACATGAGTGACGCCAAAAACTCTGCCAGGGAACTCCTACAGCTGATAAACACCTTCAGCAAAGTGGCCGGATACAAAATTAACTCAAAATAATCAGTAGCACTCCTGTATTCAAAAGGCAAAAGGGCTGAGAAAGAAATTAGAGAAACAACACCATTCACAATAGCCACAAATGACATAAAGTACCTTGGTGTAACCCTAACCAAGCAAGTCAAAGTCTTGTATGAAAAAAATTTCAAGTCTCTGAAGAAAGAATTAGAGGAAGATATGAGAAGATGGAAAGATCTCCCATGCTCATGGCTTGGCAGGATTAACATAATAAAAATGGCCATTTTACCAAAAGCAATCTACAGATTTAATGTAATTCCAATCAAATTGCCAACACAATTCTTTACAGACCTGGAAAGAAAAATTCTCAAATTCGTATGGAATAACAAGAAACCGAGAATTGCTAAAACAATCCTCTACAATAAAAGATCTTCTGGAGGTATCTCAATCCCTGATCTCAAGCTGTACTATAGAGCAACAGTTATAAAAACTGCATGGTACTGGCAGAGAAACAGAATGGAGCATAATGGAATTGAACAGAAGACCCAGAAATAAACCCACACACTTATGGACACCTGATTTTTGACAAAGATGCCAAAACCATACAATGAAAAAAAGATAGCATCTTCAACTAATGGTGCTGGTCCAACTGAATGTCTACATGTAGAAAAATGCAAATAGATCCATACTTATCACCCTGCACAAAACTGAAGTCCAAGTGGATCAAAGACCTCAACATAAAACCAGACACATTAAATCGGCTAGAAAAAAAAGTGGGAATACCCTAGAACTCATTGGTACAGGAGAAAACTTCCTGAACAGAACACCAACAGCACAGGCTCTAAGAGCAACAATCAATAAATGGGACCTCATGAAACTGAAAAGCTTCTGTAAAGCAAAGAACACCGTCATCAAAACAAAGCGACTGCCTACAGATTGGGAAAGAATCATCACCATCCCTTTATCTGACAGAGGACTCACATCCAGTATATATAAAGAACTAAAGAAGCTGAAAAGCAGCAAAACAAGTAATCCACTTAAAAAATGGGGAACAGAGCTAAAGAGAGAACTCTCTGTAGAGGAATATCGAATGGCAGAGAAGCACTTAAAGAAATGCTCAACCTCATTAGCCATTAGGGAAATGCAAATCAAAACAACCCTGATATTTCACCTTACACCCATCAGAATGGCCAAGATGAAAAACTCAAGGGACAACACATGCTGGAGAGGTTGTGGAGAGAGGGGAACCCTTCTCCACTGCTGGTGGGAATGTAAACTTGTACAACCATTCTGGAAATCAATCTGGCGCTTTCTGCGCTTGAGGGAGGAATAGGGCTCTCTCAAGATCCAGCCATACCACTCCTAGGCATATACCCAAAAGAGGCTCAAGTACACAAAAAGGACATTTGCTCAACCACGTTTGTAACAGCTTTATTTGTAATAGCCAGAAGCTGGAAACAGCCCAGATGCCCCTCAACTGAAGAATGGATGCAGAAACTGTGGTAATCTATAAAATGGAGTATTACTCAGCAATGTAAAATAAAGAAATCATGAAATTTGCAGGTAAATGGTGGGACCTGGAAAGGATCATCCTGAGTGAGTTGTCTCAGAAGCAAAAAGACATGCATGGTATATACTCACTCATATAAACATACAACATAGAATAAACCCACTAAAATCTGTACATCTAAAGAAACTAAGCAAGAGAGAGGACCCTAACTAAAATGTTCAATCCCCATCCTGAAAGGCAAAGAGGATGGACATCAGAAGAAAAAGAAAATTAGGAAACTGCTCCTGAGGGCCTCTGAAAGCCAGAAGAAAACAGGAAACAACCTTGGAACCTGACACAGAGGGCCTCTGAAAGCCTCTGCAGTATAGACTGTCAAAGCAGATGCTGAGCCTGATGGCCAACTGATGAGCAGAGTGAATGGAATTTTATGTAAGAAGTGGGAAATAGTAAGAGCTGGAGGGGATGGGAACTCCACAAGGAGAGCAACAGAACGAGATAATTTGAACACAGGGAACTTCCCAGAGACTCATACTCCAACCAAGGACTATTCATGGAGATAACCTAGAACCCCTGCACAGATGTAGCCCATGGCAGTTCAGTGTCCAAGTGGGTTACATAGTAATGGGAAGAGGGACTGCCTCTGACATAATCTGATTGGCCTGCTCATTGATCACCTCCCCCTGAGGGGGGAGCAGCCTTACCAGGCCACAGTAGAGGACTTACAGCCTTTTGATGAGAACTGATAGACTAAGATCAGAAAGGAGAGGAGAACCTCCCCTATCAGTGGACTTGGGGAGTGGCATGCATGCAGAAAGGGGAGGGAGGGTGGGATCGGGAGGGGAAGATGGAGGGGCTTATGGGGGGATACAAAATAAATAAAGTGTAATTAATAATATAAATAAATAAATAAATAAATAAATAAATAGATAAATAAATAAATAAAGATGAAAAAAAAAAGAATATAATCCAGGCAATTAGTTACTTACAAAATACATTGGAAGGAAGAGGGAAATAACCTATAAATTGTACTTATGGAATAACTGAGAAATTAACAGAGCTAATGTGGCAGAGATCAACTGCCTCTTAGATCATTACTCGGATTATTGAGTCATAAGGCACCCTGCCCTTCTGCAATCAAGAAATATGAAACTTCCTTTAAGCGACATCAACTGCATTTTGGTTCCTCTTTGTGTTTTAACAAAGAGGCACCATTAACAGAGATAAGAAATGAATTCTTATTGCTCTCCTGATTCACCTACCTCTCAAGATATCAAGTAAGGGAGAAAATAGAACAAGAAAGAAAACATTAAGAAAAAAGGAAAAGTTATAAATAAGTTTTTGTAAAAGACCTTGAGCTAGCCAACCTTAGTTGGCTACTTTATTTATTCAAACTTTATTCACTCTGTACCCATTTCCTGTTCCCTTCACCTAGCACATCACCTCAGCTGGCCAACTTTTTATTTATTTTATAGGAAAATAATTTTTCTTTCTTATAACATATGATCGTCTTTATTCTTGTAAAATCTACATTGTGATGCCTTCTAATAATTCTATCTGACAATTCCTAGAGAAACATTCAAGAAATATTAGAAACAGTCCATTCTGCAATACAGTAGTAATCTCAGTTTGTATAAATATTGAAAAATAATCAGAGCAGTTGAATGTGACTTGCTTGGCTTGTTTTCTTTATAGTTTCTTTATTTTTTGTTCTTTTCTGTTTTAATTCTTTTTTAAATCTATATTTCAGATATACAGAAAAGCTCTAATATCAAGAGGGAAGAATTTATATCTTTCTCATGGAAGTACCATGAATCTGAGTACTGAGTATCTTAAAACAAGAAATGAATGTGGCCAAAAGCAAAATCCTAAACTTATTCCTTCTTAGATTTTATTTCTAACTTTATGGAAGATAATTGTATGGTTCACAGGTATAATCTATGCAGATTCACTTGAAACCAAGCTCAGCTATACAGCATACTTTTCAATTCTTTCCAACAGACATTGTTTAGAATTCTGCATTTATATTTTACTCTAGTAATTCTTTGACACATTATGATTAGCTTTTTCAGCATGTACAGATCTAATTTTAATTTAAAATTTGAAGGACATGAAGAATAGAATGGAAAGGATGTAAAAGAACACAGTCATCAAAGGACCTTAGGCAAAAAAAATTCCATCTCCAAAGGAAGAGGCAGAAGGGATAAGAAGGAAGTTTGTTACAAAAATCAATAGAATCCACACATCTTGTGATATTCTCATTTCATTTTTTAGGACATAGGTCACTCTTATCTGTTGTATTTCAATGTAACTTTCAAATAAGAAACTGATGAGGTAAATTAAATCAAATTATACAGCTACATCAGTTTCTATGTCAGAGCCATAATACTGCCTTAGCAGAAAGTAGTAGCGCCTTGGTGTTCTGTGTCTTTTTTGTCTCACTTCAGATATTTTCTTTTTTGTTAGTCTCCAAAACACAAGCTTTGATGATCCAACTCAAAAGCAGAATTATCAGTACCATAGAAATGTCCTACTGCAATGTCCTCTTGGTCACTATTACTTTGCCTTAAATAGACCCTTCCCTCCATGTGATCACATAATGTGAGATTATAAAAGAAGACACCTCCAGAGTGCCTTCTGTGGTCATGCTGTGTTACATATTCCAAAGTGAACACTTCTAATAAACACTGGTATGAAACACTGAATCAGGGTTTGGTGTAGAAAATAAAAGCCATGTTTCTTTTCTATTTTAAAACTATTCATTGCTGGTCACTTATAATTAAAACTTAAAACAGATAATAGAGTAAGTGATGAGACTCACAATATTCAATGTTTCAGCTTCCTATATAGCTGGCAGTACAAGTGTGTGTGTGCTTAACCCTATCTGCAACCAATTTTACAGTGACAGGCTCCTTTTTTCACATATCACATATTCTCATTTTCATAGTTGAAACTCCATAATTCTAAAATTGTGAGTAGAGACTTTCCGGATAGTTATTGCTGAATGTGTGTTAGAGTCACGGAAGAATAACACTCATCCTCTCTTCACCATCCAACACCCATTGTGCTCTCAGTGAGGCTGTATCAAGTGCTGTTCATTGAATTCTCTAGTAACCGATACAGTTGATACAGTTATTCTTTCTATGGTAGAGACTGCTTTAATGTCTGTGCCTGTTGCTTAGATATTGTCCCCTTTTGAAGTGTGTTCTTTCAGCCTCTTAGACCCTTTCTGATGTTTATGTGAATGGAAAAAATATAATAACTATTTAATAAAAATTCCAAATCTGCCTAAAAACAATTCCGCAAATGTATGTAGAAGTTTATGTCAATTTTAACAAGAGAATAAAAGGTGAGTTTCAATCATTGTATCATATGACATTTGTTTTCTAGTAATGGCAATACCACTAAAAGATTTACTTCACTAAATACATACACAGAAACCATGTAAGCTCAGTGAATTTCCAAATTTTTCAACTGTAATGTGGATTCTGAGGTGGATGGTATTGAAACTATATTTAATGACTTATCCCAATAAATAAACCAATAAGCAAACTTAATTTAGGACATAACTCAAGTTATTAGTATAAAACCCAAGTTATTAACACAAAAAAATGAAGAGTATTACTGTAAATGACAGATGTCAAAAGGATAAGTGCTAAGAAAAGTGCTTGTATTGGAATGAACGTGTATAGAACCCAGGAAACTAGAAAGTGGGCCATGATAGGGAAAGAAAGATTACTCAAAACAGAACAGTATTAGAAAACATGTGATACTAAAGAAAGGGTTTGTAGGAGTGAAAATGTTTCAGAGATGGTAGGTAAACAGGGGAGAGAAGGGATTGGAAGGTACAGTCATTATGAAATATATATGAAAAGATAATATTAACTGGCCACTGAGGAGGAACCTGTAAATGAAGGAGAAGCAAGCCTACTATCAGGATAGCTAACTGATTTCTGGTTGGATTTGATGTATGCCCCACTGGAGGAAATTCACAGCAGGTGCTATAAATTAGTCAAAACCCCACTACTGGGAGGTCAAGGACTCTGCTGAGGAAGTTACTGCTTGTTATTGCTTTACTAAGTAGACATGATGTACCTTTCAAATTCCTTCCTAAATAAATAAAATATTTGTACCAATAGAATAATGCTTTTCTCATCTTTGGTTAGAGAAGTTTCTTTTTGCAGTGGCCAGAGATTGCAGAGACTCAGTCCTGGCCAGAAACAAATAATTGTTCAATGTCCATCTATAAATGGAACATCTATAACACCTCCTCCAAAGCTGAGGGACCATCATGAACCAAAGACTACAAAAAGGTAAATGCTGGAGTAGAGGAACAAGCATTATGTAACACTCAATTCAGAACATAGCATAGCTGCTATACTCTTGAACTGTTTGCAGATGGAGTTATCCTTATAAGATCTTCACAGGATTAGACAAATACACATGCTGTCACGGAAGTGAGAGGGCTCATGCTTCCATGCCCTTCATGATTTATATGCATATAACAGGTGATGGAGGAAGAGAGGACCTCATTTATAGTAGTGTTCACTGATAAGTTTCATATGATCCTATAAACTAACTCCCACCCATGCTTCTGTAAACAACTTTAATGAAACATCTTGGGTCACTAAAAAGGACAATAAATAGCACAATGTCTACATAAAAAGAGAAAGGGCATTAACTTGGGTGGTACTGGGACACGAGAAGGTAATGGTGGTGGATACAAATGAAGTATGTTGTATAATTATTTGAAAATGTCATAGTGAAACTCTTCATTATATTCTACTATGTGATATTTAAAACATTGCTTTGACCATAAAAATTTTAATCCAGAAAGTCTTCAATAGCATTCATGATTTCAGAGGTTTTAGATGGAACCTGAATCTATAAGCAGAAAATCTAATTTTAATTCCTAAACCTGACCTCAACTGAATTGTGAAGTTTCTCCAACAATACTTATGTTCAATAAAAATTGGTAATAAAAGTATGTGAATTAAAGGATAGTTCCTTTCCTTTTAAATGCTATCTCTTAAAGAATGAATGGTATATCCTTCCATGTTCAGCAAGTTTGTTAACTGATAGAGAACGAAAGTACCATGGCATATTCCACAGATACAGGGACAATGTAAATTATTTGCAGAACATGAAGACCCACCTGAAAAATATTCTGAAATGAAGTTTGAAGCAAAGACTATGACATGATAGCTAGGAAGTGAGAATGCGGGCTTTAGCTGAAGTAAAAGATAGACGGACTATGGTACAAGATCTCTGTCAACAAATCAGACATATTTAGGAGTCTGTGCAACTTGCGTATTGAGCTGGTACAAGGTTGTTTGTGGAATTGCATTAAATATTTGTGAAGGATCACGAACTACAGCAAAAAAAGGGTTCTGAACCAATTAACCATTTTAATGAACTTAACATAAGAATGTAGTCACAATGTGAAATAACTTTTAATTTTATTAGTAAGTAAAAGATGCTCAAATACTGTCTTTTTATTAAATCAAAGATACACAACACACCAGTACTCGGGTTGCCCCCAAGGCAAATGAGATATGGAGCTCACCTCTTGCTCTTATTATCTGCTTGACTCAAATAGAAAGAACATAGCCTCTAAGCATACTGTACTTTAGAGTTAATACAAATTAAGAAAAGGAGAGAGAATGAGAGAAGAGCCTAAAAGGCTACTTTTATTCAAGGACAGTTGAATGCTGTGTGCATTTAATTCACAGACATTTAATTTGAATGGATTGTGGAGGTCAGTGAGCCCAACCCCTTTAAGTGCATGACACTTCAATAAAATCTCCTATACATGGAAATTTGATCTTGTTGTCTAACTCTGGTAATTAAAACACACTAATTGGTGAGGAAGCCAGTGCTGAGAGAGTATTCCAAATTTGGGATTTACATACAATCATTATACTATAGTATTCCATTTCTGATTTTGCATAGGCATGAAGATAGAAACTTACACACAAGTAAATATCTGCCCTGGGTTTTCACATACAAACCTTCAAATGTCACAGTAGTGGTATTCTTTTTCATCTTCAACACTGGCCTATTTTGATTTCTATCTCTCAAATATTATGGTAGCCATTTGTAGCAGACTATAGCAGTGGTGGAAGATTATACCAGGCAGATGGTTCTGTCCTGGGTTTATTGTGGAAAAATTCTTAGATCATGAACAAAGAGAGAGGAGAGAACCTGCCCAGTATTAACACACATCTGAGTATTTTTGCCAGAATTTCATTAGAAATTAAACTATGAAGGTTTGTATAGTAGCTTGTTTATTTTTTAATAAAAAAAACATTTATTTTTAAAACCTTGTATTTTCCAGAAAAATAATTTCAATTCTAAACAAATATAAAAATGTTAGAGTAATGAGAATTTAAAATAAATTATTATAGAAGTATACCTTACATACATAGACATAAAAGATATTGAAACAACTCATCAATAACTGTAATTTTTCTTAACAGATAGTAAAACCATTAGTCCATTTCAGACCAAAATGCAATTTGAAGAAAAAAGTAAACTAAAAAAATTAAGAAGATGAATAAATTTCTGTTTTTTTTTTTTTTTCTGAAATTTTTTCTTGGATTAAGACAATAGTCTCCATGCCCATGTGTTTTGTAAATGCAGTGTCTTTTCACTGGTACTTCAATAAGCAAAACATCCATAAATATGACAATGTTTGCTTAAGTAAAAACATCAAAGTAGCAATAAAATTAATACCTAGGTGTGCTGCCAGTTTTGTTTTAGCCTGACAGAAGTTAGAGTAATCTGAAAGGAGGGAACATCAATTGAGAAAATGATTGCATACAGTCTGGCTATAGGGCATTTTTAAAATTAGTGATTGATGTGGAAGGTCCCAGCCCACTGTGGATGATGCAGTCCCTGGGTCCTGTTAAGTAGCCACGTTAATGAAAATTTGTGTGTAGCTTCTCTGATATTTCTATGAAACAGAAACTTCCAGGATATTTTCTGTTCTCATGGATCTTGCAATCTTTCTGCCCCCTATTTCACTATGACACAAGAGCCAGAGATGCAAGATTTATATTGTAGATATGTCAGTTGGGGCTGGCCATCACATGATTGCTTATCCTTTACATTTTGATATGTTGTGGTTTTCTGTGATGATCTGTGTCTATTGCAATGAAAGAATTCTATAATAAGGGATGAAACCTACACTTATCAATAAATTTAAGAAAATATATTTGGAATATTTGAGAATTATTTGAGATTTAGTAAAATAGTAGGTATATTTTAATGTAAATAATTTTTAAACGTCCATGGCTTTATCAGACCTGTGTGGTTCGTTAGGTTTATAGTACAAGACACAATTTTTCTTTTCTTGAGCAGGCTCTAAAAAGCAGGCAACTACTGTGCCATTAAGGATATCCTGCTATGTTGATCATTGTTTTAGTACATAAGCATCCTGGTTTTGTAGGATTAAAGGTTTCGTTCCTTCAGTGGAAATTTGCATGGTGCATTATGATAAAATGAAAACCTCCTCCAGGAGGAGACTTTCAGGTCAGAAGCAGTAGGTTAGCTACCTGGAATTTTGTACAAACTACATATCTTCATCAACATAGACTTACTTTCTAACTCTGGGAGGTGACCAAGAATAACAGCAATACAATGTAATGTTTGGTAGTCTATCGGAGAACCCTAACCAACAATCAAAAGTTTCTAGTTACAAATCCACAGAAGTGAGTAAATACACTAGAGTAACTCCAGAAGGCAAGAAAAGAAAGAAGAACTTTCAGTTTGTTTATGGTGCATTACATTAATGGATTTTTATATACTGAAACACCCCTGCATGATTGACATGAAGCCTACATGGTCGTGGTGAAAGATATCTTTGATGTGTTCTTCAATTTGGTTTAAAAGTATTTTATTGAGGGTTTTTCCATCAATGTTCATAAACTGAAAAAAAAAAACCCACACATAGTCCTCTCTTTAGATGCTGAAAGGGCATTTGTTAAAATCCAATATCCATTCATGTTTAAAGTCTTAAAGAGATCAGCGACACAGGTTGGGATCCAAGATGGCAGTGCCAGGAGGACACTGCATCAGAAAAGCAGAACAGCAATGTCTTTACAGTGACGAAGAGAGTGAAGTCTGGGCCCTAAAACAATAGCGATTGTGTTTCCCAGGTGAGAGGAAACTCTACGATGTGTGAGGGAATCAGTTGGGTCCACTCTCAGGTCACCAAGCCAGGACCCTGAAGAGATCCCTGATTACACAGGCACTTGGTCGCCAGACTAGAGCCAAACTCTTGCATGTCCTGATCACCTTCCCAGCCTGAACGGTGGACACAAAAACACCCGAGACTGTGAGTCCCAGTAGTGAGAAAAACCCACACGGAAGGAAGGAAACGTGACTGACCTCAGGTCACCTAGCCTTTCCCTGGAAAAGGTCCCGCAGACCACTGGCAGGCACACACAGCTAGCCCTGAGCAGGGCTCCAGCCCAGGAGACAAAGACCTGCTGCCTGCCCAAGTCTCCCCAACTCTTTGTCACAGACAGAATGGTGTGCCCCAGGGCGCCAGAGATTGAGTTTTTCTCTCAGGAGAAAACCCCACAAGGAAGGAAGGAAATGGGGACTGATTTCAGGTCACCCAGTATATCCCTGGAAAAGGTCCCACAGACCAGCAGGCACATGCCGCCATCCCAGAGATCTGCTGGGTGCCCAACTATCAGTAAAAGACAGAACTGTGTGCCCCAGAGCATCAGAGACTCTGAGACCCTGTCAGGAGAAAACCCCACAGGAAGGGAAACAGCTTAGAGCACTCAGCCGACCTCCCCCCCCCAGCACACACAGGAAAGTTCCCAGGAAAAGATCTCAGGTTCCTGCCCAGTCACCAGCTTGGAGCCACACCCATCAGTGCCTGTGCACTCTACGCACCACCCCAAACACCACAGACTGGGCCTTCCTGTTAGGAGAAAACCCCATGGTGGTGGAAACATTTGGCCCTACCTCAGGAGACCTAGTTCCGGAAAAGTTTCTGGCTATCCACAGGCTCCTGACTCTAGCCTCCAGTTGCACGCATGAGAACAGAGATCACCTGACACTGACTACCACGTGGGTACTGGTACACAGAGCCCCAACCTCAGACCTACAGAAGCTTGGGATCCCCAAGGTCAACCCCCAGATACTGCCCCAAGGGGCAACAGGCTATCACTAATTAAACTGACCAAACCACAGGGCACCTAGGTTACAGCAGCAGCTCACTAAATTTACAGCAAAAAAAAAAAAAAAAAAAAAAACAGAAGCAGAGCAGCTGTCTCCAGAAATTCTCCAGGTGAAAGGAGAGCCCTCTTGACTAACAAAGACCACAATTACCACTCAGGTCTGTAAGCCTGACGTGAGCTGTGGCAATTCCTGAAAAAAAAAAAAATAGTCATTCAGTGACCATACCCAAAAAGCTGAGGAGGCTTCCTTCAGGAAAAATCAACTTCACCACATGATTCCAGGAACCACTTGAAATTAACATCCAACACCTAAGATAGCCCAATGGGTAGAGGCCAGCATAAAAGCTCAACCAACAAAAGTCTAAGCAATTTGGCATCTCCAGAACCCAGTTATCCAGGGGCAAGCAGCCCTGGACAACCCAGCATAATTGAAATTCAAGAAGACAACCTAATATCTATGCTTATGAAGAGGACAATGGAGGAAACAAAATTCATAAAGAACTAGAGGAGGATAAAATCAAACAGATTATGGCCATCTGTAAAGAAATAGAGGAAGATAAAGACAAACATTATGATCATCCGTGAAGAAATTCAGGAAGTTGCATCCAAACAGTTTGTGGCTTTTAGAGAGGAAATACTTAAATCATAGAAAGAAATAAAAGAAACAGAGGATTCTTCAAACAAACAGCTGAAGTAATTGAAGGAAAAACAGAAAAATACAGTGAGACAAGTAAAGGAAATCAACAAAACAGTTCAAGATCTGAAGATAGAATTCGAAAAATTAAAAGAATACACAAATGGAGCAAAATGTGGAGAGAAAGAACTTAGGGAATAAAACAGGAACTACAGAGGTAAGCATGACCAATAGACTACAAGAGATGGAAGAAAGACTCTCAGGTGTGGAAGATACAATAGAAGAAATCAATGTATCCACCAAAGAAAATGTTAAATCTAAAAAATTCCTGACACAAACCATCCAAGAAATCTAAGACAACATGAAAAGACAAAACCTAAGAATAATAGGAACAGAGGAAAAAGAAGATTCCCTCCTCCAGAAAATATTTTCAACAAAATCATTGAAAAAAATTCCCCAACTTAAAGGAGAGACCAATAAGAATAGAAGAGGTCTACAGAACACCCAAAATTAGACAAGAAAAGAAAATCCTCCCACCAAATAATAATCAAACAGTAAGTATACAGAAAAAAGAAAAAATACTAAAAGCTGCAAGGGAAAAAGACCAAGTAACATATAATGGCAAACCCATTAAAATCACACCTGACTTCTCAACAGAAACTATAAATGCTAGAAGGGTCTGGATTGATATCATGCAGAACCTAAGAGAATGCAGATGTCAGCCCAGGGTACTATACCCAGCAAAACTCTCAGTCCTCATAGAAGGAGAAAACAAGATATTCAACGATAAAACAAGTTTCAACAATACCTACACACAAATCCAGCATTACAGAAGACACTAAAAGGAAAACTACAACCCAAGAAAACTAACTACTTTCAAGAAAACACAGGAAATAATTAGCCTCACTACAATAAAAGAAAAAGTAACCAAGCATACAAACTTACTACCATGCCAAACATCAAAATTAAAGAATCTAACAGCCACTGGACATTAATCTCTCTCAACATCAATGGACTCAATTCCCCAATAAAAAGACATGGACTAACAGAATGGATGCATAAACAAGATACAGCAATCTGTTGCATACAAGAAACACACCTAAGTCACAAAGATAGACATTACTTGAGGGTAAAGGGCTGGAAGACAGTTTTCCAAGCAAATGGACCCAAGAAGCAAGCAGGAGTAGCCATTCTAATATCTAATAAAATAGATTTTCAACCAAAATTAATTGAAAGAGATAGAGAAAGACACTTCATACTCATCAAGGGAAAAATCCACCAGGAAGATATCACAATCCTGAACATTTATGCCCCAGATTCAAGAGCACCCACATTTGTAAAAGAAACTTTAATAAAACTTAAACCACACATAGACCCACACACACAATAGTGGGAGACTTCAACACCCCACTATCAACAAAGGACAGGTCAACAAAACAGAAATTAAACAAAGACACGATGTCTCTAACAGAGGTCATGAAACAAAAGGACCTAATAGACATCTACAGCACCTTAAACACAAACACAAAAGAATTTACCTTCTTCTCAGCACCTCATGGAACTTTCTCCAAAGGAGACCATATGGTTGGTTACAAAGCAAGCCTCAAGAGATACAAGAAGATTGAAATAATCCTTGTATCCTATCTGATCACAATGGACTAAAGCTCGACCTCAACAACAACAGAAATAGCAAAAAGCTTACACATAAATGGAAAATGAACAACATGCTACTAAATGACAGCTGGGTCAGGGAAGAAATAATGAAAGAAATTAAAGTCTTGCTAGAATTCAATGAAAATGAAGGCACAACATACCCAAACTTATCGAACACAATGAAAGTAGAGCTAAGAAGAAAGTTCATAGCACAAAGTGCATTTAAGAAGAAATTTGAAACATCTCATTCAAGCAACTTAATGGCTTACCTAAAAGCCCTTGAAGAAAAAAAAAAGAAGCAGACACACCAAAGAGGAGTAAATGGCTGGAAATAATCAAACTTAGAACTGAAATCAATAAATTAGAAAGAAATAAAATAATTCAAAGAATCAATGAAACCAAGAGCTGGCTCTTTGAGAAAATCAACAAGATAGACAAACCCTTAGCCAAACTAACTAAAAGAGAGACACTGGCAGGGCAAGATGGCAGCGATGGGACAACTCTCATTCTGACTAGCAGCACAGCAGGACCTGCACAGTGACCAGCAATCAGAATTTGCAGGCATAAAACACAAGTGATTGTGTCTCCCAGGTGAGAGGATACCCCACGGTGGGGGATTCAATCAGCTTTAAGTCACCCGACAAAACCACAGAAGAGAACCAGGTTCCGCCAGGCGCTTGGTCGCCAGCCCAGAGCCACAAGCCAGAGTGATCTGGTCACTGTCCCAGACTGAACTCTGGGCCCACAACATCACAGACTGGATTTTCCAGTCAAGAGATAACCCGACGGTACAGAAAAAGATTGGGACTGACCTTAGGTCACCCAGACATCCCCTGGAAAAGACTCAGGTTCCACAGGCACCCCAGGAGCCAGCCCGGAGTCAGAGCCGGGGACACAGGCACCTGCACAGGGCCCTGCCTGTGCACCTGATTCGCCACCTCAGATAGAACTGTTGGCCCCAGGGCAACAGAGACTGAGTTTCACTGTCAGGTGCAAACCCACAGGGAGGGGAATGGCTGATCTGATCTCAGAGCACTCAGCTGATACCACCACCCTGAAATGGTCTCAGGAAAATTACCCAGTTTAGGCAGACGCCCAGGCTCCCAAAGCCAGAAAGGTGGAGCCACGGGAAGGCATCTATGCCTGTGGATTTTACTCACACCCCAGACAGAACGGTGGTCCCCAAAGCAACGATTGGGTGTCCCTGTAAGGAGGAAACCCCAGAGCGACGGGGATCATTGGGTCTAATGCTCAGGACACCCAGCACCAAAAGACTTTCTGGATTCATGCGGACTCTAGGCTCTAGGTTTCTAATGCAGGCAGGAGCGCTGTGCTCAGCCGCCATTATTGAGTACAACAAGGGCACTGGGGCACACAACTGCATCCTCAGACCTACAAAAGCCAGAGAACCATTACAGCAGCCCTCAGATACTCTGGTAAGGATCAACCAGTTATCCCTAGCTAGACTGACAAAACTGTAAGAATCCCTGGTCCTTCAAGAGGGCTGCACCCACAGCTTCTGGACCAGAGCAGTGCCCGCAGCCGCCATCCCAGACAGGGACACACTGATTCCGGTCCAGAGTGAGGCATCCAGCCTTCAGACCAGAGTGGAGCCCTTAGTTACCAGCCTACAGACCAGAGCGATGACCCCAGGTGCCAACTCAAACTAGGTACATTCTCCAGGCCCAGAGCGGAGCACTCAGCCTCTTGCCCAGACACTTGCTGGGAGCTCCTCTCACTATCCTGGACAGAACTGTGTGCCCCAGGATAACAGACTGAGTTTCCCTGTTGGGAGAAAACCCCACAGCTAGGGAATCAGCAGGTTCTACAAGAGGAATGTACCTGGAAAACTGTAACAACAGCAGCAGCTCACTAAATTTATAACGAGAAACCCAGCAGTGGGGCAGCTGTCTTGAGAACTTCTATGGGTAAGAGGAGAGCCCCCCCTGCCTAACAAAGACCACAGCTACTACTCAGAGCTTTACACCTGAGGTGAGCAGTGGCAATTCCTGAGAAACACTGGCCATACAGTGACGATAACCAAAAAGCAGAGGAGGACTCCTTCAGGAAAAAATCATCTTCCGGCCAAGGGAATTCTCCCTACCTCAGGACTCCAGGAAGCACAGAAACTAAGAGCCAACAACTAAATCAGCCCAATGGGTAGAGGTCAGCATAAAAGCTAACAAAAGACAGAGCAATATGGCATCTCCAGAACCCAGCCATCGAGGGGCTAACAGCCCTGAACAACAATGCAGCATAATAGAAAATCAAGAAGATGACCTTACATCTATGCTGATGAAGACGATAATAGAGGAAACAAATATAAAGAATTAGAGGAAGATAAAAACAAACAGATCTTGACTATCCATAAAGAAATGGAGGAAGTTAAAGACAAGCAGATTATGGCCATCCGTGAAGAAATACGGGAAGATACAGCCAAACAGTTTGTGGCCTTCAGAGAAGAAATAATTAAATCACTGAAAGAAATAAAAGAAACAGAGTTGAAGGAACTAAAAGAAAAAGAGGAAAATACAATCAGACAGGTGAAGGAAGTAAACAAAACAACTCAAGACCTGAAGATAGAACTGGAAAAATTAAAGAAAACACAAATGGAAGAAATAATGGAGATGAAGAATTTAGGGAAGAAAACAGGAACTACAGAGGTAAACATAACCAACAGATTACAAGAGATGGAAGAAAGAATCTCAGGTGTAGAAGATACAATGGAAGAAATCGATGTATCTGTCAAAGAAAATGTTAAATCCAAAAAATTCCTGACACAGACCATCCAAGAAATCCAAGACAATATGAAGAGACAAAACCTAAGAATAATAGGTATAGAGGAAAAAGAAGACTCACTTCTCCAAGGTCCAGAAAATATTTTCAACAAAATCATTAAAGAATATTTCTCCAAGTTAAAGGAGAGGCCAATAAGAATACATGAGGCCTAAAGAACACCCAACAAATTTGAAAAGAAAGAAAATCATCCTGCCACATAATAATCAAAACAGTAAGTATACAGAACAAAGAAAAAATACTAAAAGCTGCAAGGGGAAAAGGCCAAGTAACATATAATGGCAAACCCATTAAAATCACACCTGACTTATCAACAGAGACTATGAAACTTAGAAGGGCCTGGACAGATATCATGCAGACCTTAAGAGAACACAGACATCAGCCCAGGCTACTATACCCTGCAAAACTCTTAGTCCTAATAGACGGAGAAAACAAGATATTCAATGACAAAAACAAATTTCAACAATACCTACACACAAATCCAGCATTACAGAAGACACTGGAAGGGAAAATACAACCCAAGAAAATTAGCTTCTGTCAAGAAAACACAGGAAATAATTAACCTTACTACAGTAAAACAAAAAGCAACCAAGCACACAACCTTATGACCACAGCCAACATCAAAATCAAAGTTTCTAACAGCCACTGGTCATTAATCTCTCTCAACATCAATGGGCTCAACTCTTCAGTAAAAAGACACAGATTAACAGAATGGATACGTAAACAAAACCCAGCAAATTGTTGCATACAAGAAACACACCTAAGACATAAAATAGACATTACCTGAGGATAAAAGGTTGGAAGATGACTTTCCAAGCAAATGGACCCAAGAAACAAGCAGGAGTAGCCATTCTACTATCTGATAAAATAGACTTTCAATCAAAATTAATACAAAGAGTTGGGGAAGGACACTTCATACTCATCAAGGGAAAATTCCACCAGGAAGACATCACAATCCTGAACATCTATGCCACAAATAAAAGAGCACCCCCACATGTAAAAGAAACATTGATAAAATTTAAACCACATATAGATCCCCACACATTAATAGTGGGAGACTTCACCTCCCCACTCTCAAAAGAGGACAGGTCAACAAAACAGAAATTAAACAAAGAAACAATAACTCTGACAGAGGTCATGAATCAAATGGAACTCACAGATATTTACAGAACTTTACACCCAAATACAAAAGAATTTACCTTCTTCTCAGCACCTCATGGAACCTTCTCCAAAATAGACCATATAGTTGGTCACAAAGCAAACCTAAACAAATAAAAGAAGATTGAAATATTCCCTTGTATCTTGTCTGATCACCATGGAATAAAGTTGGACCTCAACAACAGAAATAGCAAAAAGCCTACACACACATGGAAACTGAACAACTTGTCACTAAATAACAGCTGGGTCAGGGAAGAAATAAAGAAAGAAATTAAAGTCTTCCTAGAACTCAATGAAAATGAAGACACAACATACCCAAACTTTCGGGACACAATGAAAGAAGTGCTAAGAGGAAAGTTCATAGCACAAAGTGTCTTCAAGAAGAAATTCGAGACAGCTCATTCAAGCAATTTAATGGCCCACTTAAAAAACCCTAGAAAAAGGAGAAGCAGACACACAAAAAAGGAGTAGATGGCTGGAAATAATCAAACTCAGGGTTGAAATCAATCAATTAGAAACAAATGAAACAATTCAAAGAATCAATGAAACCAAGAGCTGGTTCTTTGAGAAAATCAACAAGATCGACAAACCCTTAGCCAAGCTAACTAAAAGGCAGAGAGACACCACCCAAATCAACAAAATCAGAAATGAAAAGGAGGACATAACTACAGACACCGAGGAAATTCAAACAATCATTAGGACTTATTTCAAAAGTCTATATGCCACAAAATTTGAAAATCTAAATGAAATGGACAATTTTCTTGATCATTTCGACTTACCAAACCTGAGTCAGGACCAGATAAATCAATTAAATAGTCCTGTATCATCCAAAGAAATAGAAGCGGTTATCATAAGTCTCCCATCCAAAAAAAGCCCAGGACTAGATGGCTTCAGCGCAGAATTCTACCAGACCTTCAAAGAAGAGCTAACTCCAATTCTCTTCAAACTATTCCACAAAATAGAAACAGAAGGAACATTACCACACTCATTCTATGACGCTACACTCACCTTGGTACCTAAACCTCACAAAGACTCAACAAAGAAAGAGAATTTCAGGCCAATCTCCCTTATGAACATTGATGCAAAAATACTTAACAAAATACTTGCAAAGCGAATACAAGAACACATCAAAGATATTATCAACTATGACCAAGTAGGCTTCATCCCAGGTATGCAGGGGTGGTTCAATATTCAGAAATCCATCAATGTGATCCACCATATTAACAAACTGAAAGAAAAAAAAAACACATGATAATCTTCCTAGATGCTGAAAAAGCATTTGACGAAATCCAACATCCATTCATGTTTAAAGTACTGGAGAGATCAGAGATACAAGGCACATATCTAAACATAGTAAAGGCGATATATAGCAAACCTATACCGAACATCAAACTGAACGAAGAGATGCTTAAAGCAATCCCACTAAAATCAGGGATAAGACAATGCTGCCCATTCTCTCCATATCTCTTCAACATAGTACTTGAAGTCCTTGGTAGAGCAATAAGACAGTTGAAGGAGATCAAGAGGATACAGATTGGAAAGGAAGAAGTCAAATTATCACTATTTGCAGATGATATGACAGTATACATGAGTGACCCCAAAAACTCTACCAGGGAACTCCTACAGCTGATAAACACCTTCAGCAAAGTGGCCGGATACAAAATTAACTCAAAAAATCAGTAGCACTCCTGTATACAAAAGACAGAAAAGCTGAGAAAGAAATTAAAGAAACAACAACATTTACAATAGCCACAAATGACATAAAGTACCTTGGTGTAACCCTCACCAAGCAAGTCAAAGACTTGTATGAAAAAAATTTCAAGTCTCTGAAGAAAGAATTAGAAGAACATATGAGAAGATGGAAAGATCTCTCATGCTCATGGCTTGGCAGGATTAACATAGTAAAAATGGCCATCTTACCAAAAGCAATCTACAGATTTAATGCAATTCCCATCAAATTGCCAACACAATTCTTTACAGACCTGGAAAGAAAAATTCTCAACTTCATATGGAACAACAAGAAAGCCAGAATTGCTAAAACAATTCTCTACAGTAAAAGATCTTCTGGAGGTATCTCAATTCCTGATCTCAAGCTGTACTATAGAGCAACAGTTATAAAAACTGCATGGTACTGGCATAGAAACAGAATAGTGGATCAATGGAATCGAACAGAAGACCCAGAAATAAACCCACATACTTAAGTACACCTTATTTTTGACAAAGATGCCAAAACCATACAATGGAAAAAAGATAGCATCTTCAACAAATGGTGCTGGTACAACTGGATGTCTACATGTAGAAAAATGAAAATAGATCCATACTTATCACCCTGCACAAAACTGCAGTCCAAGTGGATCAAAGACCTCAACATAAAACCAGACACATTAAGTCGGCTAGAAAAAAAAAGTGGGGAATAACCTAGAACTCATTGGTAGAGCAGAAAACTTCCTGAACAGAACATCAACAGCACAGGCTCTAAAAGCAGCAATCAATAAATGGAACCTCATGAAACTGAAAAGCTTCTGTAAAGCAAAGAACACCAACACCGTCATCAAAACAAAGTGACTGCCTACAGATTGGGAAAGAATCTTCACCAACCCTTTATCTGACAAAGGACTCATATCCAGTATATATAAAGAACTAAACAAACTGAAAAGCATCAAACCAATTAATCCACTTAAAAAAATGGGGAACAGAGCTAAAGAGAGAACTCTCTGTAGAGGAATATTGAATGGCAGAGTAGCACTCAAAGAAATGCTCAACCTCATTAGGAAAATGCAAATCAAAACGACCCTGAGATTTCACCTTACACCCATCAGCATGGCCAAGATCAAAAACTCAAGTGACAACATATGCTGGAGAGGCTGTGGAGAAAGGGGAACCCTTCTCCACTGCTGGTGGGAATGTAAACTTGTACAACCACTCTGGATATCAATATGGCACTTTCTCAGACAACTAAGAATAGGGCTCCCTCAAGATCCAGCCACACCACTCCTAGGCATATATCCAAAAGAGGCTCAAGTACACAAAAAGGACATTTGCTCAACCATGTTTGTACCAGCTTTATTTGTAATAGCCAGAAGCTGGAAACAGCCCAGATGCCCCTCAACTGAAGAATGGATGCAGAAACTGTGGTACATCTATACAATGGATTATTACTCAGCAATGAAAAGTAAGGAAATCATGAAATTTGCAGGTAAATGGTGGGACCTGGAAAGGATCATCCTGAGTGAGTTGTCCCAGAAGCAAAAAGACACACACAGTATATTCTCACTCATATAAACATACAACATAGACAAACCCACTAAAATCTGTGCATCTAAAGAAACTAAGCAAGAGAGAGGACCCTAACTAAAATGTTCAATCCCCATCCTGAAAGGCAAAGAGGATGGACATCAGAAGAAGAAGAAAACAGGAAACAACTGAGGAACCTGCTACAGAGGGCCTCTGAAAGCCAGAAGAAGAAAACAGGAAACAACCTAGGAACCTTCCACAAAGGACCTCTGAAAGCCTCTGCTGTGCAGACTGTCAAAGCAGATGCTGAGCCTGATGGCCAACTGATGGGCAGAGTGAATGGAATTTTATGTAAGAAGTGGGAAACCGCAAGAGCTGGAGAGGACAGGAACTCCACAAGGAGAGCAACAGAACAGGAAAATTTGAACACAGGGAACTTCCCAGAGACTCATACTCCAACCAAGGACTATTCATGGAGATAAACTAGAACCCTGACAATGCAGCCACTTCTGAGGAGAACTGATAGACTAAGATCAGAAAGAAGGAGAGGAGGACTTCCCCTATCATTGGACTTGGGGAGAGGCATGCATGCAGAAAGGGGGGAGAAGGGAGACCAGGAGGGGAGGTGGGAGGAGCTTAAGGGGGATAAAAATGAATGAAGTGTAATTAATAATAGTTAAATAAAAATAAAAAAAGAGAGAGAGACACTATCCAAATTAACAAAATCAGAATGAAAAGCAGGACATAACAAGAGACTCTGAGGAAATCCAAAAAAACATTAAGACTTACTTCAAAAGTCTATATGTCACCAAATTTGAAAATCTAAATGAAATGGACAATTTTCTTCATTGATTCCACTTACCAAAGCTAAATCAAGATCAGGAAATCAATTAATTTGTCCTATATCCCCCAAGGAAATAGAAGCAGTCATCAAAAGTCTCCCATCCAAAAAAAGCCCAGGACCTGATGGTTTCAGTTCAGAATTCTTCCAGACCTTCAAAGAAAAGCTAACTCTAGTTCTCTTCAAACTATTCCACAAAATAGAAATAGAAAGAACACTACTCATTCTATGAAGCTACAGTCACCTTGGTACTTAAACCACAGAAAAATCAAACAATGAAAGAAAATTTCCGGCCAATATCCCTTATGAAAATTGATGCAAAAATACTCAACAAAATATTTGCAAAGCGATTATAAGAACACACCAAAGATATCATCCACTATGGCCAAGTAGGATTCATCCCAGGTATGCAGGGGTGGTTCAATATATGGAACTCTATCAATGTTATCTACCATATTAACAAACTGAAAGAAAAACAAACACATGCTAATCTCCTTGGAAAATGCATGTGACAAAATGCAACATCAATTCATGTTTAATGTATTGGAGAGATCAAGGATACAAGGCACATACCTAAACATAGTAAAGGCAGTATCCAGCAAGACTATAGCCAACATCAAATTAAATGGAAAGAAACATAAATCAATACCACTGAAATCAGGGACAAGGCAAGGCTGCCTACTCTCTCAATATTACTTCAACATATTTCTTGAAGTCCTTACCAAAGTAATTAAACAGTTGAAGGAGATCAATGGGATAAAAATCAGAAAGGAAGAGGTCAACATATCACTATTCACAGATGATATGATAGTATACCTGAGTGATCCCAAAAATTCTACCAGGGAACTCCTACAGCTCATAATCAGCTTCAGCAAAGTGGCTGTATACAAAATTAACTCTAAAAAATCATTAGCCCTCCTGTATACGAAAGACAAAAATGTTGAGAAAGAAATTAGAGAAACAAAACCCTTCACAATAGCCAATAGCTCATGGCTTGGCAGGATTAACAATAAAAATGGCCATCTTACCAAAAGCAATCTAAAGATTCAATGCAATTCCCATCAAATTACCAACATAATTCTTACAGAACTTGAAAGAAAAATTCTCAACTTCATATGGAATAACAAGAAACCCAGAATTGCTAAAAACAATCCATTACCATAAAAGATCTTCTGGAGGTATCTCCATCCCTGATCTCAAATTGTATTATAGAGCAACAGTAATAAAAACTGCATGGTACTCTCACAGAAACAGAATGGTATATGCATAGAGATAAACTAAGACAACTGCACAGATGTAGCCCATGGCAGTTCAGTGTCCAAGTGGGTTCCATAGTAATGGGGACAGGGACTATCTCTGACATGAACTAATTGGCCTGCTCTTTAGTTAACTCCCCCTGAGGGGAAAGCAGCATTACCAGGCTACAGAGAACACAATGCAGCCACTCCTGATGAGAACTAATTGACTAGGATCAGAAGGAAGGAAAAGAAGACCTCCCCTATCAGTGGACTTGGGTAAGGGCATGCATGCAGAGGATGGAGAAAGGGAGGGATTGGGATGGTAGGAGGGAGGGAACCGCAAGGTGGATACAAAGTAAATAAAGTGTAATTAATAAATAATATATATAAAACAGAAACAGAATGGTGAGTCAATAGAACCAAAGAGAAGATCCAGAAATAAACCCACACAATTATGCACACCTGCTTTTTGATGAAGATGCCAAAACCATTCAATGGAAAAAAAAGACAGCATCTTCAACAAGTGGTGTTGGTCTAACTGGATGTCTACATGTAGAAAAAATGCAAATATGTCCATACTTATCACCCTGCATTAAAGTCCAAGTAGATCAAAGACCTCAACATAAAACCAGACACAATAAATCAGTTAAAAGAAAAAGTGGGGAAGAGCCTTGAACTCACTGGTACAGGAGACAACTTCCTGAATAGAACACCAACAGCACAGGCTCTAAAAGCAACAATCAATAAATGGGACCTCATGAAACTGAAAGGTTTCTGTAAAGCAAAGGGCACTGTCATGTAAACAAAACGAATGGCTACAGATTGGGAAAGAATCTTCACCAACCCTCTATCCAATAGAGGGCTAATATCCAGTATATATAAAGAACTAAAGAAGTTGAAAAGCAACAAATGAAGTAATCCAATTAAAAAATGGGTAACAGAGCTAAACAAAGAATTCTCTGTAGAGGAATATAGAATAGCAGAGAAATACTTAAAGAAATGCTCAACCTCATTAGCTGTCAGGGAAATGCAAATCAAAACGACCCTGAGATTTCACCTTATACCGATCAGAATAGCCAAGATCAAAAACTCAACTGACCACATATGTTGGAGAGGTTGGGGAGAAAGGGGAACCCTCCTCCATTACTGGTGGAAATATAAACTTGCACAACAACTCTGGAAATCAATCTGGTGCTTTCTCAGACAACTAGGAATAGCTCTTCCTCAAGATCCAGCTATACCACTCCTAGGCATATATCCAAAAGAGGCTCAAGTATACAATAAGGTCACTTTTTCAACCATGTTTATAGCAGTTTTATTTGTAATAGCCAGAAACTGGAAACAACACAGATGCCCCTCCACTGAAGAATGGATACAGAAATTGTAGTACATCTACACAATGGAATATTAATCAGCAATAAAAACAAGGACATCATGAAATTTGCAGGTAAATGATGGGAACCGGAAAATATCATCCTGAGTGAGCTATCCCAGAAGCAGAAATACACACATGGTATATACTCACTCATATATCATATAGGATAAACCTACTAAAATATGTATACCTTAAGAAACTAATCAAGAGGGAGGACTCTGGCTAAAATGCTCAATCCCCATCCAGAAATGAAAAGAGGATGGACATCAGAAGAAGGAGAAAACAGGAAACAAGTTAGGAGCCTGGCAAAGAGGGCCTCTGAAAGGCTCTGCCCTGCAGACTATCAAAGCAGATGCTGAGACTTATGGCAAAACTTTGGGCAGAGTGCAGGGAATCTTATGAAAGTGGGAAAGAGTAATACCTGGAGAGGACAAGAGCTCCACAAGGAGAGCAACAGAACCAAAAAAATCTGAGCACAGGTGTCTTTCCTGAGACTGATACTCCAACCAAGTACCGTGCATGGAGATAACCTAGAACCCCTGCACAGATATAAGGAATAGCAGTTCATTGTTCCAGTGGGTTCCATAGTAACAGGAACAGGGCCTGCCTCTGACATGAACTGATTGGCCTGCTCTTTGATTAACTCCCCCTGAGGGGGGGAGCAGCCTTACCAGGCCACAGAGGAAGACAATGCAGCCATTCCTGATGAGAGCTAACAGACCAAGATCAGAAAGAAGGGAAAGAAGAACTCCCCTAACAGTGGGTTGGGGATGGGCATGCCTGGAGAAGGTGGAGGAAGGCAGAGTTTGGGAGGGGAGGAGGGAGGGAATTATAGGGGGGATACAAAGTGAATGAAGTGCAATTAATAAAAAATAATTAAAAATGAAAACTAAACAAATAAAGAACAATAACAAAAAAAGACAAAGGGCTGAGAATGAAATCAGGAAAACAATCCCTTCACAAATAACATAAAGTATTATGGTGTAACTCTAACTGAGCAAGTGAAATACTTGTATGAAAAAATTTCAAGTCTCTCAAGAAATAAATGGAAGAAGATATCAGTAGATGAAAAGATCTTCCATGCTCGTGGTTGGGTAGGATTAACATAGCAAAAACTGGCCATTCTATGAGTGAATATATACCCTGTGTCTCTTTCTTCTTCTGGGATACCTCACTGAGGATGATCTTTCCTGTTCCCAACATTTAGCTGCAAATTTCATGATATCCTTGTTTGTTATTGCTGAATAATAGTCCATTGTGTAGATATACCACAGTTTCTGTATCCATTCTTCAAATGAGGGGCATTTGGGCTATTTCCATCTTCTGGCTATTACAAATAAAGCTGCTACAAACATGGCTGAGGAGATGTCCTTGTTGTATACTTGAACGTCTTTTGGATATATGACTAGCAGTGGTATAGCTGGATCTTGAGGAAGCTCTATTCCTAATTGTCTGAGAAAGCACCAGATTGATTTCCATAGAATAAACATCCTAAAATCTGTACACCTAAGGAAGCTAATCAAGAAGGAGGACTCTGGCTAAGATGCTCTATTCCCATTCAGAAATTCAACACGATGGACATCAGAGGAGGGAGAAAACAGGGAACAGGACAGGAGACTACCACAGAGGGCCTCTGAAAGACTTTACCCTGCAAGGTGTTGAGGCAGATGCTGAGATACATAGCCAAACTTTGGGCAGAGTCCAGGGAATCTTATGAAAGAAGTGGGAGATGGTAAGACCTGGAGAGAACAGGAGCTCCACAAGGACAGCAACAGATCCAAAAATTCTGGGCACAGGGGTCTTTCCTGAGACTGATAATCCAGCCCCGGACTACTCTTGGAGATAGCCAGGAACCCCTGCACAGAGGTAGCCCATGGCAGTTCAGTGTCCAAGTGGGTTCCATAGTAATGAGGATAGGGACTGTCTTTGACAGGAACTGATTGGCCTGCTCTTTGATCACCTCTCCTGAGAGGGGAGCACCTTTACCAGGTCAGAGAGGAAGACAATGCAGCCACTCCTGATGAGACCTGATATACTAAGATCTGAGGGACCTCCCTTATTAGTGGACTGGGGGAGGGGCACAGGTGAGGAAGAGGGAGGGAGGCTGGGATTGGGAGCAGAGGAGGGAGGTTGGTTCAAGTGGAATACAAAATATATAAACTGCAATTAATAAAAATTTTAAAAAGAAAGAGAACGTGGAGGGATGCAAAAAGTTGGGTGAGTAAGGAATTGGAATATATATTAAAGGAGTTGGGTGAGGTATGATGAACATGATCAAAACAAATTGTACAAAATTTCCAAATTACAAGTAATTTTTTTCAAGTTAGCTATAAATTATTATGAAGTTTAAAAATATTCTAAAGTTTTAGGGGTTGTTGCTTTGATTTTGTTTTGTTTTGAGACTGTCCTGGCTGTTCTGGAACTCACTATGTTAGATTTTATAATAAGGTAAAAATGTTTTAAGCATTGAGAACCTAGTTATGATCTATTGATTCTACCAAGTAATCCAAAATATGAACTCATATGGCTCATGCCATGTATTAAACAGAAGAAGATGCTATTACATAATATTTAAAATTAAATATTTTCATACCAAAACAAAATGGCCATTCTACAACACGAATCTTTGGATTCAATGCAATTCCCATCAAATTAACAACACAATTTTTATAGCTCTTGAAAGAACAATTCTCACTTTCATATGGAAAAACAAAAACAAAAACAAAAAACAAAAAACAAAGGCTAAAAAGACCAAAGACTAACAGAATGGTTGCAGAAACAGGATCCAACATTCCGCTGCATCCAAGAAACACACCTCTGCAACATTCCGCTGCATCCAAGAAACATACCCATGCAACAAAGATAAACACTTCCTCAGAGTAAGGGACTCGAAAATGTTTTTCAAGCAAATGGACTCAGAAAACAAGCTGGGATTGCTATTCTAATATCTAATAAAATAGACTTACAACCAAAATTAATCAAAAAAGATGAGGAGGGACATTTCATTCTCATCAAAGGAAAAATCCAACAGGAGTACATTACAATTCTGAACATCTATGCCTCAAATACAAGAGCACCTACATTTGTAAATGAAGCATTAATAAAGCTTAAATCATTTATCAATCCCAACATCTTAAGAGTGGGAAACTTCAACACTGCTCCCACCAAGGGACAGATCATCTAGACAGAGCTAAATAGTGAAATGATGGCAGTTATGGAGGTCCTAAATCAAATGGACCTAATAGATATCTACAGAACTTTTCACCCAAACTCAAAACACTATGTATACCTTCTTTTCATCATCTCATGGAACCTTTTCAAAAATTGACCATATTGTCTGGGAAAAAAGCAAGCCTCAACAGATGAAAGATGATTGAAATAGTCACTTGTATACTATCAGACCGCCATAATCTAAAACTAGACCTCAACAACAAAAGTTATAACAAAAGCCTATATAGAAGTGGAAACTAAACAATTCTCTATTCAATGACAGCTGGGTTGGGAAAGAAATGAAAAAAGAAATTAGACTTTCTCCATTCCTAATTTCAATCTGTACCATAAAGCAATGATAATAAAAACTGCATGGTACTGGTATATCAACACACTAGTGTCTCAGTGTAATTGAATTGAAGACCTAAAAATAAATGCACACATCTGTGGATACTTGATTTTTGACAAAGAAGCCAAAACCATACAATGGAAAAAAAGGTAGCACCTTCAATAAATGGTGCTGGTCTAACTTGATGTCTACATATATAAAAATATAAATAGATACAAACTTATCACCCTACACAAAAGTAAAGTCCAAGTATGTCAAAGACCTCAATCTAAAACCAGACACACTAAACCTGTTAGAAGAAAAAGTGGGTTAGAGCCTTGACCTCACTGGCCCAGGAGACAACTTCCAGAACAGAACACCAATAGCACAGATTCTAAGATGAACAATCAAAAAATGAGACTTCATGAAACTGAAATGCTTCTGTAAAGCAAAAGACACTATCATAAGAACAGAACCACAACCTATAGACCAATCTTACACCTGACAGAGGGATAATATCTGGAATATATAAAGAACTCAAAACAAAATAAAAATAAACACCAACAAACCAAACAATCCAATTAAAAATGAGGTACAAAGTTAAACATAATTCTCAGCAGAAGTCTATTGAAAAGCAGAGAAACACTTAAAGAATTGGGAGCATGAACTTGTACAACCATTTTGTAAATCAATCTGGGGTTTTCTTAGAAAACTTGGAATAGTGCTATCACAAGACCCAGCTATACCACTCTTGGGCATATATCCAAAAGATGCTCCACCATATAACAAGGACATTTGCTCAGCTATTTTTCTAGAAGCTTTATTCATAATAGCCAGAATCTGAAACCTACCTAGTTGTCTCTCAACAAATGAATGGATATAGAAATTATGGTACATTTCCACAATGGATTACTACTCAGCTATTAATGACAAGGAAATCACGAAATATGAAGGCAAATGTTGGAAACTGGAAAAGATCATCCTGAGTGAGCTAACCAGAAGCAGAAAGACATACATGGTATATACTCACTTATAAGTGGATATTAGCCATATAATATCAGATAAACATACCAAAATCTACAGACCTAATGAAGGTAAACAACAAGAAAGACCATAGGGAAGATGCTTAATTCTCATTCAGAACGAAAAACTGGATAGTCACTGGAAGCAGTAGAAGAGAGAAGAGGATGGGAGCCTACCTCAGATATCCCCTCAAAGACTCCACCCATCAGGGTATCAAAGGAGATGCTGAGACTCACAGCCAAATTTTGAACAGAACATAGGGAGTCTTATGGAAGAAGATGGAGATAGAAAAACCCAGAAGAGATAGGGCCCCACAGGAGATCAACAACTCCAAAAAAGCTGAGCCCTGGGTGGGGGGAGACTACAGAGACTGTTATATTAACCAAAGACCATGTATAGAGAGAACATACACCCCCCTTTCCAGATGTAGCCCATGGACAGCTCAGTCTCCATATGTGGGTCCCCTAGTAAGAGAAGAGGCAGTCTCTGACATGAACTTGGTTGACTGCTCCTTAATTACTTCTCCCTGGTGGGGTAACCTAGCTAGCCCACAGAGAAATAGGATACAGGCAGTCCTGATGGAATCTGATAGGCTAGGGTCAGAGAGTAGGGGAGGAGGAATTCTTCCATCAGTGGACTATGGGAGAGGAATAAAGGAGGAAGAGAAAGGGGGGATGGTAGTGGGAGGAGAGGTGCAGGGGCTAAAACTGGTATACAAGTAAATAAATTATAAATATAATATATTTACATTTAGATTTATTATATATATAATATAAAAAATTCAGGGATATAAAAAGGAAAAAGTAACTATTACAGGTACAGCAAGAGAGAAGAGAAATACAATTTATAGAAATTTTAAGGGGAAAATAGAGGAGAAACATTAATTGGGATGGGTAAAGATAAACACAGAAAGAACTTGAAAGATTAATGATTCATGAAGTAGTAGGAAATCATATTATCTTCCTATAATTACATATTAGATATAATATAGTCTGTAAATGAGTTTTTGCATTCATGCTGACAGTGCTCTCATTGAGAGCTACTTTTCTACAGGGAGAGTACACCAATTATGTTGTCCAGCACAAAACTGTCAATACTGAAAACATGCATAAAAGTAACACTGTATAGATGAACATTTTATATTTAAGATGCATGTATATATTACATATATGCATGCAATAACAATTAGTTATTGTTATTGGCCATACCTTTGATGGTGGGAGAGCTATATGGTAGGGTGTGGAATAAAGAAAGTGAAGGGATAAATCTTATAATTATATAATCATCACAAATATAAAAAACAAAACAAAAAGAGGTATAGACTAACAATTTTTGAACACCATAGAAGAAAAACCTATTTTTACTTTTTATTTTAAATATTTATTTATTGTACTTTATGAGTATGAATGTTTTGCCAGCATTTGTATGTGTACCATGTGCTTCTCTGGTATCAAAATAGAAAAGAAAGGGAGTTATGGGTGTTTGAGAGCTATCATGTGAATAGTGGGAACTGAACCCAGTCCTTGGCAACAGGACCAAGTAGTCTCAACAACTGAGAAGTCGCTCTTGCCCAACTTTTCCTAATAAATACTAATGCTAATAAATACATTTTTAACAAATTTTTCTTTTTTTAATATTTATTTTTTATTTATACAACATTCTGCCTGCACACCAGATCTTATTATAGATGGTTATGAGCCACCATGTGGTTGTTGGGAATTGAACTCAGGACCTTTGGAAGAATAGTGAGTGTTCTTAACCTCTGAGCCATCTCTTTAGCCCAAGATCCAACTATTCCACTCCTAGGCATATAACCAAAAGATGTTCAAGTACACAACAAGGACAGTTGCTCAACAATGTTAGTAGCAGCTTTATTTGTAATAGCCAGAACCTGGAAACAACCCAGATGTCCCTCAATGGAGGAATGGATAGAAATTGTGGTACTTTTACACAATGGAATACTATTCAGCAATTAAAAACAAGGAAATCATGAAATTTACAGGCAAATGGTGGGACCTAGAAGAGATCATCCTGAGTGAGGTATCCCTGAAGCAGAAAGAAACACAGAGTATATACTCACTTATAAGTGGATACTAGACCTATAAGATAGGATAAACATACTAAAATATTTACACCTAAAGAAGATAAACAAGAAAGAGGACCCAGGGTAAGATGATCAATCTTCACTTAGAAAGACAAATGGGATGGACATTGGAAATAGGAGAAAACAAGTAACAGGACAGGAGCCTACCACAGAGGGCCTCTGAAAGACTCTACCTAGCAGTGTATCAAAGCAGATACTGAGACTCATAACCAAACCTTCGGCAGAGTGCAGGGAATCATATGAAAATGGGGAGTTAGTATGACCTGGAGAGGACAGAATATCCACAAGGACCAAATATATCGGAACACAGGGGTCTTTTCTGAGACTGTTTCTCCAACCAAGGTCTATGCATGGATATAACCTAGAACCCCTGCCCGGATATAGCCCATGACAGCTCAGTATCCAAGTAGGTTTCCTAATTAGGGAAACAGGGACTGTCTCTGACATGAAATCAGTGGCTGGCTCTTTGACCACCTCCCCAGGGGGGAGAAGCAGCCTTTCTAGGCCACAGAGGAGGACATTGCAGCCATTCCTGAAGAGATCTGATAACCTAGGATTAGATGGAAGGAGAGGAGGACCTCTCCCATCAGTGTACTTAGAGAGGGGCAGGGGGGAGATGAGGGAAGGAGGATGGGATTGGGAGGGAATGAGGGAGAAGCCTACAGTGGGGACACAAATTGAATAAACTGTAACTAATATAAAAAATAAAAATATAATTAAAAATATAAAATAAATAAAAGAGAACATGCTTCTAAGAAATAACAATAAAATTAACAAAATAAAATAAAAAGATATCACATCACTATTAGACAAGACAAACAGAAAAAAAAAAAGAGCTCAAGAGAAGGCACAAGCATCAGAGACCCACTTTATTAGGCACTCAGGAGTGCCATAAAAAACACTAAACTGGAAGCCATAATATATTCCCAGACAACCTGGTGCTGACCTGTGCTCATCCTGATCACACAACTGCAGTCATTTTAAGTTCATATGAGCTTTAATTTGTTAATTTAGAGAGTCTTATATTCTTGGTATCCTTTATTCCCTCTGGCTTATAAGCTTTTTCCTCCTCCAATAATTTGGGGTTCCCTGATCCCTGAATGGAGGAATTTGAGCGAGATGTCCCACTTATAGTTTAGTATTCCAGGTCTCACATTGCATGATATCTGACTGTTCCTTCATTTTTTCCCATTTATTTCATGAAGAAGCTTCTGTGATGGAGACAGAGCAAGTCACTGATCTGTGTGTGTACAGCAGTTGACAGTAGTAGCCATTTTATCAGTTGAGTGTTGGTGGAGGAAGCCTTTAATCACAGCACTTGGGAGACAGAGGCAGGCATATCTCTGGTCTACAGAGTGAGTTCTGGAGCAGCCACACAGGGAAACCCTGTCTCATAAAACAAAACAGCAACAATTATATGGGTCTAGAGAAATGGCTCAGTGGTTAAGAGCACTGGCTGCTCTTACAGAGGTTCTGAGTTCAAGTTTCAGAAACCACATCTTGGTTCACAAGAACCTGTGATGGGATCAGATGCCCTCTTCTTCGCATAAAAGCAGAGTACTCATATACATAAAATATTTTTTTTTAAAAAAAGGAGTCATTCTATCACCATTTGTTTGTTTGCCAGATTCCTGATATATTTAATATCTGGTTCTTCATCACCCACTTAGTGTTTAGTGTAGATTTCATCTCCTATAGTGTCTGTAAATCAGAAAAGTTATTGGTTGGTTACTCTGACAAGCTTTGTGACATCATTGGCCTAGCATATCTTGCAAACAGTACACCATTATAGACCAGATGGTTTGTGACTGTTTTCATTTGTTTGTTTTGGTTTGATTTTATGTTTCTCTTTTGACAGCTCTCAGAATACCTTCCTGTATCAAAGACACTGGAACAAAAGGGTAAAGGCTCTTCATAGGCACCAGCTCAATATATCTCCACATTACATGTGTAGGTGTTGCCTTTAGCAATGTGACCTTGCAATCAGTTTGTGGCTAGTAATCTGTAGTCTTGACAACACCATGGGCTATTTGGGGATTACCATGGGGCCTTCGTTACCAACAACTCAATTAGATATAACCCAATCCAAGTACTTGAAGCTTCATTTGGTGACAAGAAATGGCCACTTGAAGCTCTGGTTCCCACATTATGTGGGGATTTCATAAAGATCACCTTCATATATGTAAATATTTTAGGAGCATATTATTACATTAGGTTTCCATATTACTCCTCAAATGGCATTTAATTTAGGCTGTCTTTCTCAGCTACCCTTCCCTTAGGTCAGCTGCTCCTCCCCTACCCATCCACTCTTGATCTTCTCATCTCAACTCATCCCATTCATCTATGACTATCTCCTAAGCAGATCTATCTGTATCTAGTCCCTTACTATACCTATTATTTATAGGTTGCAGGTTAATTGTCATTGACTTAACAGCTAATATCCACATATAAGTGAATATATACCATATTTGTATTTCTGGGTCTGGGATACCTCAATCAGCATGATTTTTTCTATTTGTCTACAAATTTCATGATATACTTCTTTAATTTTTAATTTTATTTTTATAAATTACATTTTATTCACTTAGTATCCCAGCTGTAGCCCTCTCCTCCATCCCCTCCCAATCCCACCCTTCCTCTTCTTCTCCTATGCCCCTCCCCCAGTCCACTGATAGGGGAGGTCCTCCTCCCCTTCCATCTGACCTTAGT
This sequence comes from Psammomys obesus, assembly GCF_907164565.1. Taxonomy (NCBI): domain Eukaryota; kingdom Metazoa; phylum Chordata; class Mammalia; order Rodentia; family Muridae; genus Psammomys; species Psammomys obesus. Next base: position 29,565,393 of record NW_026596069.1, read on the forward strand.
CTATCAGGCCTCTTCCAGACTGGCTTCATTGTCTTCTTCTGTGGACTGATAAGGCCACTCCCCCATCAGGTGGAGGTGATCAAATAGCCAGCCCTTGAGTTCATGTCAAAGATGGTCCCTGGTCCTATTACTGGGGAACCCTCTTGGACACTGAGCAAACATGGTCTACATCTGTTCAGGGGTTCTAGGTTATCTCCATGCATGGTCCTTGTTTGGAGTATCAGTCTCACAAAAGATCCCTGTGCCCAGATTTTTTGGTTCTGTTGCTCTCCTATTAGAGCTCCTGTTCCATGCAGGTCTTTCTGTCTCCTCCTTCTTTCGGAAGATTTCCTGCACTCTGCCCAAAGTTTGGTTATGAGTCTCAGCATATATTTTGATACACTGATGTTTAGCGTCTTTCACAGGCCCTCTGTGATAGGCTCCTATCCTGTTCCCTGTTTTCTCCCTCTTCAGATGTCTATCCTGTTGCCTTTCTCAATGAAGATTGAGCATCTTACCCAGGTGCCTTCTCCTTGATTAGCTTCCTTAGGTGTACATATTTTAGTATGCTTATCCTATGTTATGTCTCTAATATCCAATTCTGAGTGAGTATATGCTATGTGTGCCTTTCTTCTTCTGGAATACCTCACTCAGGATGATGTTTTTTAGATCCCACCATTTGCCTGAAATTTTCATGATTTCCTTGCTTTTAATTGCTTTGTAGTATTCACAATTGCTGAGTAGTATACACAATTTCTGTATTCCTCAACTGAGGGACATCTGGGTTGTTTCCAGCTTCCAGCTATTACTAATAAAGCTGCTATCTATAAATATGGTTGAGCAAATGTCCTTGTTGTATACTTGAGCGTCATTTAGTTATATGCCTAGGAGTGGTATAGATGGATCTTGAGGAAGTGCTATTCTGAATACTCGGAGAAAGAGTCAGATTGATTTCAAAGTAGTTGTTCAAGTTTATATTCCCACCAGCAATGGAGTAGAATTCCTCTTTCTCCATATCCTCTCCAGCATGTATTGTCACTTGAGTTTTTTGATTATAGTCATTTTGAATGTTGTAAGATGAAATCTCAGAGTCTTTTCTCTGATGACTAAGGATGTTGAACATTTCTTTAAATGTTTCTCAGCTGTTCAATGTTCCTTTATTGAGAATTCTCTGTTTAACTCTGAACTCCATTTTTTAATTGGGATACTTGATTTTTTGCTGTTTAACTTAAGTTCTTTCTATAATCGGATATTAGCCCTCTCTCAGATAAAGGGTTGGTGAAGATTCTTTCCAAATCTGTAGGCTGTCATTTTGTTCTGATGACATGCCAAAGCTGAATCATGAACAGGTAAATCAATTAAATAGTCTTATGTCCTCTAAGGAAATAGAAGCTCTCATCGAAAGTCTCCAATCCAAAAATCAAACACAGGGCCAGATGGTTTCAGCACAGAATCCTACCAGACCTTCAAAGAAGAGCTAACACAAATACTTTTTAAACTATTCCACAAAATAGAAACAGAAGAAATGTTACCAAACTCATTCTACGAAGCCACAGTCACCTTGATACCTAAACCTCATAACCATCTAACAAATAAAGAGAATTTCAGGCCAATCTCTCTTATGTACATTGATTCAAAAATACTCAATAAAATACTCACAAACCGAATACAAGAACACATCAAAGATATCATCTACTATGACCAAGTAGGCTTCATCCCAGGTACACAGGTGTGATTCAATATATAGAAATCCATCAAGGTACTCTATTATATAAACAAACAAAGGAGAAAGACCACATGATAATCTCTTTAGATGCTGAAAAAGCATTTGATGATATCCAACATTCATTTATGTTTAAAGTCCTGGAGAGATCAGGGATACAAGGAACTTACCTAAACATAGTAAAGCCAATATACAGCTAGCCGATAACTAACATCAAACTAAATGGAGAGAAACTTAAATCAATCTCACTGAAATCAGGGACAAGGCAAAGCTGCCCACTCTTTCCATATCTCTTTAACATAGTACTTGAAGTCCTGGCTAGAGCAATGAGACAATTAAAGGAGATCAAGGGGATTCAGTTAGGAAAGGAAGAAGTCAAAGTTTCACTGTTTGCAGATTATATAATAGTATACATGAGTGACCCCAAAAATCCTACCAGGGAACATGATGTACTTTTTTAATTAGCCGAGTAATACTACATTGTGTAAGTGTACCACATTTTCTTTATCCATTCCTCTATTGAGAGACATCTAAGTTGTTTCCAATTACTGGTTATATTGGCTTCTTTAAGGTGTTTCTTATCTCAGCTCCAGCACAGAATATTTTCAGTTCCACCAATTCTGGCCACAGATAGCACTTTGGTAGATTAGTGGTAATTAATTCATTGCATAGGTAATGTAATGAGTCCTGTAGCTTTAGAAATAACCACAGATGAGAATACAATGATATTCTTTTCAGGATTATTTTTCGCTATTTTCAGATACTTGAGATTTCCAGATTAAATATTTAATAGTTAGATAAAAATAAATATTAAATATTGTTCTTTATTGTGTGTGAGTGTACATTTGCTTTTCTGGAAAAATGATTAAAAAAACTATAAATAATTATACTTTTATAGAGTGAATAATCTTAGGTTTTATGGAATACATTTTTAAAATTCCAATCATAAACTACAAACTTATGTTACTCTGAAAATAAACTCTAAAACAGAGCAGGTAGTCTAAATACTAGAAAACTTTCCTATGAAACATTTTATTTATTTTCTATATATTTCAAATTATTAACTGTGTCTTTTAAAGCTGTCGAAGACCTAAAAGATCCTCATGGCACCTATCCTCAACTCTAATATTTGAATGTAGCATAGCTACCGAGTAAAATGCAGTTTGAATTGATTACTGGAATCTTCCACGTGATATTTACATTGATCACCAATAAAGCACTGCTAGAAAGCACATCAGTATTCTAATTCAGCAACATAGTATCTAAACATCTGCACCTCCCTGTCTGTTCTCTTTGCCTGTGAGCCTTCACTCAACTCTCTCCATGTATCCTGCTGATTGTTCTTTTAAGCTTTCTTTGCAGCTTTCTTGAATGTCCTCTTTCTATCCCCAATGAATCTAACCCACTCAAATTTATTTATAGATCATTTTAATGACTAGCTCATGTTCTTTCTGCCCAATTAGCCAAGTTACTTCTCAAAATATCCGTGAGAAAATTTCATCTACCCCCTGTCATTACAGGGTTATAAGGGACAGGGAAAACTTTTCAAAGTTCTCATAAAAGCTCTCTTCATAGAAGAAGAATCATGGAAAGGAATATGGGGGGAAAAGGTGATAAATAATATTAGCTATGTTTGAAGAACCCATATGAAAAACAACTAAAACATACATACATACAAACACACACATGCATGCACACACATATTTTTGAAATATTTTAATTGCAGTTACACTACATATGAGATTATGCTTCTCCTGTATTTTGGCAAATAACAAATCCAATACCAGCCGTGGAATACTTCCCCATGGATTGTTTAACAGAGGTGTTCAGGAGATCCGCAAGTAGTATGTCATTCCCGTTGCTATTGTTTCCCCACCACAACTTGATTTAAGGCCGCATTAGCTAAAAGATCACATGCACTTATCAAAGAACATTGAAAAATGACATTGGCACCCCTCTAAATAGAAGTTTTCTCTCCTGCTCTCTGGTTTTCACAGTACTGGAGAGTGCCATGCAGACTGTTTAAGGTGGGAGACATTTTTTTCTTTATATTACAGATAAACAATTGATGCTTTATCCATCACTAAATATATATCTTTATGAAAAGATGAATATTATTAAATAAATATGCAACATATCAAAATGAAGAGAATAAGTCACTACATGGTACCCAACATTAACTGACCCATCTATAATTACAACTCTTGCATTTAACTCTGAGAATGGATAGTTGAAAAGGGAGTAGAAATATTGTAAGAGCCAAAGGAACGGGAAGTTTGTTGTGAAAATGTATCTCTTAGAAATGTCAGAGAAAGTACACTTGTTAAGTCTCATCAACATAGCTTCCTAAACAAGATGGAAACAAGGTTGATGACAATAGCTATCCAAACATAAAAGGAGAAATATCATAAGGCCTTAACCCTAAAAAAATTACTATTAGTAACTAAGGAATGTTGAGAGCAAAAGAAATATTTTTCTTCAGGTAACTGATCCCAAATTGGTCATCAACAATCTTACATAGCTGTTAATTCTTTGAATTAAATAAAAACCAGAGAGAGAAAAAATATGCTGAAAAGACCAATATTCGCACAGAAGTTATGTGGCATATATTCACGCACTTTTTTATTTGATTTATTCCTGCTTAAAAGGAAAAAATGCATGTTTAGTACTGTAACTCTGATCAAGATCTCCCAAGCCTTATGCTTTAATAATACTATCATTATACCAAATGGATATATATAAGTTTGTACTTTTCAGGACATATATTAGTCCACTTCCCAAACCTCATCCAAAAACTTTTTTTATCTGTTTGTTTGTTTGCATTTTGTTGTGCATTGTGTGTACATTAATGCAGAAATTTTAATTGTTAGTCAAGTGTTCAGCCACAAAAAGAACTTCTATATTGATACCCTCCAAACCCAGTGCAGAACAAGCCTACTTACAATGGTGATAATCTCCTTAATAATTACAGTTTCTCTTCCAATACACTGACTGCCTGCAACATCAAGGTTCCTAGTGCTTTTTTTTCTTCAGACAACAATTTTTTTTATTTCTTTGTATTCCTACTTGCTCCTTTTTATTACAGACATGAATAACATCATCAGTAATAACCATGCCTCGAATACAACATGATGGTTTGAAGTATTTTCTGCCAAGGGATTAGTCCATAACTTTATTTTTTAATTTTTAAAATATTTTTACTTTTGCAAAAGTTTATTATTATTATTTATTACAATTATTATTATTTATTACAGCTGATTCACTTTGTAGCCTCCCACTACCTCATCTCCTCCCTGTCCCACCCACCTTCCTTCTTCTCTCCATATGCCCTTTTCCCAAGTCCCCTGTCAGGGGAGGACCTCTTCTCCCTCTGTCTGACCCTAGCTTATCAGGTCTCATCAGGGCTGGCTGCATCATCGTCCTCTGTGGCCTGGAAAGGCTGCACTGACCCAGGAGGAGGTGATCAAAGATCTCCACCATTGAGTTCATGTCAGAGACAACCCCTGTGCTCCTTACTAGGGAACCCACTTAGAAACTGAACAGCCTGTGGGCTTCATCTGAACAGGGGGTCTAGGTGTTCTCCATGTATGGTACTTAGTTGGAGTATTAGTCGTTTCGGGCGGCCCTGGGCCCAGGAATTTTTTGGCTCTGTTTTTCTCCTTGTGCAGTTCCTGTCCCCTCCAGATCTTCTATCTCCCCTTCTCTGCACAAAGTTTGGCTATGACTCTCAGCATCTTCTTCAACACCCTGATGGGTAGAGTCTTTTAGACACCATTGTGGAAGGCTATTGTCCTGTTAATTGTCTACTCCTACTTCCGAAATCCATCCTGTTTTCCCTTCCGTATGAGGTTTCAACCTCGTGCTTAGGGTAATCCTTGAAGGTTAGGACTATAGCTTCTTTAGGACTATAGATTTTGGTATGTTTATCTGATATATGTGGTTCATAGCAACTTTTAAGTGAATATATACAATATGTGTCTTTCTGCTTCTGGGTTACCTCATTCAGAATGATCTTTTCGAGTTCCATTTATTTATATGCAAATTTCGTGATTTCTTTGTTTTCAATTGTTGAGTAGTTTTCCATTGTGTAAATATACCACAATTTCTGTATCCATTCTTCAGCTTAGGGACGTCTAGAGTATTTCCAGAATCTGGCTATTATGAATAAAACTGCTATAAACATAGTTGAGCAAATGTCTTTCTTGTATATTTGAGCAGCTTTAGCATATATGCCCAGGAGTAGTATAGCTGGATCTTGAAGTAGCACTATACCTAATTTTCTGAGAAAGCACCAGATTGATTTTGAAAGTGGTTGTATATGGTTACATTCCCACCAGCAATGGAGGAGGGTTCCCTTTTCTCCACAACCTCTCCAGAATGCATCATCCCCTGAGTTTTTGATCTTAGCCATTCTGATGGGTGTAGGTAGGATCTCAGGGTTGTTTTGATTTGTATTTCCCAGATGACTATGGACGCTGAGCATTTCTTTTTTATTATTTTTATTTTTATTAATTAAAGTTTATTCACTTTGTATCCCCCCTGTACTTCCTTCCTTCCTCTCCTCCCAATCCTACCCTCCTTCTTCCCCACCCCTCTCCCTCTCCCAGTCCACTGATAAGGAAGGTCCTCCTCCCCCTCTCTCTGATCCTAGTCTATCAGGTCTCATGAAGAATGGCTGCATTGTCTTCTTCTGTGGCCTGGTAAGGCTTTCCCCACTCAGGAGGAGGTGTTCAAAGAGCAAGCCAATCAGTTCCTGTCAGAGACAGTCCCTGTCCCCATTACTATGGAGGCCACTTGGACACTGAACTGCCATGGGATACCTCCATGCAGGGGTTCCAGGTCATCTCCATGAGTAGTCCTTGGCTGGAGAATCAGTTTCAGAAAAGATCCCTGTGCTCAGGCTTTTTTCTGTCCTCTCCAGGTCTTAATATCTCCCACTTCTTTCATAAGATTTCCTGCACTCTGCCCAAAGTTTAGCTATGAGTCTCAGCCTCTGCCTCAATACCCTGCAGGATAGAGCCTTTCAGAGGTCCTCTGTGGTAGGCTCTTGTCCTGTTCCCTGTTTTCTCTCTCCTCCAATATCCATCCTCTTTGCCTTTCTGAATGGGGATTGAGCATCTTAGCCAGAGTCCTCCTTCCTGATTAGCTTCCTTACTTGTACAGATTTTAGTAGGCTTATCCTATATTATATGTCTAGTATCCACTTATGAGTGAGTATATAGCCTGTGTCTTTCTGCTTCTGGGATACCTCACTCAGGATGATCTTTTCCAGTTCCCACTATTTACCTGCAAATTTCATGATATCCTTGTTTTTTTATTGCTGAGTAATAATCCATTGTGTAGATATACCACAATTTCTGTATCCATTCCTCAACTGAGGGGCTTCTGGGCTGTTTCTAGCTTCTGGCTATTACAAATAAAGCTGCTACAAACATGGTTGAGCAGATGTCCTTGTTGTATACTTGAGCCTTTTTGGATATATGCCTAGGAGTGGTATAAGTGGATCTTGAGGAAGCGCTATTCCTAGTTGTCTGAGATAGTACCATATTGATTTCCAAAGTGGATGTATAAGTATACATTCCCACCAGCAGTGGAGGAGGGTTCCACTTTTTCCACATCCTCTCCAGTATGTGTTGTCAGTTGAATTTTTGATCTTAGACATTCTGATAGGTATAAGGTGAAAACTCAGTGTTGTTTTTATTTGCATTTCCCTGATGACTAAGGACATTGAGCATTTCTATAAGTGTTTCTCTGCCATTCGATATTCCTCAGTTGAGAATTTGTTGTATAGTTTTGTACCCCATTTTTTTCATTGGATTGGTTTCATTGTATTTAACTTCTTAATTTTTTTATATGTTCTGGATATTAGAACTCTGCCAAATAAATGGTTGGTGAAGATCCTTTCCCATTCTGTAAGCTATCGTTTTGTTTCCATGAAAGTGTCCTTACTGATGGGCAGAGTGAATGGAATTTTATGTAAGAAGTGGGAAATAGTAAGAGCTGGAGGGGACGGAAACTCCACAAGGAGAGCAACAGAACAAGATAATTTGAACACAGGAAACTTCCCAGAGACTCATACTCCAAACAAGGACTATTCGTGGAGATGACCTGGAACCCCTGCACAGGTGTAGCCCACGGCAGTTCAGTGTCCAAGTGGGTTACATAACAATGGGAAGAGGGACTGCCTCTGACATAATCTGATTGACCTGCTCATTGATCACCTCCCCCTGAGGGAGGAGCTGCCTTACCAGGCCAAGGTAGAGGACAATGCAGCCACTTTTGATGAGAACTGATAGACTAAGATCAGAAAGGAGAGGAGAACCTCCCCTATCAGTGGACTTGGGGAGGGGCATGCATGCAGAAAGGGGAGGGAGAGTGGGATCGGGAGGGGAGGAGGGAGGGGCTTATGGGGGGATACAAAATGAATAAAATGTAATTAATAAAAAATTTTAAAAAAATATTTTAAAAAAGTGTCCTTTGCTTTAAAGAAGCTTTTCAAATTCCTGAGGTCCAATTTATTGATTTTGGATCTTAAAACCTGTGTGATTGGTACTCTGTTCAGGAAATTTTCTCCTGTGCCAATGAGGTCAAGGCTCTTCTCCACTTAAAATATATATTAAAAAGTCATAAATAGCTATGCTGCTATTTATTAACTAACAATAATGGAAGTAATTATCAAAATTTCTTACTTTTTGGCTATCAAAATAGCTAGTAATGGCTATCCAAGATGGTGGCAACCAGCATGTCCCCTATCTGAGAGGCAGAGGATCTGAAACTCTGAAGTTAGTGAGTGCAGGTACAGCCTTAGCCAGAACATCAACATGGAGGCATCCTGAGTAAGAAGAGACAGCCTGTGAGCTGAGATCATTTGGACCCAGGTTATCTGTGGACTTCTCCAGGGACTGAGAGTGGTGAACATTCGATCCCCCTGCACTTCTGCTTGATGAGCCTCCGTCCTCTACCCTCACCATTTCCTAACACAGAACTCCCTGCTCTGTATCTGCACATTTGCATTGTGCCTACAAACAGTGCTAACACTCGCACCATCTCCTGTGCTTGCCCCACAACCCAAGCATATATACCCTCTAGCATCTTGTTCTTCAAGGCACACTTTCATACACAGCACACATTTTCTCGCCTACACTTGTGCATCTGCACCTGTGGACTTTACTCCCTTAAGTACAGCTAAAACACCAACAAACACTTTCAGACCAGCGGACCTCTGATCTTCCTGAAAAATACTCCAGACACCAGAGAAAGACAGACCCAGTCTGAAATTCCATCTCCAGGAACAAACAGTGAAGGATATGGATAAGCATATGGCCAGAGGACGACGTAACAACACACCTAACAAAAATCAGGACATCATGGCTTCACCAGCAGCCCCCAAAATCAATGAATATTCCAATTCATTGGAAACACTGGAAAATGATTTTAAACCTATGCATATTCAGTTATTAGAGTCACATATGAGGAAATGAACAAATCTCTCAAAGAAATAGCCACACAACTGGAGGTAAATAAACAGGAAACAAATAAAGCTCTCAAAGAAATACAGGCAAATACAACCAAACAAATAGAGGCACAAGTAAAGACACAATTAGTGTCATATAGAAAGAAAACAAACAAAATAATAGAAGCCATCAAAGAAAGACAGGAATCCACATTCAAACTGATGAAGGAAATGTTCCCAGACATGAAAACAGAATTAGAATAAAAAAAGAACAAACACACAGAGAAAACCCTAGAGCTGGAGAACTTAGAGAAAAGATCAGGAACCACAAAGGTAAACATCAACAATAGAATACAAAAGATGAAAGAGAGAATCTCCTGTGCTGAAGATACACTTGCAGAAATTGATACTTCTCTCAAAGAAAAAATAAAAATCAGAAAGGTCCTAAACACAAAACATCCAAGGAAACAATCAAGAAGAGTATACCATCTTTTCAGCACCTCATGGAACCTGCTCCAAAATAGGTCATATACTTGGTCACAAAGCAAGCCTCAACAGATACAAGAAGATTTAAATAATCTCTTGTATCTTATCTGACCATCATGGACTAAAGCTGGACCTAAACAAAAACAAAAATAGCAAAAAAGCCTACACAAACATGGAAACTGAACAACTAGCTACTCAATGATAGCTGGATAAGGGAAGACATGAAAAAGGAAATTAAAGGCTTTCTAGAATTCAATGAAAATGAAGGCACAATATACCCTAATTTATGGAACATAATTAAAGCAGCGCTAAGAGGAAAATTCATAGCAATAAGTGACTTAAGAAAGAAATTTGAGATATCTCATATAAGCAAATTAATGGCTCACCTGAAATCCCTAGAAAAAAAGAAGCAGACACCCCAAGAAAAGTAGAAGGCTGTAAATAATGATAGTCAGGGGTAAAAATCGATAAATTAGAAAAAAGAAAACAATTTAACAAATCAATGAAACCAAGACTTAGTTCTTTGAGAAAAGCAACAAGATAGAAAAAAACCTTAGCCACACTGACTAAAAGGAAGAAACTGTCCAAATCAGCAAACTCAGAAATGAAAAGGGGGACATAACTATAGACACTGAGGAAATCCAAACAATCATTAGGTCTTAGTACAAAAGCCTATATGCCACAAAATTTGAAAATATAAATGAAATGGACAATTTTCTTGAGAGTTTTTATTTACCAAAATTAAATCAAGATCAGGTAAATAAATTAAATAATCCTTATATCTCCCAAGGCAATAGAAGCAGTCATCAAAAGTCTCCCATTCTAAAAAAGCCAAGGGCTAGGTGGTTTCAGTGCAGAATTCTACCAGATCTTCAAAGGAGAGCTAACACCAATTCTCTTCAAACTATTCTACAAACTAGAAACAGAAGGAACATTACCAAACTCATTCTATGAAGCCACAGCCACCTTGATACCTAAACCACACTAAGAACCAACCCAAAAAGAGAACTTCAGACCTATCTCTCTTATGAACATTGATGCAGAAATACTCAATAAAATACTTGCAAACCATATCCAAAAACACATAAAAGATATCATCCCACATGACCAAGAAGACTTCATTCCAGGTATGCAGGGGTGGTTCAACATAGGGAAATCCATGAATGTAATCCACCATTTAACAACCTGAAAGAGAAAAACCACATGATCATCTCCTTAGATGCCAAAAGAGCATTTGACAAAATCCAGCACCCACTTACGATTACAGTCTTGGAGAGATCAGGGGTACAAGGCACATACCCAAACATAGTAAAGACAATATACAGCAAGCCTATAGCCAACATCAAACTAAATGAAGAGAAACTTAAGTCAATCCCACTAAAATCAGGGACAAGGCAAGGCTGTCCACTATCTCTGTATCTCTTCAACATAGTACTTGATTTCCGAGCTAGAGCAATAAGACAACTAAAGGAGATCAAGGGGATACAAATCAGAAAGGAAGAAATCAAAATATCACTATTTGCAGATGATATGATAGTCTATATGAGGGACCCCAAAATTCAACCAGAGAACTCTTTCTGCTGATAAACACCTTCAACAAAGTGGCTGGAAACAAAATTAACTAAAAAAAAAAAAAAAAAAAAAAAATCCGAACCCCTCCTGTATACCAAAGTAAAAGGGCTGAGAAAGAAACTAAGGAAACTACACCTTTCACAATAACCAATAATAACATTAAGTACGGTTGTGTGACTCTAACGAAGTAAGTGAAAGACCTGCTTGAAAAAAACTTTAAATTTCTGCAGAAAGAAATTGAAGAAGATATCAGAAAATGGAAAAATCTCCCGTGTTCAGGGATTGGTAGGATTAACATAGTGAAAATGACCATCCTGCCAAAAGCAATGTACAGATTCAATTCAATTGCCATCAAAATACCAACACAGTTCTTTACAGACCTTGAAAGAATAATTCTCAACTTTAACCTGAAAAAACAAAAACCCAGAATTGTCAAAATGATCCTGTAAAACAACAGATCATCGGTAGGTACCTCATGATTTCAAGCTGTACTATAGAGAAATAGTAATAAAACCTGCAAGGGCAAAGTAATTGCATAGACACAGAAGGGTGGATCAATGGAATCAAATAGAAGACCCAGAAATAAATCCACGGATACTTGATTTTTGAAAAAGAAGACAAAACCATACAATGGAAAAGATAGCATATTCAACAAATGGTCCTGGTATAACTGAATGTCTACATGTAGAAAATACAAATAGAGCCATATTTATCATCCTGTACAAAACTCAAGTCCAAGTGGGTCAAAGACCTCAATTTAAAACCAGACACACTAAATCGCTTAGAACAAAAAGTGGGGAAGTGCCTAGAACTCATTAGCACAGGTGACAACTTCCTGAACAGAACACCAACAGCACAGGCTCTAAGGGCAACAATCAATAAATAGAACCTCATGAAACTGAAAAGTTTGTGTAAAGCAAGGACACTGTCACCAGAACAAAATGACAGCCTGGGATAGGATCTTCACCAACCCTATATCTGACAGAGGGCTAATATCCAGTATATATAAAGAACTAAAGAACTGCAACTGCCTATGACACAAAAACAGAGGATGGACTCTTTGACTCTCCCCAACCCCCTCCCAGGGAGGAGCAGCCTTGCTAGGCTACAGAGGAAGGCAATGCAGCCAGTCCTGAAGAGACCTGATAAACTAGGGTAAAATGAAAAGGGAGGAGGACCTCTCCTATCAGAGGACATAGACAGAGGCAGGGAGGATATGATGGAGAGTGGGTGGGTATTGGGAGGTTATGAGAGAGGGGGCTACAGCTGAGATGCAAAGTGAATAAACTGTAATTAATATAAAAAATAAAATTTGGAGAAAAAACTTAAGAAGTTAAAAGCAACAAATCAAGTATTCCAATTAAAAAATGGAGTACAGAACTAAACAGAGAATTATCTGTAGAGGATTATAGAATGGCAGAGAAACATTTAAAGAAATGCTGAAGGTCTTAGAAATGCAAATCAACAACTAAGATCAAAAATTCAACTGACAATGCATGCTGGAGAGGATGTATAGAAAGGGGAACCCTCCTCCATTGCTGGTTTGAATGTAAACTTGTACAAACATTTTGGAAATCAATCTGGCACTTTCTCAGACAACTAGGAATAGCGCTTCCTCAAGATCCAGCTATACCACTCCTAGGCATATATCCAAAACATGCTCAACTACACAAAAAGGACTTTTGCTCAACCATGTTTGTAGCAGCTTTACTAGTAATAGCCAGAACCTGGAAACAACCCAGATTTCCCTCAACTAAGGAATGGATACAGAAAATGTGGTACATTTACACAGTGGAATACAACTCAGCAATTAAAAACAAGGAAATCATGAAACATGCAGAGAAATGGTGGGAGGTATCCCAGAAGCAGAAAGACACACATGGTATATACTCACTCATAAGTGGATATTAA
>NW_026596069.1:29578526-29673517 GCF_907164565.1 Psammomys obesus
AGCAGAAAGACACACATGGTATATACTCACTCATAAGTGGATATTAAAATACAATATTAGATAAACATACTAAAATCTGTACACATAAAGAAGCTAAGCCAGGAGGAGGAATCTGGGAAAGATGATCAGTCCTCACTCAGAAAAACAAATGGGATGGACATTGGAAGAAGGAGAAAACAGGAAATAGGCCAGGAGCTTACCACAGAGGGACTCTGAAAGATTCTGCCCAGCAGATATTGAGACTCATAACCAATCTTTGGGCATAGCACAAGGAATCTTATGAAAGAAGGGGGAACTAATAAAATCTCGGGAGGAACAGAACCAAGAAATCTGGGCACATGGGTCTTTTCTGAGATTAATACTCCAACCAAGGACTATTCATAGATATACCCTAGAACCCCTGCTCAGATGTAGCCCATGCCAGCGCAGTGTCCAAGTGTGCTCTTCCCTAGTAAGAGATTGTCTCTGACATGAACTCAGTGGCTGGCTCTTTCATCACCCCCCTCATTAAGTGGGGTGCAGCCTTGCCAGGCCACAGAGGATGACAATGTAGCCAGTCATGAGACCTGATAAGCTAGGGTAATATGGAAGGGGAGAAGGACCTCCCCTATCAGTGGACTTGGAGAGGAGCATGTTAGGAGATGAGGGAGGGTCAGTGGGATTGAGAGGAAATGAAGGAGGGACTATACCTGTAATACAAAATGAATAAAGTATAATTAATATAAAAATTTAACAAAAACAAAAAATATATAATAGTGGTGAATTTCTTAATAGCACTAATAATACATCTTGGTTAAATGGTCTCTTAGGAATAATTACTAAATAAATATTTTACAAACAAATTTCTAACTACACAAATATTTAAATTTAGTGTTTACAGAGTGTATTTGAAATTTAATCATTTACATCTTGCAATTTCTCTACAAAACCAAAAGAGATTTATTTATTTATATCACATTTTAATTAAAACTTCCATTATAGAATACTCTAAAGAAAAAGCCCTTCACCCATTTTCTCTTAACTAGATATCAGTGACATGGAAAATACATGAGCTGGACTCACACATACATCCAGAGTATCAAACTTTCATTCTCATGCCTCGTTGACAATTTTGCAGAGTTCAGTGGATGTCTTAAAATTTGATCATTTTAACTCTGAGAAGATTATTGTACAAAAGCTGAAATTAAATATAAACATGGAAGGTGAAAAATTGAAAATACATTACTGCTAATATACATTGTTTATATATATATATATATATATCAAACATATTTATTATTCAAGGTCTGCATTCAAACAAAAGCTCTTATTTAGGTATGTACACAAATGTGATTTAGCTGGTAAAAATGTCATGAGAGGATTCAGAAAATTAAAGAATAACATTTTATTAGATATATTTTAGATAATTTTTGGTAAATTACAGCTTGGATTATTGAGATTCTCCACATGTGTCCCAACAAAGGCAGGCTTTATGGACAGGGAGTCAGCAATCAAACATACCTTACAGAAACTGTAATATCTATTTATATTGGCACACATGTGCCAACAATTGGCAGCTAAGACAGTAAATCTTGAGTTTACTTAGATTGCAAATTAAGACTCTCATAGAGACAGGGCCTGGAGTGAGGGGCATTAGGGAGGAGAGCCTATTTTATCCTGAAATTTTCTTGAGAGAATTATTCTATGACTATTTCTAATGAGTTATATTACTTGGGTTTATCTTGCCTTTCTTTTATTTACTTATCTATCATCTATGTATTTAAATGTCTATTTTAAAATATGCTACTTTATCCCATACTTCCTTCCTCTCCCCCCATCCCCTTCCCCTAGTCCACTGAAAGGGGGAGTTCTCCAACATTGTCATCTACACAGATTGTTAAGTTTGTTAAGTCTCAGCGTGATTGCCTGGATCCTCTTCCTCTGTGGCCTGGCAAGACCACATCAACTATTATTATTATTATTATTATTATTATTATTATTATTATTATTATTAATTTTTCATCCCGAATGTACCTCCTCTCTCCTCTTCTCCCATTCTCCCAGTTCCACCTTCTTTTCTTTTTCCTTGATCCCCTCCACAGAAAAGGGGAGTCCCTCCTGTTATCAACCCATCCTAGCACATCCACTTTGCATCAGGATCAAGCACTCTGAGGTCAGGCAAGGCATCCCAGCTAGAGGAAAGTGATCTAAAAGCAGGCAACTAATTCCATGCCAAAGACAGTCCCCACTCTATTTGCTATGGGACCCACATGAAGTCTAAGCTTCCCACCAGTTACAAATGTGTAGGTACCCTAGGTCCAGTCCATCCTGCTCTTTGGTGGGTGCTTCTAGCTGTGTAAGCCCTCATGGGCCGTGGTTAGCTGACTTTGTTGATCCTCTGGTGGCATTTTTATTCCCTCCGTGTCCTTCCACTCTTTCACAAACCTCCTGAGATCTGCCTAATGTTTGGGTGTGGTTCTCAGCATCTGTTTCAATCTGCTGCTGGGTGGAGTCTTTCAGGGGACAGTGATGCTAGGCTCCTTCTGCAAGAATAGCAGAGTATCATTAATAGTGTTGGGGTTGGCCCTCTCCTATCAGTGGGTCTCAATTTGGGCCAGTCATTTTTTGGCCAACCCTTCATCTCTGCTCCATCTTAATCACTGCATTTCTTGTAGGCAGGGTAAAGTTTAGGTTGAAGGTTTTTTGGTTGGGTTAGTGACTCCTAGCAGTGTTGGACATTGAGACTGAAGTGGTTGCCTAATTGTCCCAAACGTCTTCAACTCAATTGTTGCCCATTCTACTTTTATTTAAAAATGCACTGGTTAGAAACAGCTCATATTGTAGCAACCTAAATATATATTTTCAGTCAGATATGCTGGCATCAGATGTTTTACAACTGAAAACCATTGAATTGTGATGAGGTGAAAGGAATGAAAGAAGCCTTTGCCTAGAAAATTATTCACTCTTTTACAGTGACAGCAAGCTTCCTAATTTCAGAATAATAACAATAAAAAAAAACTCCACAACAAGCTGTTGTGGAGTTTCCCTGTAGGTAGTTTCATTTACAAAGGAAATGTCTCTCTGTTTTAAGATGTAAGTATTTACTAGGAGATGGTTTGTGCATTGTTATTTACTTATTTATTTATTTATAGATAGATAAGAAAGTAGGAATATATGATCCAAGAAAGAAAAAAGGAAAGCTAAAATCTGCTTCCCTTAGCCTTGCATTATAGAAACAATCTCAGCAGGCAACTAGTAAGCACCATCAAAACATTGAAATTTTTACCAAAAAAAAATGTGTATACACACACACACACACACACACACACACACACACACACACACGAGAAAACAAAAGTAATAACACAGTATGGGCCTGGTACTTGAAATGGTAACTTGAGCTAAGAAGTAATTTCCATCACTTGAAGGGTATGTAAACGGCAATGCCCATATTACTTTCAACAGCATAAATGCAAAGTGGTCAAAATGCTAAGCATCTTTTAATGGGAAATTCATTGCATTTAACGAAAAATATTTAGCAGAGTATCGGTGGCTAAATACATATGCAATCTAAGTTTATGACACATGGAGAAGGGTTGTTCTGATTTGCAGTCATTATACAAAAAAAGGTCTAAGATATCACTCATACAGCCATGTGCTAAAGTGTAAATACTAGAGAGGGAAAAAAGTGTGCAACTTGCTTCTTTCTAATCATAATTACACACATACTGTTGAAACCCAAATAACTAATTACCCATTAAAATAACAAATCAATGTTTGTTGCTTACAACATTTTGATACCAGAATTCTCCTATTGACTTCTCAACAGGAACATGTGTCTAAATAACCCACACAATCTTGTTCTGTACATCTCCGCCTAGAGATGAGACCCCATGGGAGAGTTTTCTCTTTTTTTTTTCTTAGCGTGTATTAATATCACCATTGTTCTAGTCTTACACTTCTAACACTGAATATAATAAATGTCTTTTCATCTTTCTTCTCTCTCTCTCTCTCTGCGTGTGTGTGATATGCATGTGTGGTATTTATGCCTTTGAATGGGAGTGTCCATTCCCATGTATATACCCAGATATCACGTTTCCTGCACTATCCCATTTCACTTAATTCTTTGATACAATTTCTTTTACTGATTTCAAAGGTAGGCTCAAGGCCTGCAACTCCAAGTAATGCTTCTGTTTCTTATCCCTACAGTTGAGGTGTTATAGGCGCTTTTGATTATGCCATGTGGATGATGCAACCTGAACTCTTTCTGTCATGCCTATCTAGCAAGCACTTTTACCAACCAAACCAATTCTGAAGCTTCATCTATCATCTCCTTATTGCTCTTTCGTGTCACGTAATAGTACAGAGTCGTAGATATTTGTCACTCCCTGTTTTTGATCATCTCATATATTTACAATTTAGTTTAATTTTTTGTTCATCCATATAATAGATGTTTGTATTTTTAGTTTGTTTTGAATTTAATGATTGGAAGATATTTCTCAGTTTGACAATAGCAAAATTAGACGAAAGAAGGAAGCATATTTCAAGCCTTAAGAAACGAAATAAATATTAATAAAATAAACTAGAATTGATAATATCATATGTTTATCAATAACAAATGCACCAGATTAATGCAAGATTGTCACAATAGGGGCTCTTTTCCCAAAAATGGTACAAATGCAACTTGCTATGTTCTCAGTTAAATATTTATATTGAAATCTTTTAGCAAAAACATCACATTTTTCTAAAACTTATATATTATTCATTGTCAGATATGTACACATTTTAATGAGGATGTAATGTGAGAACATAGAACTTTGTAATTGTTTCAACAGAAAAAAATATTTCTCCAAATACCAGTGTACTTTAATTATATATTAATGATCCTGAATTTCAAAGTCAATTAAATTTAACATGCATTTTATTTTACTGTACTCACTTGCCAGTTTTCATTACATTCAAATATAGTTCACTGTGGAATTTTTATTTAAGTTACAAAAAATAATATGCATGCCCCTAACAATAGGCATTTTGTGCCTCTGAGCTTTGCTACTGACTTTTCAGACACATTTCACAAACATTGAGTCCAAGCGTTTTTACTTCTTTATTAAGTTATATTTACATATAGATTTTATCAAACACTTCAAGGAAAAAAAATTCAGTAGGGTTTAAAACTGTTCACTGTGACTTTTTCTTGTCACAACATATGGTTTTGTGGCTCTTGATATTTTTTAAACATAAGATCACTGTTGTACGTTTAAAACAGTGCCACTTGTGCTGCAAATAATGGTCAAAGGAAAAACACACTAAGAATAAAATATTCCAATTTCAAATTTTTGTACTAGACAGCTATAGCTAAGTCACACTTAGATTAATGTCATTTCTCTTTCTCCTCTGATGCACACAACTTTTTAAAATACCTCCAACAGAGATAAAGACTTCTGTATGAATTGCAAATGTCCTTTTAATATTTTAAGCTATTGATTTTATATTCAATTTCATAATAAGCATTTTGTTTTTGTTTTCAGTATTTTCTACTAGTGCCTTATCACAGTATTTAGCATATCTGATATCTCCACACATGCACATGCATATATATGATCTTTTTTCAGAATGTAAACATCATGTGCTTGTAATCAAACTGCAAAATATTATTTAGAATTACTTAAACAGATCAACAGCCCCAAACAAAAACAAACAAACAAACAATAAAATAAGCCCTGGTGGCCTTGCAGAGACTGATACCCCAACCAAAGACAATACATGGGGAGGATATAAAACCTTGGCTCAGATGTAGCCAATAGACGCAGAATCCAAGTGGAGTCCCTAAATAAGGGGAGCAGGGGCTTTTTCTGGCATGAACTCAATGACAGGCTTTTTGATTACCTCTGCCTGAGGAGGGAGCAGCCTTACCAGGCCACAGATGAAGATAATGCATCCAGTCCTAATGAGACCTGATAGGCTAGGGTCAGAAAGAAGGGGAGGAGGACCTCTCCTATCAATGGACTAAGAGAGTGGCATAGGGGAAGAAGAGGGAGAGAGGGAGGGACTGGGAAGAGATGAGGGAGGGGCCCACAGCCAGGATACAAATTGTAATAAATGATAATAATAAATACAAATTTAAAAAAAATTACTTAAGCAACCAATAGAATCCTCTGTACCTGATGCCACTGCTAAGGTTTATTCAAAACATCATGGCTAATAGTAATACCAACTCCCACAGAACCTAGCTAATATCAGCTGAGTTGGATATGTCAGGCAAACTTACATACTGCAATGAGAACTCCAAGAAGGAATGTGTTTTCTGTTGGTCAGAACAGCAGAAAATAAAATTAAAGCAGCTAATAAGAAATTTTTTCTTAATTTCCATGTACAAAAAAATGAACATACTTTTAAAGTCCAGAAACATTTACAGACACATTTAGTATTCATGCATTATTTCCATATCAAATATTTCAGTTTCAAAATATTTGTAGATAAACTAGTATATTTTCTCTATTATAAATCTTTATATTAAATAGAGTAGACAAAAATTCAACAACAGTATATTTAATAATTATATTACTCTGTATTGTGGGAAATTTTGAACATAAGTATATTATTACTAGTACAAGTATTCTCTGTGTTCCAAACACACAGTCTCAGTAACTGATACTTGGCCAGTCCAGCTCCAATGCATGTATTATCATCTTATCTCACACTGCGTGATCATGTAGAAAATTCCAGCTGCAACAGAAATTGATTTATAAATACCTTTATATATGCTAAAATATAATCATGTTAAAATAGATATAACCCTACAACTATACTAATACTTAAATAATTATTTAAACTACTTAAATATTTTCAATAGTTTTGTAATATAAAAATCAATTCACATTAAAATTTCTTAGTTGAGGTTTTTGCATAATTGTATTTACCATGAATTGACTTCATCTCTGACTGTCCAATACATGGAAGTTTTTTAGCAAAGCTATGAGTCTTTATGAATTAGCCAATGCCTAGCTAAGGAGATTCACCCACCGTAGATGCTCTTCTGCATACTTGAGCCTCTTAACTAGTCTATAGAGGGGTGTGTGTTGAGGTATGATGCGGTATTTCTCCTCCTACCTCTATAGTTCCTTGGAAAGAAGACTTAGAAAGCTAAATTACACTTACGTACACCTAGACCATATAGCTAGGCTCTTCTCTGACCAGAACATAACTAAAAATAATTCATTTTTGCTAACCTACGTTCTATCAATTTTATGTGGCTGGTTACCCAGACTCAGGTACCATGCATATGTCCTCTTCACATCTTGCTGGCTGAATCTCCCATGGCTTTCTCCCAGCATCCATTCTGCCTATCAGATAGCTCACCTATCTTCTGCCTAAGCTGTAGTCCATCAGAATATTTATTGACAGGTGTTGCATCTGTACAATCTGTAAGATATTCCTTTATAGGTCTTTTCAACCCTTCTTCTTTCCATGGAGTCTACCTGACACTCACTGGTCACATTGGAACTGGTTATTCTTCATTTTCTACACACAAACACTACATACAGTAGTGGATGCTTCTTCTAGTTTATTAAAAAAAAACAACAAACGTGTAACTGTTTTAATACTATTAGTATTAATTACTTCAAATGTCAATTTGCCTTAACCTCATTAAACACTGTAAAACTAGAATGAAGAATTTCATTGAAAACTTGTGTCTGTGTAAACTGAAAATTCATTGTTATATACATGCA
This sequence comes from Psammomys obesus, assembly GCF_907164565.1. Taxonomy (NCBI): domain Eukaryota; kingdom Metazoa; phylum Chordata; class Mammalia; order Rodentia; family Muridae; genus Psammomys; species Psammomys obesus. The sequence continues at coordinate 29,586,236 of NW_026596069.1, forward strand.
ATGCTAAGTTAAAACTATACATACGAGGCCTTATTTTTATTTTTTTTATTTTCTTTACATCCATGTTATAGCCCCATCCTGCTTTCCTTCCTGGTCTCTCCCTCTCTCTTTCTCTACCATTCCCTTGTCATTAGAAAAGGGGAGCTGCCTTTCCCAACCAACCAACTTCATCATGTTGCATCAGGACTGTGGCCTGGCAAGGCAGGCCTGCCAGAGGAAGGTGATCAAAAAGCTGGCAAGTGAGGTTTTTCCAATATGCTGGTAACCAGTGTTTACAGTATCTGAAGGGCAGAAGATCAGAGTCTGCAAAACCTGTGAGTAAACATGTGGCTAGATCCAAAACACCGACTTCGGTGCTTCTAAAACTGGAGGGGATATCCAGATTGTTGGGGACAATAAGATCCAGGAAGCCAGTGGCTAACTGCCAAATCCAGAAGTCACGAACTGTGAGCCTCCTGCTCTTTCCACATACTCAAGAGAGTGAAGGTCCCCAGGTCCAGAGACCCTCCACTTCAGCAGCCAAACATCAGATCCCGACCTCTCCCATGAGGACAGCTTCCCAACCTCCAAACCACATTACTACTGGTCCCCATGTGGAGATCAGGTGTACAATAAAATCATATAGATCCCAGATCCAAGAAGGTGGGACCCAGAGGAATCTGAATCCAAGGACCACAGTGTCTCGTAGGTCTTTAAACTAAAACTCAGCTGCCTTCTGAGGCACCAAATCCCCTGCAAATGCCACATGAGGCAGACCCCCCTGCAGCTTTCATTTGAGGTACCTGTGCCCCCTTAGCTACTACCTGAGACTCTCTCACCTGACCCTTCAAGGCACCCAGGTGCATGCCTCTTGCCCTTTAAAGCACCTGCACCTGCACCTTGTCTTCTGAAACATGGAGCCCAGCGTGGCACCATCCGAAACATCAGCACCCATTCACAGTCCTTTGGCTCTTTCTCATCATCCTGAAGACTACTCTAGACACCAGAGATGGGGAGATCCAGTCTTCAGTGCAGGTTCAAAGGATAAACAGCCAAGGCTACAGACAACCAGATGGCTTCTGTAAAGCAAAAGACATGGTCAACAGAACAAAATGTCAGCCTACAGACTGGGAAAGGATATTCACCAACCCTGCATCTGACAGAGGGCTAAAATTCACAATACATAAAGAACTCAGGAAATTAAACACCAACAAACAAAATAATACAGTTTTTATAATGGGGTACAGAGCTAAACAGAGAATTCTCAACGGAGGAATATCAAATGGCAGTGAAACACTTAAAAAATGCTCAATGTCCTTAGGAGATGTCCATTAGGAGACTTCAAATCGAAAGGACTCTGAGATTCCACCCCACACCCATCAGAATGGCTAAGATCAAAAATTCATGCTGGAGAGGATGTGGAGAAAGAGGAACCTTCCTCCTCCATTGCTGTAAACTTGTACAACCACTTTGGAAATCAATCTGGTAATATCTCAGAAAATTGTGAATAGCTTTACCTCAAGACCCAGCTACAACTCTCCTGGTATATACACAAAAGGTGCTCCACTGCTCCACCATACAACAAGGACATTTGCTTGTGTTCATATCAGCTTTATTCGTAATAAACTATAAACAACCTATAAGTCCCTCAATTAAAGAATTGATAAAGAAACTATGGATTACATAAGATTTTCCATTTCAAGGGGTCCCATTTATTGATTGTTGATCTTAGAGCCTGAGCTGTTGGTGTTGCTTTCAGGAAATTGTCTCCTGGACCAATGAGTTCAAGGCTTTTTCTCTCTTTTTCTTCTACAGACTTACTATATATGGTTTTATGTTGATGTCTTTGATACACTTAGGCTTCAGTTTTGTACAGGATGATAAATATGGGTCTATTTTCATGTTTCTACATGTAGACACACAGTTAGACTAGCAACATTTATTGAAGATCCTGTCTTTTTTCCATTGTATCGTTTGGGCTCCTTTGTCAAAAATCAAGTATCTGTAGGTGAGGGTCTATTTCTGGGTCTTTGCTTCAATTCCATTTATCAACCAGTATATTCCTCTGCCATGCATTTTTTTTTATTATCATTGTTCTGTATTGTAGCATGAAGTCAGAAATGGAGATACCTCCAGAAATTCTTTTATGGTGTAGGATTGTTTCTGTTATTTCGGAAACTTTGTTTTTCCATATGAAGTGTAGAATTGTTCTTTCAACGTCAGTAAGAACTTTGTTGGTATTTTGATGAGGATTTTTCTTTTCCCTCAGGTATTACAGGTAATTCTGAACCTAAAAAAGAAGTCCATTTCAAGCTGAAAGCTCACTCACTGAGTCATCTTACACAGAAGCCATTTCATGCAGCCGTATAACTATCTTTAAGCAACACAATTCCCATATATTATTTGCCTCTGTAATATATTAAAGGGGAGATTTTTCATTAGTATTTCAGATTTTCCATGCAGGTTTCTTTCCATTTTTGCCTCCATAACACATTAAAGAATACTTTTTCTCTGTGTCATAGAAAACCTTTTGATATCCTGTGATTTCTCTCTTCTAACTTTTGATACATGACAGCAACAACAACAACAAACAAGCAAAACATTTTATCAGGAATAATTGGCTCCTGAAGGAATAGGAGGTTGCATTGAGTATCTAAAGGAAAATCATTAAAGTTGTTCTTTGCATGCAGAAGAATTGAAGAGAACGTTATGAATCAGTGTTTTATAGCAGTTCTGATGTCAAAATTTTATGTAACAATATTGCAGAATAACAAAAACAAAAACAGAAAAACAAACAAAAACATGCTGTAACGGGTGTTATAAGTGTTGAGGACTGTTCGTATCTAATAATTCTCCCAAAGTCCTTTAGAAGACATGTACTCCCTTTTTCTCCCATTCCACATCCTTCCTTTTGATCCCAGAATACAACTCTGCCTTGCAGGCTAAATTAACATGTTAAATTTAGTTAGTAAGAGCGAATATCATGGCTTCTCCATTATTTTGACAGGACTGAAATTGCTCTGGTGATTCATTAATCAACTTATCAAATATGGAGTATGATAGTGAACATACTAATTGAAAATCAAGAAACAGAGCTTAATTGTTTAATGTCAAAAGCTCAGAGACAGGTTTCGGGTAATTGTTAGAGAGACAATTCACTTGAGTTTTAAATATAAGTGAGTACTTGATCTCTGTTAAAATAAAGACACTTTCTCATTATTTGCAAGGAGCTTCTCAGGAACACAATTTAATATGGATTAAACAGGCAACTTAAATTTTAAAAAACGATGTACTCAATTGTAAGCAAACTGTTAATTTAGGTCTATACAAAAGCAAAAAAAAAACAATCTACATGTATTCAAAAAGAAAATGAAAATTCTCTGTTAAATACACACATTAAAAACAAATTATATTCTCAAAACAAAGCAATGCCTGGGAAGTATTTTGAAAACTTAATTTGTTTTTTAAATATGCCACAGAGCAACTATGTATTGTTATAAAGGTACTATGTGCAAAATGACAATGTCTAAAATTTTTAACAAAACAGAAGAATTTAACCATCTTAATCCTAAATTAGGTAGACCTTAATTTTCATTAAATCACACAAGATGCCATGAGTATTATACCCAGGGGAAAAAAACCCAACATATATTTTGATTTCTTCAACCATAGATTAGAAATGAGAGATGAGCAAACAGATTAGAATAGGGATATAGCTTTAAAATATAAAATCATTGTCTGTAAAGAATTGTGTTGGTAATTTGATGGGATCTGCATTAAATCTGTAGATTGCTTTTGGTAAGATGGCCATTTTTACTATGTTAATCCTGCAAAGCCATGAGCATGTGAGCATGGAAGATCTTTCCATCTTCTGATTTTTCTATTTCTTTCTTCTATTTCTTTCTTCAGAGACTGTAAGTTGTTTTTGTTTGTTTGTTTTGTTTTGTTTTGTTTTTTCCCCATACAAGTTTTGACTTGCTTGGTTAGAGTTACACCAAGGTACTTTATGTTCTTTGTGGCTATTGTGAAGGGTTTTGTTTCCCTATTTTTTTTTTCTGAGCCCTTTTACAGGAAGGCTACTGTTTTGTTTTGTTTTGTTTTGTTTTGTTTTGTTTTGTTTTGTTTTAGTTGATTTTGTATCCAGCCACATGGCTGAAGGTGTTTATTGGCTGTAGGAGTTTCCTGGTAGAATTTTTGGGGTCACTCATGTATATTATCATCTGCAAATAGAGATACTTTGATTTCTTCCTTTTTGAACTGAATCCCCTTGATCTCCTTTAATTGTCTTATTGCTCTAGCAAGGACTTCAAGTACTATGTTGAAGAGGTATGGAGAGAGTGAGAAGCTTTGCCTTGTCCTTGATTTTAGTGGGATTGATTTAAGTTTCTCTCCATTTAGTCTGATGTTGGCTATAGGCTTGATTTTACTATGTATAGGTAAGTGCCTTGTATCCCTAATCTCTCCAGGACTTTAAACATAAATGAATGTTGGATTCTATCAAATGCTTTTTCCGTATCTAAGGAGATTATTATGTGGTCTTTTTTTCTTTCAGTTTGTTTATATGGTGGATAACATTTATGGATTTCCATACATTGAACCACCCCAGCATACCGGGGATGAAGCCTACATGGTCATGGTAGATAATATCTTTGATGTGTTCTCAGACTTGGTTTTTCCAGTATTTTATTGAGTATTTTTGCATCAATTTTCATAAAAGAGATTGGCCTGAAATCCTCTTTCTTTGTTGGGTCTTTGTGAGGTTTAGGTATCAAAGTGACTGTGGCATCATAGAATGAGTTTCGTAATGTTCCTTCTGTATCTATTTTGTGGAATAGTTTGAATAGTATTGCTGTTAGCTCTTCTTTGAAGATCTGGTAGAATTCTGCGCTGAAATCATCTGGCCCTAGGCTTTTTTGGATGGAAGACTTTTGATGACAGCTTCTATTCCTTAAGATATAAGGATATAAGACTATATTACATGGTCTTGATTCAGCTTCTGCAAGTGGAATCAATCAAGAAAATTGTCCATTTCATTAAGATTTTCAAATTTTGTGGCATATAAGCTTTTTTACTTATTTTATTATTAGTTACATTTTATTAACTCTGTATCCCAGCTGTATCCTGCTTCCTCATTTCTTCCCAATCCCACCTTCCCTCCCTCATCTCTTCCCTGCCCCTTTCCAAATCCACTGGTTGGGGAGGACATCCTTCCCTTTCATCTGACCCTGTTTTATCAGATATCTTCAGGATTGGCTGCAAAGTTCTCCTCTGTGGCCTAGCAGGACTGCTCCTCCCCTGGGGGGAGGGGGAGGTCAAAGAGCCTGCCATTGAGTTCATGTCAGAAATAGTCCTTACTAAGCTACCACAGGCTACATCTGAGCAGAGGTTCTAGGTTATATCCATACATGGTCCTTGGTGGAGTATCAGTCTCAGAAAAGACCCCTGTGCCCAGATATATTTGGTCCTTGTGGAGTGCATATACTCTCCACATCATACTAACTCCCCTTTCTTTCATATGATTCTCTGAATTCTGCCAAAGGTTTGGTTATGAGTTTTAGTATCTGCTTTGATACACTGCTAGGGACAGTCTTTCAGAGGCCCTCTGTAGTAGGCTCCTGTCCTGTTACTTGTTTTCTCCTATGTCCAATGCCTATCCCATTTGTCTTTTTAAGTGAGAACTGATCATCTTACCCCAGGTCTTCTTTCTTGTTTCTCTTCTTTAGCTGTATAGATTTCATTAAGTTTATCGTATCTTATAGGTCTATATAAATGAGTATATATCATGAATGTGTTTCTTCTGGGATTTTGAAGAAGACCTAATGATTGTTTGGATTTCCTCAGTGTCTGTTGTTATGTCCCCTTTTCATTTCTGATTTTGTTGATTTGGATAGTGTCTCTCTGCTTTATTTGTTAGTTTGGTTAGGGTTTGTTTATCTTGTTGATTTTCTCAAAGAACCAGCTCTTGAGTTGGTTCAAAGAACCAGTTTCATTGAGTCTTTCAATTGATTTATTTGTTTCTAATTGATTGATTTGAGCCCTGAGTTTGATTATTTCCAGCCGTCTACTTCTATTGGGTATATCTGCTTCTTTTTTCCTAGGGGTTTCAGGTGAGACTTTAAATGGCTTGTATGAGAATTTTCAAATTTCTTCTTGAAGGCACTTAGTGCTTTGAATTTTCCTCTCAGCACTGTTTTCATTGTGTTCCATAATTTTGGATATGTTGTGCCTTCATTTTCATTGAATTCTAGGAAGTCTTTGATTACTTTTTTTTTCTCCCCTGACCCAGCTGTCGACATATTTATAGCAATCTAGAGTTCAATGAAATTACCATAACAATTCTTTACAGACCTTGAAAGAAAAATTCCCAACTTCATATGGAAGAACAAGAAAACCAAAATCGCTAAAACAACCCTCTACAATAAAAGATCTTCTGGAGGTATCTCCATCCCTGATCTCAAGCTGTATTACAGAGCAACAGCAATAAAAACTGCATGGTATTAGCAGAGAAATAGGATGGTAAATTGATGGAATCGAATATTAAACCCAAAAATGAACCCACACACTTATTGACAACTGATTTTTTACAAAGATGTCAAAACCATACAATGGAAAAAGATAGCATCTTCAAAAAATGGTGCTGGACTAGCTGAATGTCTACATGTATAAAAATGCAAATAGATCCACACTTATCACCCTGCACAAAACTAAAATCCAAGTTGATCAAAGACTTCAGTATAAAGATAGACACACTAAACCTGTTAGAAGAATAAGTGGGGAAGAGCCTTGAACTCATTGGCACAGCAGCCACTTCCTAAACAGAAGACAAACAGCACAGGCTCTAAGATCAACAATCAATAAATGGGACTGCATGAAACTGAAAAGCTTCTGTTGTCAAAACAAAATGACAGCCTACAGACTGGGAAAGGATCTTCACCAACCCTATATCTGACAGAGGGCTGATATCCAGAATATATAAAGAACTCAAGATGTTATACAGCAACAAAACAAGTATTCCAATTTTAAAATGGGGTACAGAACTAAACAGAGAATTCTCTGTAGAGGAATAAAGAATGGCAGAGAAACACCTAAAGAAATGTTCAACATCCTTAGTCATCAGGGAAATGCAAATCAAAATGACCCTGAGATTTCACCTTACACACATCAGAATGGTTGAGATAAAAAACTCAAGGAGGAAATCATGAAATTTGCAGGCAAATGGTGGGACCTAGAAAAGATCATCCTGAGTGAAATATCCCAGAAGGAGAAAGACAAACACGGTATAAACTCACTTATATAGACCTATAAGATATAATAAACATAATGAAATCTGTCCACCTATAAAAGATAATCAAGAGAGTGGACATGGGGTAAGATGATCAATCCTCGTTTAGAATGACAGATGGGATGTGCATTGAACATATGAGAGGAGTCTACTGAGCGCATTGGAAAGACTCTAACTAGCAGTGTTTTCAAAGCAAAGACTCATGACCAAACCTTTGGCAAAGTACAGGGAATCATAAGAAAGAAGGGGAGTTAGTCTGATGAGGAAAGGATAGGAGCTCCACAAGGACCAAAGATATCTGGGCACAGGGTCTTTTCTGAGACTGACATGCAACCAAGCACCATGTATGAATGTAACCTAGAACCTCTGCTCAGATGTACCCTGTGGTAGCTCAGTAACCAATTGGTTTCCCATAGTGAGGGTAACAAGGACTATTTCTAACAGGAACTCAATGACTGGCTCTTTGGCCTCCCCACCCCCCAAGGGAGGAGCAGTCCTGTTAGGCCACAGAGGAGAGCTTTGCAGCCAGTCCTGAAGATACCTGATAAAACAGGATCAGATGAATGGGGAGGAGGTCCCCCCTATCAGTGGACTTGGCAAGGGGCACGGTGGAGATGATGGAGGGAGGGAGGGACTGGGAGGGAATGAGGGATCGGGACATGGCTGGGGTACAGAGTTAATAAAATGTAACTGATAAGAAAAAAAATAAAATACAAAAAAAAAAAAAACTCAACTGACAACATGTGCTGGAGTGGATGTGGAGAAAGAGGAACCCTATTCCATTGCTGGTGGGAATGTAAACTTGTACAACCACTTTGGAAATCGACCTGGCACTTCTGCAGACAAATAGGAATAGTGCTACCTTAAGGCCAAGCTATACCACTTCTAGGCATATATCCAAAAGCTGCTCAAATATACAACAAGGACCTTTGCTCAATCATAGCAGCTTTATTTGTAATAGCCAGATGTCCCTCAGTTGAGGAATGGATACAGAATTTGTAGTACATTTACACAATGGAATACTACTTAGCAATGAAAAACAAAGAAATCAAGAAATTTGCAGGCAAATGGTGGGACTGAAAAAACATCAGTATGAGTGAGGTATCCCAGAAGCAGAAAGACATACATGGTATATACTCACTTATAAGTGGATATTATACATATAATATAGGATAATCCTACTAAAATCTGTACACCTAAGGAAGCTAATCATGAAGGACTACTCTGGATAAGATGCTCAATCTTCATTCAGAAAAGCAAATGAGACAGACATCTGAAGAGGGAGAAAATAGGGATCTGGACAGGACCTTATCACAGAGGACCTCTGAAAGACTCCACCCAGCAGGGTATCAAAACATATGCTGATAATCTTACCCCATGTCCGCTCTCTTGATTATCTTTTTTAGGTGTATAGATTTCAAACTGAGCGCATTTGAAAGACTCTAACTAGCAGTGTCTTCAAACTAAAGACTCATGACCAAACCTTTGGCAGAGTACAGGGAATCATAAGAAAGAAGGGGAGTTAGTCTGATGAGGAAAAGATAGGAGCTCCACAAGGACCAAATATATCTGGGCACAGGGTCTTTTCTGAGACTGACATGCAACCAAGGACCATGTATGAATGTAACCTAGAACCTCTGCTCAGATGTACCCTGTGGTAGCTCAGTAACCAATTGGTTTCCCATAGTGAGGGTAACAAGGACTATTTCTAACAGGAACTCAATGACTGGCTCTTTGGCCTCCCCAACCCCAAGGGAGGAACAGTCCTGTTAGGCCAGGGAGGAGGGCTTTGCAGCCAGTCCTGAAGATACCTGATAAAACAGGATCAGATGAATCGGGAGGAGGTCCCCCCTATTAGTGGACTTGGCAAGGGGCACGGTGGAGATGAGGGAGGGAAGGAGGGACTGGGAGGGAATGAGGGATCGGGACATGGCTGGGATACAGAGTTAATAAAATGTAACTAATAAGAAAAAAATAAAATTAAAAAAAAAAACATATGCTGAGATGCATAGCTATACTTTGGGCAGAGTGCAAGGAATCTTATAAAAGAAAGGGGAATTAGAAAGTCCTGGAAGGAACAGGAGCTCCACAATGGGAGCAACAGAACCAAAAAAACTCTGGGCCCAGGGTTCTTTTCTGATACTGATACTCCAAACAAGGACCATGCACTGAGATAACTTTTAACCCCTTTACAGAAGTAGCCCAAGACAGCTCAGTATCCAAGAGGGTTCCCCAATAATAGGAACAGGGACTGTCTCTGAGATGAATTTATGGGCTGGCTCTTTGATCACCTCCCCCTGATGGGGAGCAGCCTTACAAGTCCACAGAGGAAGACAAAGAATCCAGGCCTGATGAGACCTGATAGACTATGGTCATATGGAAGGGGAGGAGGACCTCCCCTGTCATTGGAGTGGGGATGACTGGCATAAAAGAAGAAAAGGGAGGGAGAGTCAGATTGAGAGGGGATGTGGAAGGGGCTACAGCTCAGATACAAAGTGAGTAAACTGTAACTAATAAAAAAGTGAATAAATGAAATAAAATCATCTATATATAATCACAAGTGGAGTTAAAAATCAATGCTATTAGCAATTTTTCATCAGGTTCAAATACATTAAAGCAACTTGAGTTTTACATGTATCAATTTCTGTTGGTCCCCAAATATATTTTAATTGCAACTCCATTTCTAACCATTTCCTTCATTCTACTTTCCCCATCCTCTCACTCAGTATAATCTGAAAAGTGCAAAATAAAGCCAAATGAGTGAAGATTTGTTTAATATGAAAAGAATGTAATTGTTGAATAGGTCTGTAATTGTCTTTATATTTCTTTTTTTTTTCTTGATTCCTAAATATATTGCAAGTTTTTTGTTAATCTGTTTTATTATGAATCCAACCCTTCCCAACCCCAATGTCTTCCAACAACAGGTAGGAGAGAAAGAAAGTTAGTGAGGAGAGGGGCACAGTTCTCTTTAGACTACTAACTGTTCTTTAGGGTCATTGGGTTCCTTGGGACAAGTCCAAGCTTCAAGTCAGGGTATCTTTGATGACGTCTTTTTGTCAAACTGCAACAGCAGCAACCAGAAGCATCAAGGGGGATCACCCACATCCTTCTTCCTTGAACCCTTCTCTCTCTGGGATCTGGCCTTATTTCCCTCTCAGAGTTCTCAGAATTAAACTATCTGCAGCTGAAAAAGAGCCTCCTCTCAGAGACCACTAGAGGCAAATGGTCTTCTGCTGTGTAAAATCTGAATCAGTCCTGAATTCAGAATCTGAATCAGTATCCCACACTTGGGATTAAAACAAAAACATTTATATATCATAAACCAAAATTTCCATAACATTTCTCCCTTTCTGTTTAAAATAAATGGCTTTCTTTTAATATAAATGAGACTTGCTGTTGACTTACCAGGCCACAGAGGAAGATAATGCAACCAGTCCTGATGAGAACTGTTAGGCTGGTGTCAGATGGAAGGGGAGGAGGTCTTCCCCTATTAGTGGACTATGGAAGGGGCATAAGGGAGAGAAGAGGATGAGAGGGTGTTATTGGGAGGAAAATAGGGAGGGAGCCATAAACTGGATACCAACTGAACAAATTTTAATAAATGTCTTTGTTGTATACTTGAGCATCTTTTGGATATCTGCGTAGGAGTGGTATAGCTGGATCTTGAGGAAGCACTATTCCTAATTTTTCTGAGAAAGCACCAGATTGATTTCCGAAGTGGTCACACAAGTCGACATTCCTACTAGCAGTGGAGTAGGGTTCCCCTTTCTCCACATCCTCTCCAGCATGTGTTCTCACTTGAGTTTTTATTTATTTATTTATTTTTATTAAATTTGTATCCTCCCTGTACCTCCCTCCTTCCTCTGCTCCCAATCTCACCCTCCCTCTTCCCCACCCATGTTCCTCTCCCAGTCCACTAAAGGGAGGTCTTCCTCCCCTTCCCTCTGATCCTAGTATATCATGTCTCATCAGGAGTGGCTGCATTGTCTTCTTCTGTGGCCTGGTAAGGCTGCTCCCCCCTCAGGGGGAGGTGATCAAAGAGCAGGCCAATCACTTCATATCAGAGATAGTCCGTGTCCCTGTTACTATGGAGACCACTTGGATAATGAACTGTCATAAGCTATCTTTGTGCAGGGGTTTCAGACCATCTCCATGAGTGGTCCTTGGCTGGAGTAGATCATCCTGATTGAGGTATCCCAGAAGCAGGGTATATACTCACTCATAAGTGGATACTAGATATATAAGATAAACATACTAAAATCTGTACACTTAAGGAAGCTACTCAGGAAGGAGGACTCTGGCTAAGATGCTCAATACCCATTCAGAAAGGCAAGGAGGATGGATATTTGAGGAGGGAGAAAACAGAGAACAGGACAGAAGCCTACCACAGAGGTTCTCTAAAAGGTTCTTCAGGGTATTGAGGCAGAGGCTGAGACTCATAGCCAAACTTTGGGCAGAGTGCAGGAAATCTTACGAAAGAAGTGGGAGATAGTAAGACCTGGAGAGGATAGGAGTTCCACAAGGACAGCAACAGATCCAAAATTCTGGGCACTGGGGTCACTTGAGTTTTTTATCTTAGCCATTCTGATGGGTGTAAGGTGAAATCTCAGGTTTTTTTTTTTTTTTTTTTTTTGCATTTCCCTGATGACTAAGGTTGTTCAGCGTTTCTTTACATGTTTCTCTACCATTCGATATTCCTCTATTGAAAATTCTGTGTTTAAATTCTGTGTTTAGCTGTATACCACATTTTTTTTTAACTGGATTACTTGATTTGTGGCTGTTTAACTTCCTGAGTTCTTTATATATTCTGGATGTTAGCCTTCTGTCAGATGTAACATTGATGAAGATCCTTTCCCAATCTGTAGGTTGTAGTTTTGTACTGACGAAAGTGTCCTTTGTTTTACAGAAGCTTTTCAGTTTCATGAGGTCCCATTTATTGATTGTTGATCTTAGAGCCTGTGCTGTTCGTCTTCTGTTCAGGAAGTTGGCTCCTGTGCCAATGAGTTCAAGGCTGTTCCCCACTTTTTCTTCTAACAGGTTTACTGTGTCTGCTTTTATGTCGAGTCTTTGATCCACTTGGACTTTTGTGCAGGATGATAAGTATGGATCTATTTGCATTTTTATACATGTGGATATCCAGCTTAAAAAAAAAAACAAAAAACAAAAAAAAAAAAAAACAGAAAAAAAAAAGAGAGATGATCAAGGAACCAAAAGTTTTTTGGATCAAATTTTTTTTATATAACCTAGTAACTCTTGGATGCTCCTGTCTGGAACAGCTCATACTATGTGCTGTTGTGGCTCCAGATAGACCTTCAAAGCTGTTTCCTAACAGCAAGAAGTTACCTTGTATATATCTCTTGAACAAGCTCTCAATAATCAAATGACCACTTTCACCACAGTGTCTACAATCTCTGGTTCTTGCTGAGAACCTAGTACTGTCAGAAATATCTCATTTGTGTCTCCGGTAAAACATACCATACAGTATATTTCAGATTTAATGCAAAAGTCATTTTGAGTTTGAGAGTTTTAGCAGCTTGATCATAATTTCTTTTCAAATGACCATTTTTTTATTATTTTTTATTTTATTTATTTATTTGTTTGTTTATTTATTTATTTATTTATTTTTATTTTTTTCTTATTAGTTACATTTTATTAACTCTGTATCCCAGCTGTATCCCACTCCCTCATTCCCTCCCAATCCCACCCTCCCTCCCTTATCTCTACCCTGCCCCTTTCCAAGTCCACTGATGGGGGGGGGGACCTCCTCCCCATTCATCTGATCCTGTTTTATCAGGTACCTTCAGGACTGGCTGCAAAGTCCTCCTCTGTGGCCTAACAGGACTGCTCCTCCCTTGACAAATGACCAAATTTACCAAATTTGAAGCTCCGAACATTTTTATATCTAAGATTTGAGTGGATACTGGGAAAGCTAATGGTGTTAATCTCTTTTTTTCTCAGTTTGTTACTATTATTTACAGTTTATTCATCTTGTATCCAAGTTATAGCCACTTCCCTCATCACCTCCCACACCCTTCCTCTATCTCCCCCACTTTGTCCCTCTCCTAGTCCACTGATAGAGGAGGTCCTCCTCCCCAACTATGACCCTAGTCTATCTATCAGGTCTCATCAGGACTGTCTGGATCCTCTTTCTCTGTGGCCTAGCAAGGCCCCCTTGCAAGGGGGCAGTGATCAAAGAGCAGGCAACTGAGTTCATGCCGGAGACTGAACCTGCTCCTCTTGCTAGGAGACTAAGCTGCTCATGGGCTACATCTGAGCAGGGGTTTGATGTCCTCTCTATGCATGGTCATTGGCTGATTCATCAGTCTCTTCAAGACCCCCTGGGCCCAGATTTTTTGTCTTTGTTGGTCTCTTTGTGGAGCTCCTGTCCTCTCCTGTTCTTTATATCTCCTCCTTCTTCCATTAGATTCCCTATACTCTGCACAAGATTTGGCTATGACTCTCAGCATCTGCTTAGATAATCTGCTGGGTAGAGTCTTTCAGAGGAGCCCTATGGAAGGCTTCTGTCCTACTCCCTGTCTTCTCTCAAGGTCTATCCCTTTTACCCTTCTGAATTAGGTTTGAACATCTTCCCTTGGGTCTTCCTTGTTGTTTAGCTTCTTTGAACTATAGATTTTAATATGTTTATCCTATATTATATCTTTATATTTCTTAAGGTCATCATGTTGAGTTGAAAATGCCAATATCACATCCACAATTTCTCAAATATGCAGAAAGAAATTAGAGAATACAAAAAGCTATGATCATGGAAGGTAGGACATTTAAAGTGAAACAGGAACAACAGAGGATGAAAGGAAGGTAATAAAAGCAATGTAATAAATATGATCAACTGTATTGTGTATGTGTATACAAATGTAAAAACAAACTATACTGTGTACAATAAAAAGATATAAAATATTCTCTATAGAGAAAAGAATAGATACAGATAGGAACAAAATTATGGAGAAGAGTAATGAAGAAAAAGAACAGTGGAAGACAAATAGGACTTGGAGACTCAAGGAAATATGCATAACATACATTTGCCAGGTTTTTACTTGACATGCCTGAATTTGCCTGTTTGAAATTGGCCTGTTTGAACTTGACTTGTTGGCCTTTTCCTACATCATTGTCTCTGCCAAAATAAGAATTCTACCTTGTAAATCATACTTACTATAACGTAACCTTCAGCCCAAAAAGTATTAAGTCACATCAGATTTATATTATACTTATATAATTTTATCTTTATACTTTACATCCTGACCACAGTTTCTCCTACCCCCACTCTCTACCTCACCTCTCCTCCAGATCCACTCCTTCCCTGTTCCCTACAAAAAAATGATAATATTATGCTTCCCAGAGATATCAACCAAATATGGTGTAACAAATTATAATAAGGCTATGACATAACCAATTACATTAAGGCTAGGCACAAATCCTCATATTAAGGCTGGGCACCGCAACTCAATAGGAGGAAATGGCTCCCCCAAAACAGATAAAAGTGTCAGAGATACTCCCACTGCTAGGAATCCCACATAAACACAGAGCTACATAACCATAACAAATGCAGAAGACCTAGGTCAGTCCCATACAGGATCTGTGATTGTTGCTTCAGCAGCCTCTGTGAGCTTCTATGAGCCCTGCTAAGTTGATTCTGTGAGTTTTTAAATGGTGTCCTTGATATCTCTAGTCCCTAGAATCCTTCTTCCCCCTTTTCTAAGGGATTACCTTGGCTTTGTCTAGAATTTAACTGTGGGTCTTTGCATCTAATCCCATCAGTTGCTGATCCCATCAGATGTCTCTCTGATGACAAATGGGCTAGGCATGTATCTAGATCTATGAGTATATCAGAATATCATTAGCAATCATTGTATAAACGTTTTACTGCAATGTTAGAACCAGTCGTATTTGGTTTCTGCACTGCCCAGCCTCTGGTTCTTGGCTACCCAACTGGGACAGGCATGAGGCCCGTCTCAGAGTGTTGGGGCCTCAAGTTGAGCCAGTAATTGGTTGCCACTTCCAAGAGTTGTCCACCACTGTTACCCCAGCGCATATTGCAGGCAGCACAGATTGTAGACTGAATATTGATGTTCCAGGCTCACTACTGGGAGCCTTGCCTAGTCAAATAAGATAGCCAGCTTGGGCTCTGTGTCCTCCATTACTAGGAGCTTTCTTTAGGGTCACTCACATAGATTCCAGAGCATTTTCACTGTACTAGGTTTTGACATCACCCGACGAATGCCCTACAATTCTAGTCGTCTCTCGGAGGACTCTCTCCTTCCATCCTCCTTCAACCTGATTGCTCCTGTTTCCATCCACATCTGTCCCTGCCCCCAGTCCACCCACAATAGATCTATTCTATGCGCACTTTCCAGGGAGATACATGTATTTTTGTTAGAGTCCTCCTTGCTTCTTAGCCTCCCTGGGTTTCTGGATTGAAATATGATTATTCTTTATTAAACATGTACACTTATAAGTAAGTACATACCATGTTTGTCTTTCTGGGTCTGGGTTATATCATTCAAGATGATTGTTTGTTTGTTTTTTTCTAGTTTTACCCATTTTTTCCAAATTTCATAATGACATTGCTTTTGACAAATGCACCATTTCCTTTATCCATTCTTCGGTTGAGTGACATGGAGGTTGTTCTTAATTTCTAGATATTATGAATAAACCAGCTATGAACATAGTTAACCAAGTGTGCTTTCATAGTATGGGGCATTCTTTGGGTATATGCCCTGGAGTGGTACAGCAGGGCCTTGAGGTAGGTGGTTTGATTAACAGTTCTCTGAGGAACATCTATATTAATTTCAGAGCTGCTGTGCAAGTATGTACTCCCATCAGCAATGGAGGTGTGTTTTCCTTATTCCACAGTCTCAGCATGAGCTGGAACTCGTGTTTTTTGATCTTAACCATTCTCACAAATGTAATATAAATCTCAAAGTACTTTTGATTTATATTTCCCTGGTAGCTAAGGGATGTTGAACAATTATTTCTTTCAGTGTTTCTTAGCCATTTCATATTTCTCTGTTTAGAACTGTTTACAGTTTTTTTAAATCCCATTTATGGATTGTTGTGTTGGTGCCTGCAGTATTGGTGTTCTGATCATTTTCTCCAGTGCCAATGCAACCAAGGCAATTCCTCACTGTCTCTTCTATAAGGTTCAGCATATCAGTTTTTCTTTTGAGGTGTGCAGACCAATGGATATGGATCTATTTTCACCCCTTTACATGCTGATATCCAGCAGCATTTGTTGAAGATATTTTCCTTTTCCATTGGGTGTTTCTGGCTTCTTCATCAAAAATTATGTCTATAGGACTGTAGATTTGCCTTAAGTTTTTTATTTGATTCCATTTATCAACTTGTCTGTTTTTATGCCATGTGGGTTTTATTACTATTGATTTGTAGCTTGAACTTTAGGAGGTGATACTTCTAGGTGTTCTTCTATTGTACAGGATTATTTTAGCTATCCTGGGTTTTGTTGTTGTTGAAATTAAGTATTGCCTTTTCAAGATTTGTGAAGAAATGTGCTGGAATTTTATGTGGCTTGCATTAAATCTGTAGATTGTTTTTGGTAGGATGTCCATTTTTACTAGTTATTCTAGTCAATCCATGACCATAAAAGATCGATCCATTCTCGTAGGTATGCTTTATTTTTATTCAAAGACTTGAAGTTTTTCTCATACAAGTCTTTCATGTGCTTGGTGAGAGTTACCGCATATATATTATGTTGTTTGTGAATAGTGGGTGATGATGTTTTCCTAATTTTTTTCTTCATACCATTTGTCATTTGTGTATAGGAGGACTGCTGAATGTTTTAATTTAATCTTGTATCCAGATAAATGAGAGTTTTTGATGTATTCTTGGTCTCAGTTGATGATTATTCACTGAGTATATGCTTCTATGTGCATGAGGAAAATTGTTTTGTAATTCCTTTTCTTTACTGTGTCTTTGTATAGTTTGAGTAAAAGGATGAGTGTGGCCTGCAAAACTGTATTTGGCAAAGTACTCTTTACTTTTATTTTGTAGAATAATTTCTGGAGTATTGGCATATTTAGTATCCAGTATTCACTAAACAGTGTTTATAAGTTGTAGATGTTCCCTGGTAAAATTTTGGGGTTGCTTATGTATATTATTATAACATCTGTAAATAACTATACTTTGACTTCATTATTTCCAATTTGTATCCTTTTTGTCCCCGTCAGTTGTCTTATTGTTCCAGTTAGACATTCATTACTACATTGATAGATATAGAGAGATTGGACACCCTTGTCTTGTTTCTCATTTTAGTGGAAATGCTTTGAACTTCTCTTCATTTAAGTTGATGTTGGCTTAGGCTTACTGTAAGCTGTCTTTGTTTTGTGGAGTCATTTAAGGACTATTTGGAATAATTTGAGGAGTATTGGCATAACCATTTTTTTTTAATGTGGTAGAATTCTTCACTAAAATGATCGGCCTGCCTTTTTTGGTTGGGAGACTTTTAATGAATGTTTCTATTTCAGTGGGAATTA
The DNA here is from genome assembly GCF_907164565.1 of Psammomys obesus. Lineage (NCBI taxonomy): Eukaryota > Metazoa > Chordata > Mammalia > Rodentia > Muridae > Psammomys > Psammomys obesus. Next base: position 29,604,002 of record NW_026596069.1, read on the forward strand.
TTGACTTATTCAAATTGTTTACTGATAGTTCTTTAACTTTGTTAAGTGCTATTTTTCAAGAAAGGTTTAGTTGTCTAGGTCTAAAAAGGGTATTTTTTTTTTAGATTGGTAATACAAGCTATTATAAAAAAGTGATTTAGGTACAAAACTTTAAACTCATCTAGATAGAATATATAATAGAATGCTTTCTCCTAAGTTGCCAAATGAATATGGACTGGATATTATGAACATAAATATTACCTAATAGTGTTCATAATTGTTATTATTGTATATTAGCTTATTATTGAAAGAAAAGGATCCTTCAGACTAAAACGGGAATTATAGAAAGAATCTCTTGTTTATTATATGGATGCAACACCTGTTAGTTACAGAACTGATGGCCTATGGCTGAGGCACAAAATAGGTGGGACACCTGGCAGGCAGAGGAATTCTGGGACAGAGCTAGTTGCATGAGACTTCAACAAGCAAGATGTGAGGAAGAAAGGAATATGGTGCCTGAGCCCAGGTAACCAGCCACATGACAGAATTTAAATGAGTATAAATGACCTTTTGAGTTACAAGTTAGTCAAGAAGAGCCTGTCTGTATGGCCTAATGATTGAGTCTCCTGAGTAATTATTCTGGAACCTTAGTACAGAAGAAAAAACCTCTTCTTATAACACTCTGTTAACTCCAAAATTTCTCTCCTTAGTTTTTGTCTAGGTGACCTATCCATTGGAAAGAGTTGTGTACTGAACTTTCCAACTGTGAATGTTTGAAGGTGGATCTGTGATTAAAGCCTTAATAGTGTTTTCTTTAAAAACATGGGTGCCCTTGTATGGCATAGATGTTAAGAACTGAAAATTCATCCTGGTTGATTTTTCCTTTAGTGAGTATAAAGTATCCTTCCACAGCTCTTTCTATTAACTTTTTTGAGGTCTAATTTGTTAGATATTAGAATGGCTATGCCATCTTTTTTGTTTGTTTGTTTTGCTGTATGCCTTTTTATTTAATTATTTTTATTTTTATTGATTACAGTTTATTCACTTTGTATCCCCCCTGTATCTCCCTCCCTCCTCCCCTCCCAACCCCACCGTTCCTCTTCCCCACCCATGTCCCTCTCCCAGTCCACTGAAAAGGGAGGTCCTCCTCCCCTTCCATCTGATCCTAGTCTATCAGATCTCATGAGGATTGGCTGCATTGTCTTCTTCTGTGGCCTGGTAAGGCTGCCCCCCTCCTCCTCAGGGGGAGGTGATCAAAGAACAGGCCAATCAGTTCATGTCAGAGACAGTCCCTATCTCCATTACTATGGAAACCATTTGGATACTGAACTGCAATAGGCTACCTCTGTGCAGGGGTTCCAGATCATCCCCATGAGAGGTCCTTGGCTAGAATATCAGTTTCATAAAAGACCCCTGTGCCCAGAAATTTGGATCTGTTGCTGTCCTTCTGGAGCTCCTATCCTCTCCAGGTCTTACTATCTCCTACTTCTTTCATAAGATTCCCTGCACTCTGCCCAAAGTTTGGCTATGAGTTTCAGCCTCTGCCTCAATACCCTGCAGGATAGAGCCTTTCAGAGGCCCTCTATGGTAGGCTCTTGTCCTGTTCCCTGTTTTCTCTCTCCTCCAATATCCATCCTCTTTGCCTTTCTGAATGGGGATTGAGCATCTTAGCCAGAGTCCTCCTTCCTGATTAGCTTCCTTACTTGTACAGATCTTAGTAGGTTTATCCTATATTATATGTTTAGTATCCACTTATGAATGAGTATATACCCTGTGTGTCTTTCTGCTTCTGGGATACCTCACTCAAGATGATCTTTTCCAGTTCCCACAATTTGCCTGCAAATTTCATGATTTGCTTGTTTTTTATCGCTGAGTAATTCCACTGTGTAGATGTACCACATTTTCTGTTTCTACCCTTTACTTGGATGTAAAACGTATCTTTAAGTTGAAGTGTTTTTCTTCTTTGCAGCAAAAAGATGGACTGTTTCTGCATCCAGTCAGTTAGTCTATGTCTTTTTATTGGAGAATTAATCCATTAATTTTGAGAGGCACCCATGACTATTGATTGTTAATTTCTGTCATGTCATAGTTGTTATTTGATGTGGTAGTATATATGTGTTTGAATTTTGTTGGTTTGACACTATTGCATATGGTGATATGGGTGGGCTTTTCCTTCTAGTATGTTCAGTAGGGTAGAGCTGTAGTTAGATATTGTTTAAATTTGACTTTATTATGAAATATATTTTATTTTCATTTATGGTCATTGAAAGTCTGAGCTGGTATCTCAGGTCTCTCAACAGTTTTCAAGACATCCCCCAAAGCCCTTTTGGCTTTTGGAGTCTCCATTGAGAAGTTTGGTATAATTCTAGTCGCTCTGTATTTTTACCTTGCAATTTTTAATATTCTTTCTTGTTCTGTGTGTTTGGTTTTTTTGACTAATACGTGGTAAGAGGACTTTTCTGGGAAAATATATTTGGTATTCTGTAAACTTCTTGTACTTTTATAGGTATGTCTTTCTTGAGGTTAGAAATACTTTCTTTTATAATTTTGTTAAAATATGTTATGAGCTTTTGAACTGAGAATATTCTTTTATTCCTATTATTCTTAGTTTTGGTCTTTTCATATTGTTCCATATTTGCTGGAGGTTTTTAAGAAGAATTCTTTAAATTTCACATTTTCTTTGATCTATTTCTTTTGTTGTATCTTCAATACCTGAAATTTTCTTTTCCATCCTTCATATTCTGTTGGTGATCTATAGTTCTTGTTGACTTATCTAGAATTTTCATATCTAGAATTCCCTTGGTCTGTGTTTTTCTTTATTGCTTTAATTTCCATTTTCAGGTAGTGAACAGTTTTATTTATTTCTTTCAACTGTTTCCCCCCACACACTTTGATTTTCTTTAAGGGATTTATTCATTTCCTCTTAAAGGACATCTATCATCAGTTTCTTGTGTTTCAGTTGTGTTTGAATGTTTAGGGCTTGTTGTAATAGGGTAGCTGAGTTCTGGTGGTGCCATGTTGCTATGACTGTTGTTAATTGTGTTCTCACCCTGGTGTCTGGACAAATGGATATGGGATAATTACAGTTCTAGGTACCAGTTTCTGAGTTTGTCTTTGTCAGATTGGTGTTTTATTCTTTGGTTTCTGTTTCCTTTCCGTTCTAGGTAGAATGGACTGTGGTCCAGGAAAGGGTATCTGTCTAAGTTGAGGTTTTGAATTCTGATGGTAGGATGGCCTCTGGCATAGCAGGGACTTTCAGCTCAAGTTTAGGGTAAGATTTCTTGGCACTGGTATTGCCTCTATACTAGCCAGGACCCTTCCACAAGAATTGGGGCCCGGGATATGGCGATAAGGAAGGTTTCTGACTGGGATGTGCAGGGAAGGCACAGAGATATTGGGGTGGTCCTCCAACATGCATCCTTTGTGCCATTGGTAGTATAATTACTCTCTGACAAAGCAGTGTGCTTCAGCTCGAAGTGTGGGCCGGGATGTCATGATGAAGAAAAGAACAGTTTTGGTAGTAGGTTGGAGAGGTACTTGGAGAGCTTTGGGGGTGTAGGCAGGCAACTTTCCTGGAATTCTGGTTGCCTGTGGCCTCAGGTGGAGCATGGGCTTCTCCCAGAACTGTAAGCCAGGATATGGTGAGTATAGGAGGGGTTGTTGAGGGTTGCTGTTAGGGCTATCTGAGAGGGTGATGGGAGAGTGTTGGTAATTCATGGAGAGGCAGGTTTACCAGGGGTTCTGGATGCTGGAGTGGCTTCTGATGGAAGAGCAGGTAGTTTCTGCAGGAGGTTTTTCCTTACTTATATTTTTATAAGCCCTATTTCAAATGAATAAAAGCATTTAACACAGAACCAATTTTCATTTTTTATGATTTGCCTTATTTTTTAAGTTACATATGTAAGTGTGTCTGTGTGTAAGTGCAGATGCCAATGGATGCTACATAAAGGTGTTGGTTTCTTTGGAAAAGAAGATGCAGGTGCCTGTGAGATGCCTAACATGGATGCTGGGTTAAAACTAGGTCGTCTGAAGAGCAGAATGTGGTCCTAACCACTAAAATCTCCCGCGTGCCAGAAATCAAATTTCTCTGATATTCAGGGGTTTGAATTCCATAATCACTTTAATTTTCTTGCTTTGTCCTATTAATGTCATTCTACAGTATGAGCAAGACCAGTCATTTGTCTGCATGATCTTTACGTTTTCATCTATACCTTGAATCATGAATATTTTGCCATTTATTTCAGTGGTATGTAAACCAACATCTTTTTTATGACTTTAGTTTCAAGATTCAACTGGTATGACCTCTCAGTGGCATAATAGAATATTTTCATCTTTTAGATGTAGTATCTGTATCCATTGCTTTAAAAATAATAAAGCAAATTTCATGATTTCTTTGTTTTTAGATGCTGAGTAGTATTCCATTGTGTAAATGTACCACAATTTCTGTACCCATTCTTCTTGAGAAACACCTAGTTTTTTTTTCCAGATTCTGGCTATAATGATTAACCGTACTATTAGCATAGTTGAGCAAATGTTCTTGTTGTATGGTATAACATCTTTTGGATGTATGTTCAGGAGTGGTATAGCTGGGTATTGAGGAAGCCCTATTCCTAATTTTCTGAGAAAGCACCAGAATGATTTACACAGTGGTTGTACAAAGTTACATCCCCACAGCAATAGAGGAAGGTTCTCCTTTCTCCACAACCTCTCCAGAATGAATCATCCCTTGAGTTTTTGTTCTTAGCCATTCTAATTGGTGTGAGGTAAAATCTCAGGAACATTTTAATTTGTATTTTCCCCAAATGACTAAGAATATTGGGCATTTTTTAAATAGTTCTCTGCCATTCGATATTCCTCTGTTGAGAACTCTCTGTTTAGCTCTGTTCCCCATATTTTAAATGGATTACTTGGTTTGCTGGTGTTTAAGTTGAGTTATTTATATTTCTAGATGTTAGCCCTCTGTCAGATGTAGGGTCGGTGAAGATCCATTCCTAGTCTGTAGGCTGTCATTTTGTTTTGATGACAAGGTCCTTTGCTTTACAGAAGGATTTCAGTTTCACAGGGTCCCATTTATTGATTATTGATCTTAGAGCCTGTGCTGTAGGTGTTCTGTTCAGGAAGCTGTTTCTTCATAGTACTTGAAGTCCTAGCAAGAGCAATAAGACAACTAAAGGAGATCAAGAGGATATGAATTGGAAAGGAAGAGGTCAAAGTGTCACTATTTGCAGATGATATGATAGTATACATGAGCGACCCCAAAAATTCAACCAGAGAACTCTTCCAGATAATAAACACCTTGAGCAAAATGAAAGGATACAAAGTCAACTCAAAAAAATCAGAAGCCCTCCTGTATACCAAAGACAAAAGGGCCAAGAAAGAAATTAGGAAAACAACACCCTTCACAATAGCCACTAACCACATAAAGTACCTTGGGGTGACTCTAACCAAGCAAGTGAAAGACCTGTTTGAGAAAAACTTCAAGTCTCTGAAGAAAGAAATCGAAGAAGATATCAGAAGATGGAAAAATCTCCCGTGCTCATGGATTGGTAGGATTAACATTGTGAAAATGGCTATTCTGCCAAAAGCAATCTACAGATTCAATGCAATTGCCATCAAAATACCAACTCAGTTCTTTACAGAGCTTGAAAAAAAGATTCTCAGCTTCATATGGAGAAACAAAAAACCCAGAATCTCCAAAACAATCCTGTACAACAACAGATCATCTGGAGGTATCTCCATCCCCGATTTCAAGTTGTACTACAGAGCAATAGTAATAAAAACTGCATGGTATTGGCATAAAAACAGAAAGGAGGATCAATGGAACCGCATAGAAGACCCAAAAATAAACCCACATACCTATGAATACTCGAATTTTGACAAAGAAGCCAAAACCATTCAATGGAAAAAAGACAACATCTTCAAGAAGTGGTGCTGGACCAACTGCATGTCTACATGCAGAAAAATGAAAATAGATCCATATTTATCACCCTGCAGAAAACTAAAGTGCAAATGGATCAAAGACCTCAACATAAAACCAGATACTCTAAATCTGTTAGAAGAAAAAATGAGGAAGAGCTTTGAACTCATTGGCACAGGAGACAACTTCCTGAACAGAACACCAACAGCACAGGCTCTAAGAGAAACAATCAATAAATGGGACCTCATGAAACTGAAAAGCTTCTGTAAAGCAAAGGACACCGTCATCAAAACAAAACGACTGCCTACAGATTGGGAAAGAATCTTCACTAACTCTTTATCTGACAGAGGACTAATATCCAGTATATATAAAGAACTAAAGAAGCTGAAAAGCAGCAAACCAAGTAATCCAATTAAAAAATGGGGAACAGAGCTAAACAGAGAATTCTCGACAGAGGAATATCGAATGGCAGAGAAACACTTAAAGAAATGCTCAACCTCATTAGCCATCAGGAAAATGCAAATTAAAACAACCCTGAGATTTCACCTTACACCCATCAGAATGGCCAAGATGAAAAACTCAAGTGACAACGCATGCTGGAGAGGTTGTGGAGAAAGGGGAATCCTACTCCACTACTGGTGAGAATGTAAACTGGTACAACCACTCTTGAAATCTATCTGACGCTTTCTAAGACAATTAGGAATAGTGCTTCCTCAAGACCCAGCTATACCACTGCTAGGTATATACCCAAACTTTGCTCAAGTACACAAAAGGGATACTTGCTCAAGCATGTTTATAGCAGCTTTATTTGTAATAGCCAGAACCTGAAAACAACCCAGATGTCCATCAACTGAGGAATGGGTACAGAAATTGTGGTATTTTTACACAATGGAATACTACTCAGCAATCAAAAAGGAAGAAATCATGAAATTTGCAGTTAAATGGTGGGATCTAGAAAAGATCATTCTGAGTGAAATATTCCAGAAGGAGAAAGACAAACACGGTATATACTCACTTATATAGACCTATAAGCTATGACAAACATAATGAAATCTATACACCTAAAAAAGATAATCAAGAGAGCAGACATGGATGATGATCAATCCTCGTTTATAAAGACAGATGGTATGTGCACTGAACGTATGACAGGAGTCTACTGAGCGCATCTGACAGACTCTAACTAGCAGTGTTCTCAAAGCAGATACAAAGACTCATGACCAAACCTTTGGCAGAGTACAGGGAATCATATGAAAGAAGGGGAGTTAGTATGATGGAGAAATGATAGGAGCTCCACAAGGACCAAACATATCTGGGCACAGGGTCTTTTCAGAGACTGACATTCAACCAAGGACCATGTATGGATATAATCTAAAACCTCTGCTCAGATGTAGCCTGTGGTAGCTCAGTAACCAATTGGTTTCCCATAGTGAGGGGAACAAGGAACTAACAGTTCTAACAGGAACTCAATGACTGGCTCTTTGACCTCCCCTGCCCCAAGGGAGGAGCAGTCCTGTTAGGCCACAGAGGAGGGCTTTGCAGCCAGTCCTGAAGATACCTGATAAAACAGGGTCAGATGAATGGGGAGGAGGTCCCCCCCATGAGTGGACTTGGAAAGGGGCACGGTGGAGATGAGGGAGGGAGTGTGGGATTTGGAGGGAATGAGGGGGCGGGACATGGTTGGGATACAGAGTTAATAAAATGTAACTGATAAGAAAAAAATAAAATTAAATAAAAAAAGAAGTTGTTTCTTATGACATTGAGTTCAAGGCTCCTCTCCACTTTTTAGTCTTTCATATTTAATGTGTCTGGATTTATGTTGAGGTCTTTGATTCAGTTGGACTTTAGTTTTATGCAGGGTGAAAAATATGGATCTATTTGCATTTTTCTACATGTACACATCCAGTTAGACTAGCACCATTTGTTGAATATGCTCTTTTTTCCATTATATGGTTCATAGGCAAGTGGTGGAAACTAGAAAAGATCATCTTGAATAACACATATGGTATATATGCACTTATAGGTGGATATTAGCCATGTAATATAAGATAAACAAACTAAAATTTACAGTCCTAAAGAAACTAAACAATAAGGAAGACCCAAGGAAAGAAGCTGCAACCTCACTCAAAATGGCAAACAAGATAGACATTAGAATTAAGAGAAGTCAAGGAAGAGGACAGGAGCCTTCCACAGGGGCTCTCTGAAAGACTCTACTTATCAGGGTATCAAAGGAGCTACTGAGACTCATAGCCAAACTTCAGGCACTGCAGGGAACCTTATGGAAGAAGGGGGAGATAGAAAGACTTGATGTGGACAGTAGCTACACAAGGAGACCATGAGAGACAAAAAACTGGTTCAAGCATCACCTGCAGAGACCGATATTCCAAGAAACATACAGGGAGAGGAATTAGATTCCCTGCTCCGAGGAAGCCCATAGGCTGTTCGATTTCCAAATACATTCCCTAGTAAGGGAATCAGGGCCTGTCTCTGACATGAACTCATTTACTGTCTCTTTGATCACCTCCTCCTGTTGGGGTGCAGCCTTACCAGTCCACAGAGCATGATGTAGCCAGCCCTGATGAGACCTGATAGGCTAGGGTCACATAGAAGGAGAGGAGTTTCTGCCCTATCTAAGGAAGTGGAATAGGAAAAGAGGGAAGGTGGGTGGGACTGGGAGGAGACAAGGGAGGGAGTGACAGCTAGGATACAAAGTGAATACACTGTAATAAATAAATAAATAAATAAATAACATTTAAAAAAACAAATTTAAATAATAATAAAATAATATTTTACAAGAATCATTCCCAATAATAAGAAATTTAATATATAATTAACACAAAATTGAAGCAGACTTTTTAACTAAGAAATCCAAGAACTGAAGAGAAGAAAAAAAAATCTCTGAATCACACAAAAATATTACTGTTTTCTCAGTGATAGCCAAATGTTACATTTGGGTCTCTGAAGTGATTTGAAGTAGTGTTAGAACATGTAAAGTCTGTGTCAAGACTCATTGTTTGCATGAAGATTTACTCTATTTGGGAAAAATCATTATTTGATAAACATTACTTTGAAAGTCATGTTTTTAATAAACCCACTTATCATAAACAGTTTTGATCATTTTAAATGATTATTTTATGGGTGATCAAGTTTATCATCATGTAATACCATTCATTATAAAAATTAAGAACATTTACAAATGAGCAGGGCAAATGCAAATCTAAACAATAATCTCAGTGCTTATACACTTATTATCCTTTCTTGGCTACTAAAAAATTTACTCCTTATCAATGAAGATAATTTTTTTCTCAAAAGACAATTGAAAAGTTTGTTTTATCTACTGGTTTAATAACTACATCCAAATTCATTTGACTGTAAGTGTTTGAAAATTTTGTCCTACTAATCTGTTTATTTTCTATCAGTATTACAAAGACTTGGTTGATATAATCTTGGTCAGAGAGATATTTAGACAATCTTGATGTGGGCAGCTGAAAGACACTTTAAAGAAAGGACCTCATTACATTTTTTAAATTGAGATTTATTAAAGACATAGGAAAACCAGAGATGAGTGTGTATAAGCTTGAGGGAATTGTTTTCAAAAGAAATATCTGATGAAATACAGCTGTGAAAATGTACAAAGAATACACATAAGACAAAAATGAAATAATTACAAAATAGGGAAATACAGAAATACTTGGGGAGAAAAAAAAGGAATCAATTCCATATGACCAATATAAAGTAAATATTAATAAAAGTGATATAATCTTCAACACCTAAGTCCAACAACCTGATACCACCAAGTGATGGAGAGAGTGAAGAATGGCAAGAGTTCTCATTTGCTCAAAGAGAGAATTAAGCAAAGCAAGTATTCTGGAAGAACATTTAGTAGCTTCATGTGCACCTGAAACAATTTTACCATCTTATCTGGGAATCATGTACCTTGACATTTTAACAAATGAATTGAAAGTATAGATTTTCATAAGAGCCTTATAACAGATGTTCATAGTAGTTTTCTTCATAATTGTAAAATTTTGGAAGCAACAAAAATGTGCTCAGCAAGTGAAATGCTGTATAAACTGTTGTGCATCAAGATAAAGGAATAATTTTCAGTGCTAAAACTTATGTGGTAAGGAGTAATTTAAATGCATGTAATTAAGGTAAACAAGAAGCCAATCTGGAAGGAATCCAATTTAAAATATTGTATAATCTCAACTCTATGACATTCTGGGGACAGTAAAATTGTTGATAGCAAACAGATCAGTTGACACTAAGAGTTGATTGGAAAGCACGAAAACAGAAGGAAGTGAATGGATTCTGAAGCAGTGAAGATATCCTATATTCAATAATGTACATGACATAAAGTCATTAGAAACACATCAAAATACCTGTAAGAGACAAGACCAATACTGGTGCCATGATAGACTGTGGATATAAGTGGTAGTGATGCACCAATTGTTGTAAGTCTATTGAGTATATTAAATTGTACCACCATGATAGAGGAGGTTGACAGTGAGGGAGGAAGGCAGCATGAACAGGAGGATCAAGTGAATACTCTGTGGGACATCTTTCCAATTCTCATAAAAGTAAAATTATTTTACAAATAAATCACCATTTTAAAAATAATAATTAAAGTATAATCAATAGTTTGTACGCAATTAGAGTACCAAAAGATTGTTAATCATATGCTGCAGAGCTTTAAAAATGTAAGAGATTATTGTGTACTTGAGCCTCTTTTGGGTATATGCCTAGGAGTGGTATAGCTGGATCTTGAGGAAGCACTATTCCTAGTTGTCTGAGAAAGCGCCAGATTGCTTTCCAGAGTGGTTGTACAAGTTTACATTCCCACAAGCAGTGGAGGAGGGTTCCCCTTTCTCCACAACCTCTTGAGTTTTTGATCTTAGCCATTCTGATGGGTGTAAGGTGAAATCTTAGGGTGCAGGGAATCTTATGAAAGAAATGGGAAACAGTAAGATCTAGAGAGGACAGGAACTCCACAAGGAGAGCAACAGAACTAAAAATTCTGAGCACAGGGGTCTTTCCGGAGACTGATACTCCAACCAAGGACTATGCATGGAGATAATCTAAGACCCCTGCACAGATGTAGCCCATGACAGTTCAGTGTCCAAGTGGGTTCCATTGTAATAGGAACAGGGACTGCCTCTGACATGAACTGATTGGTCTGCTCTTTAATTACCTCCCCCTGAGGGAGAAGCAGCATTACCAAGCCACAAAAGAAGACAATGCAGCCATTCCTGATGAGACCTAATTGACTAGGATCAGAGGAAGGAAAAGAAGTCCTCCCCTATCAGTGGACTTGGGGTGGGGCATGTACGCAGAGGATGGAGGAGGGGAAGGATTGGGATAGTAGGAGGGAGGAAACCACAGGGGGGGATACTAAGTGAATAAAGTATAATTAATAAAGAATTAAAAAAAGAAAATATGTTTTACACCATTTGCTTACTATTTGCTTCATGTACCACTTTTATTATAGTGCTGGATTCCTTGAAACTGAAGTTATGGATAGCTATAAGCCACAAAATTAAAGTTGGATTCTCTGAAAAAAAAAAAAAAAAAGTAAGAAATTTTTATTCCTTGTCCAAGTACATTGATGTCAAAACCCTTAATGAAAGGTGATTGGAAGTGTCTGCCACCAACTCCTGGAGGCCTGCCTTTACAGCAGAGCCTTTTGCCAGGAGACAGAGTAAGACAGTGGGATGTGTACCAATGTGACCCAGACAAAAAGCCAATTCAGAGACCTCAGCTGAAGTGGCCGAAAAAGAGAACCTAAATGCCAGTTCAGTATCTGTTCGTCAGCCTTGCTTTTGTTTTACCTACTCACAATTGTAAATCTCTAGTAAGTATTTTGTCCTTCAAATTCCTCACTATCATCTTCCATGTGGTCATCTCACAATATCAACCATAAAATATACCTTTCTCTGTGTAATTCTTCATGCATATTTCATTTCAACAGTGCTGATTTTCTAATGTCCATTGTATATAATGTCTCTTCTGTTACTGTTGTCATAAATGTAACTTCAGTAGATTTGCTCAAACATTTATAAATTCTGAATTTCAATGTATTAAAATTGAGTTCAAATGAAAGGACTACACTACTTCTCCCTAACAGGTCTGCCTAGTCTGGCCTTAGCGAATGAGAATGAACTCCGCCCTGATGAGACTTGATGTGCTGGGATGGGTTTGTGGGCTCTCCTTTTTTGAAAAGAAGGTGGAGGGGAAGAGGGGAAGAGAAGAAGAGAATGAGACCAGGAGGAGAAGAGGGAGGCTCTTACAATCATGATGTAAAGTTAATATATAAATTAAGAATGAATTTTAAAAATTAACTGTACTAGCAAATTTCATTATATATATAATATATCTATTCTATATGTCATTATATATATATATATATATATATATATATATATATATATATATATATACACTATATATTATAATTGAAGCTGAGACTTATCCTGGGCTAACATTACTACTTCCTGTGTTGTTTTTTTTAATGTATCTTTAGTGTTCGCTTTGCTTTACCTGGAAGATGAAATGAAGCAGCCTTTGAAAACTCTTGTTAAATTTGGTACTCAAATGTTCCTGGAATGTGTTCATTTTTTAAATGAAGGCAGAAAATTTTATTTTCTTCTGTAACATGTTTAGATTTTTTGAAATTTTCATTGGATTAGAAAATACTATTAAAGAGCAAAAATCCAATCAAACTGCTAATAGATTTTCACCTAAGAGTTTGCATAGATTTAGTGTTACAGTCTTTACTTTCTAGTTCAACTAAACCAAAAAAATGGGAATTTCAATATGTTACCATGTATTGACTGGAAAACACAAGAAAAAATTTAATATTTTGTTTTCTAGGGTAAGAAGAAATATTATTACAGATAATAACAATGAAGTAAAAAGGAATCAACATTTGAATGAGACAGTATTTTTCCTTAGTTCTCTGTACGTATTTTAATCAAATCATCTTAAAAATCGTTTCATTATTGATATTTCCTAAAGAAAGCACTGTGAAAAAGCCAGAGAGCACCACTTCATTTATATTATGTAGCTCCTGAAATAACCAATGTATATTAGATTTTCCACTGGAGAAGAAAAGATCTAGAGAGGAGTGCCCATGCTGAACCGGCTCAGACTTTAACAGAAACTATACCACAGATGTTTAGTAGAAATGCTTAACACAAAGTTCCCATCTGCACTGAACCAGTTAACCATTTGAAGTGTTAGATAGTACTTGACTAAAGCAGTAATAGCATGAGCAAATTAAATATCTGAAATCAAATTAAATTCACTATACTGTTTATAAAATAAAATCAATATTTCCTCTTTCTCTGTACATATTAGCCAAATTACATTTAGCCAACGATATAAAGACATTTCAAATATGATGAAAGGGGAGGAGGTCCTCCCCTATCAGGGGACTTGGAAAGGGGCAGGGAGGAGACCAGGGAGGGAGTGTGGGGTTGGGGAGGGAATGAGGGAGCGGGATACAGCTGGGACACAGAGTTAACAAAATGTAACTAAAAAGAAAAATAAAATAAAAAAAAAAGAAAAAAAAGATTCAAGTTTCAAAAAAAAAAAAGATACATTAAATATAAACAGAAAATACAGTGTGAACATTTAGAGAGTTTGAGTGTCAGCAATTTAGCCCATTAAATCATTTGCATTCTCTCATTTATATCTTTTCTAAAATCGTCATAATAACCTTTAGAAAAATTTTTGATGGAAAAACAGTGATTGTATAAAATTTATGGTTAGACTTTTGAACCACTTTACAACTTCTGTACCAATAGATTAATTGTATTTATTCAAATAATGCTTTTTCAAGGAACACATCATCTTCACAATCTAATATAAATTTTGTAAAATAAATTTGACGATAAGACAACATGAAATAATTAGTGAAACGTGGAGTCTGAAATGAAGAAGTCTTTCTTTTGTCAAACAAAGGAAGGTGCAGTGTTTTTCTGAATATTAATGCATCAAGTTAGATAAAACTGATAGCAGACACACAATGTTTAGAGCACTGAGAAAATAAAGCCAGAAGGACAGAAGGCCTGGGCAGCAAAGGACAGCATTCTCCCAATCCGTACCATGACTACCACAGTGACAGCTGCTGAGACAGATTTCAAAGTCATTTACGCCATCAGTTACTAACATCCCTCTATTCTTGGCACCCTTTCCAAGAATAGAAAATACCAGCTGTTTCTTCCGGGCAAGGTCTGGCATGAAATTATTTTCTCCCCCAAAACAAATAAATTTGAAGTAAATCACAAACAAATCTGAAGTAAACGTCTATACTAAGAGGGAGACAGACAGCCAACCAAAAGACACTTTCTGTTAGCACTTCCAGCTAACACAGCACTGTTGCAACACACAGTTTACCTTAATACCAAGGAGTTTCTAGTATTTCCAGAGAATACAAAGAAAATGGAGAAAAATAGAGTAAAAACAACAGAGGGAACAAAAGAGCATAATCTGGAGATGTAAAGGTGAACAAAGAACATGACATGTATTCATGAAAAATTCATAATGAACTGATTACATATATACTAATTCAATAAGAATAAATGAATCTAATATCCAATAAGTGACTGGAAGATGTAGTTGAGGTCTTGGGGAAATTTCAACATGTTCTTTAAGGGGTGCCAAAAGTATTAGTGTCCTTTGAAACACAGTTTTCATTAAAGTGATTTCTATACAAATCTTGTTTGTTTTGTACAACCGTTTTTAGTTTAATAGTACCACTACATAAAAATTAATTCTAGTCAATGGTAACTATGACTTATTTCAGATAATTAATGCACATAGGAAAAATGTGTAAAAAGGCTCATGAAACTAGAGTTTTAGAGCTCCTATTTTACATTGATAAACTAATGATAAAAATAAAGGACAATATAATACATTTAATTTTTAGAGCATCACTTCTGGAATACTTAATTACTTTCTCATTTTATTTTGATAGGTACATTTAAATATATTTTTAAATTTTTATTTAAATTAACTCATAAATTTATTAGCATAACATTAATAATCTATATGTTATTTCCCACAAATTGTTTGTAAACCTGTTGCATTTTAAGCTCTTCAGTGTTAAGTCTGAGGACTTTCCAACTACTTGAATAAAAAATTGTATACACACTTTGACAGTATTGATTATGAATAGTTGAATATTTCATGTTAATACTTCTAATGAATATAATGTAGGATATCTGTGATGGGTAATCTTGCCAAAATGATGGAATGCAGATACTTAATGGGGTTTTCTGAGGTCTACTACCATTCCTTGGGTTAGGGTCCTGGGTGGAAATAGAAGGAAAAAGATCTAAGCATATAAGTTCATCACTTTATATTCTAATGTTGGATGCACTATGACTAGCTGCCCTCTGGGCTAGCTGCCATGCCATCCCTTTCATAATGAATTACAACACCTGAAATTGTGATCAAGAGTGCTTATACCCTTCCTTCCTTAAACTGTTTTTGCCAAGAATTATATCCCCAAGATACAGATACAGATATCTATGTGACACAGTTATATATCACGAAATGACAGATGACAGGTTTTAATTAACTGAGGATACTAAAGGTAGAATTTACAATCATAAAAGTGATTCTATTTTATTTCATATTTAATATTAATAAAATTTAAAGCACCAATTAAAAAATCATGCAGTAGTACAGTAACATAACAGTTATTTTAGGAATCATTCTATCATGTAACATGTTTTAAACTTAATTACTACGCTTTCTGGAGAATAGGAAAGTATGAGGTCTTGTTGCATAGCCAGGCAATATGAGAATGCACATTTAAACATCTGCAAAATATATGAGTCATGATGTTTCCTTTTCATTCCTGCTCCTTTCTACTGAGTCAGCTACTTCTTTCTTTTTTTAATTTCATTTATTTATTTTTATTCACTTTAGATCCTGATTGCAGTACTATCCCTCCTTGCCTCCCAATCCCACGTCCCTTTCTTTTTCTTATTCTTTTTCTTTTTGTTATTAGTTACATTTTATTAACTCTGTATCCCAGCTATAACCCACTCCCTCATTCCTTCCCAATCCCACCCTCCCTCCCTAATCTCCTCCCTGCCACTTTCCAAGTCCACTGATTGGGAAGGACCTCCTCCCCTTTCATCTGACCCTTTTTTATCATGTATCCTCAGGACTGGCTGCAAAGTCCCCCTCCATGGCCTAGCAAGACTGCTCTTCCTTTGGGGGTGGGGAGGTCAAAGAGCCCGCCATTGAGTTCCTGTCAGAAATAGTTCCTGTTCCCCTTACTATGGGGAACCAATAGTTAACCAGCTACAACGGCTACATCTGAGCAGAAGTTCTAGGTTATATCCATACATGATTCTTGGTAGAATGTCAGTCTCAGAAAAGACCCCTGGACACAGATATATTTGGTCCTTGTGGAGCTCATATTCTTTCCACATCATACTAACTCCCCCTTCTTTCATATGATTCCCTACACTCTGCCGACGGTTTGGTTATGAGTCCTAGTATCTGCTTTGATACACTGCTAGGGATAGTCTTCCAGAGGCCCTCTGCGGTAGGCTCCTGTCCTGTTACTTGTTTTCTCCTATGTCCAATGCACCTCCCATTTGTCTTTCTAAGTGAGGATTGATCATCTTATCCCGGGTCCTCTTTCTTGTTTATCTTCTTTAGGTGTATAGATTTCATTATGTTTATCATTTCTTATAGGTCTATATAAGTGAGTATATAAAATGTGTGTCTTTTGCCTTCTGGGATACTTCACTCAGAATGATCTTTTCTAGATCCACCATTTGCCTGCAAATTTCATTATTTCCTCATTTTTTATTGCTGAGTAGTACTCCATTGTGTAAAAATACCACAATTTCTGTATCCATTCCTCTGTTGATGGACTTCTGGGTTGTTTTCAGGTTCTGGCTATTACAAATAAAGCTGCTAAAAACATGGTTGAGCAACTGTCCTTGTTGTGTACTTGAGCAAATTTTGGGTATATGCCTAGGAGTGGTATAGCTGGGTATTGAGGAAGCACTGTTCCTAATTGTCTGAGAAAGCGCCAGATTGACGTCCAAAGTGGTTGTACCAGTTTACAATCCCACCAGCAATGGAGGAGGGTTCCCCTTTCTCCACAACCTCTCCAGCATCTGTTGTCATTTGAGTTTTTGATTTTAGCCATTTTGATGGGTATAAGGTGAAATCTCAGGGTTTTTTTGAATTGCATCTCCCTGATGGCTAAGGATGTTGAGCATCTCTTTAAGTGTTTCTCTGCAATTCTATATTCCTCTACAGAGAAGTCTCTGTTTAGCTCCTTACCCTATTTTTTAATTGGAATACTTGATTTATTGCTTTTTATCTTCTTTAGTTCTTTACATATACTGGATATCAGCCCTCTGTCAGATATAGGGGTGGTGAAGCACCTTTCCCAATCTGTAGGCTGCTATTTTGTTCTGACGACAGTGTCCTTTGCTTGACAGAAGCTTTTCATTTTCATGAGGTCCATTTATTGATTGTTGCTCTTAAAGCCTGTGCTGTTGGTGTTCTGTTCAGGAAGTTTTCTCATGTGCCAATGAGCTCTAGACTCTTCCCCACTTTTTCTTCTATCTGATTTAGAGTATCCAGTTTTATGTTGAGGTCTTTGATCTAGTTGGACTTTAGTTTTCTGCAGGGTGATAAATATGGATCTATTTTCATTTTTCTGCATGTAGACATCCAGTGGGACCAGCACCATTTGTTGAAGATGTTTTCTTTTTTCTGTTGAATGGTTTTGGCTTCTTTGTCAAAAATCAAGTATTCATAGGCATGTGGGTTTATTTCCGTTCAGTTCCATTTATCCTCCCTTCTGTTTCTATGCCAATACCATGCAGTTTTTATTACTATTGCTCTGTAGAACAGCTTTATATCAGGGATGAAAACCTCCAGATGATCTGTTGTTGTACAGGATCGTTTTGGAGATTCTGGATTTTTTGTTTCTCCATATGAAGCTGAGAATCTTTTTTTCAAGGTCTTTAGAGTTGAGTTGGTATTTTGATGGCAATTGCATTGAATCTGTAGATTGCTTTTGGCAGGATTGCCATTTTCATACTGTTAATCCTACCAATCTATGAACACTGGAGATCTTTCCATCTTCTGATATCTTCTTCAATTTCTTTCTTCAGGCACCTAAAGTTTTTTTCAAATAGGTCTTCCACTCGCTTGGTTAGTGTCACCCCAAGGTACTTTATGTTATTATTGGCTATTGTGAAGGGTGTTGTTTCCCTGATTTTTTTCTTGGCCCTTTTGTCTTTGGTATAAAGGAGGGCTTTTGATTTTTTTTTTTTAGTTGATTTTTGTATCCTGCCACTTTGTTGAAGGTGTTTATCAGCTGAAGGAGTTCTCTGGTTGAATTATTGGAGTTGCTAATGTATACTATCATATCATCTGCAAATAGTGACACTTTGACCTCTTCCTTTCCAATTTGTATTCTCTTGATATCCTTTAGTTGTCTTATTGCTCTGGCTAGGACTTCAAGTACTATGTTGAAGCGATATGGAGAGAGAGGGCAGCCTTGTGTTGTCCCTGATTTCAGTGGGATTGATTTAACTTTCTCTCCATTCTCCCTTCCAAAAAAATAAAAAATCCTGAGCCAGATGTATTCAGTGCTGAATTCTACCAGACCTTCAAAGAAGTTCTAACTCCAATTCTCTCCAAACTATTCCACAAAATACAAACAGAAGGAACATTGCCAAACTAATTCTATGAAGCCACAGTCACCTTGATACCTAAACCACACTAAGACCCAACCAAAAAAGAGAACTTCAGACCTATCTCTCTTATGAACATTGATGCAAAAATACTCAATACTTGCAAACCGAACCCAAGAACACATCAAAGATATCATCCACCATGACCAAGTAGGCTTCATCCCAGGCATGCAAGGGTGGTTCAACATATGGAACTCCATCAATGTAATCTACCACATAAACAAACTGAAGGAGAAAAACCACATGATCATCTCCTTAGATGCCGAAAAAACATTTGACAAAGTCCAACACCCATTCATGTTTAAAGTCTTGGAGATATCAGGGATACAAGGCACATACCTAAAGATAGTAAAGGCAATATACAGCAAGCCTATAGCCAAACTCAAACTCAATGGAGAGAAACTTAAATCAATCCCACTGTCCCTCCTTTTCTGTTCCCTTCTTCTACTTCCCCTTTTCCTCAGAAAAGTAGAGCCCAATTCACATCCACTGCAGCTCATCAATTCTCACCAGGGTTGTCCTCTTTCCTTGCAGCCTACCAAGATTTTCTTTGTTTTCTATTTTATTTTATTTTTTTTTAATTTTTGTGTTTTTTAAATTTATTTTATTATTATTATTATTATTATTATTATTATTATTATTATTATTAGTTACATTTTATTAACTCTGTATCCCAAACTGTATTCCATTCCCTTATTCCCTCCCAATCCCACCCTCCCTCCCTCAGCTCCTCCCTGCCCCTTTCCAAGTCCACGGATTGGGGAGGACCTCCTCCACTTTCGTCTGGTCCTGTTTTATCAGGTATCTTCAGGACTGGTTGCAAAGTCCTCCTCTATATTTTATATGACATGTGTAGGAGCAGCATTTAGAAGCCCCATACCTCCTCCAAAAGACAGTGTGTAGACAGCTCTTGGGAGTTGAGATCCTTTTCCAGCTCTGCCTAACTTGGCAGATTTTATCTCTGAGCTTTGTGCTTTATTTCTCTGCCTTAAACCAATGAAAGCCTAGTAAATCCCAAGAAAGTTCCGACTAGAACTGCCTTGCTACTTACACCAAGGTAGACTGAGACAGGAGGATCTACCCTTCTGAAAGCATGGTTGGCCATGCAATGTTTAAAGATGGCATCTGAATCCATATGTACCTCAGTTGTTTAATGCTCGGGAACTCAGGTCACTCCACGTGAGTTTGAATACATAGGTAAATCCACTGAAGTGTGCAGTGAAGCTGGACAGTGAGCATGTGACTTCCTCAGCCATAGTCAGTGTCTTTATTGATGCTATAAGTAATTTGAAACTTCTGAATATTTCTCAGGGCTAGTATGTGCCTGTCTATAAAACCATAGCTTCTAAAAATTCCATTTAGTTTCTAAAAATCTCATTCCAGTGAGCCCATGGACCTAACTATGCTTAGTTGTTGTAGTTGTATGTCCACCAAGCTCTGAATGTTTCCAATGTACTTTTCACTAATGTGCTTCTGGTGTGTGATTTGCATCAAACCTTTTCAAAGAGATCCATTTTATAAAAGCATGAAAAGCTGTAACTGTCTTAGCTGTCTTTCTCTTTACCTATCCCCCAGTGGTGACCTACCTCTTGCTGTTATGTGCCTGTAACTTTCAATGTGTTCACTATTTTATTTTCTATTAACTCATAAGTGCTCACATTTTCAGATAATCTCCATCAAAGTCATCCTCCAAATTGTTCCTTCTTTACAAAAAACAAAGTAAAGAGGATGAATGGCTTATTCACATTTTCCTGTGTAGTCATAATACCCTGTAGAGAATATTCCCAGTTACCACAAGGATGCAGGAGGAGAAAGAGTTTCTATGGATGGAGTTTCTAAGGAGAAAGCCCAAATCTGATGGCCTTACTTAGAAATATGCTGTCCTCTGTCATGATCTTTTCACCTATTTGCTTACTTTTGTTTTAGAGAGTCTGGCATCATTCTTTGTTCAACAGCAGGCCTCCAGTTTCTAGACTCAAATAATCCTCCCATATCAGTCTCTCCTGTGTCTAATACTAAAGGCTTTGGCCCCCTACCCAGAAAACATACACACACACACACACACACACACACACACACACACACACACACACACACACACTATTCTCAGCAATGCTTTTTGCTCTTGTATCCATGAGAATGTGATATGACCTCAAAACTGAAAAACAAAACCCTTTATTTCTGTTTTCCTCCAAAATGACAAACTTCATTGATCTTTCTTTTAAACAAATTGTTGTTAATTTTTTAAAAAGTGGAATTGTGAATGCTACAGGTATCTTGTCTTTAGTATTGACATTGACTAATCATCCCTCCACGAGTTTGTATCAATTTTTTTTTCAGATTGCATGTGAAATACTGAAGCTGTACATTAGCACTTTGTCTCTTGTCAGGACAGAACTCCAGCAGAACAGGAGCCATGCTCCTGTTCATCTGGCCATCAGCAGTGAGCTTTATTTCTCTGTTTGGGTTTAAATATTTTTTTAATTATTTTTTTTTATTTTTCTTTTTAGTTACATTTTGTTAACTCTGTGTCCCAGCTGTATCCCGCTCCCTCATTCCCTCCCCAACCCCACACTCCCTCTCTGGTCTCCTCCCTGCCCCTTTCCAAGTCCACTGATAGGGGAGGACCTCCTCCCCTTTCATCTGACCCTGTTTTATCAGGTATCTTCAGGGCTGGCTGCAAAGTCCTCCTCTGTGGCCTAACAGACTGCTCCTCCCCTGGGGGGGGGGTCATACAGCCTGCCCTTGAGATCCTGTTAGAAATAGTCTTTGTTCCCCTTACTTTGGAAAACTACTTGGTTACTGAGCTACCACGGGCTACATCCGAGCAGTAGTTCTAGGTTATATCCATAGATGGTCCTTGGTTGAGTGTCAGTCTCAGAAAAGACCCTGTGCCCAGATATATTTGGTCCTTGTAGAGCTCCTATCCTTTCCATATCATACTAACTTCCCTTCTTTCATGATTCCCTGCACTCTGCCGAGGGTTTGGTTATGAGTCTTAGTGTCTGCTTTGAAACACTGCTAGGTAGAGTCTTTCAGATGCCTTTTGTGGTAGACTCCTGTCATAAGTTCAATGCACATCCCATTTGTCTTTCTAAATGAGGATTAATCACCTTCGCCTGTGTCCACTTTCTTGATTATCTTCTTTAGGTGTGTAGATTTCATTATGTTTATCATATCTTGTAGGTCTATATAAGCGAGTATATACCAAGTTTGTCTTTCTCCTTCTGGGATACTTCACTCAGAATGATCTTTTCTAGATCCCACCACTTGCCTGCAAATTTTATGATTTCCTCCTTTTTGATTGCTGAGTAGTATTCCATTGTGTAAAAATACCACAATTTCTGTACCCATTCTTCCGTTGATGGACATCTGGGTTGTTTCCAAGTTCTGGCTATTACAAATAAAGCTGCTACGAACATGATTGAACAAATGTCCTTGTTGTGTACTTGAGCAAATTTTGGGTATATACCTAGGAGTGGTATAGCTGGGTCTTGAGGTAGCACTACTCCTAGTTGTCTGAGAAAGCGCCAGATTGACTTCCAAAGTGGTTGAACCAGTTTACATTCCCACCAGCAATGGAGGAGGGTTCCCTTTTCTCCACAACCTCTCCAGCATGTGCTATCACTTGAGTTTTTCATCTTGGCCATTCTGATGGGTGTAAGGTGAAATCTCAGGGGCGTTTTGATTTGCATTTCCCTAATGGCTAATGAGGTTGAGCATTTCTTTAAGTGTTTCTCTGCCATTCGATGTTCCTCTTTCGAGAATTCTCTGTTTAGCTCTGTTCCCCATTTTTTAAGTGGATTACTTGGTTTGTTGCTTTTCTGCTTCTTTAGTTCTTTATATATACTGGATATTAGCCCTCTGTCAGATAAAGGGTTGGTGAAGATTCTTTCCCAATCTGTAGGCTGTCTATTTGTTTTGATGACAGTGTCTTTTGCTTTACAGAAGCTTTTCAGTTTCATGAGGTCCCATTTATTGATTGTTGCTCTTAGAGCCTGTGCTGTTGGTGTTCTGTTCAGGAAGTTGTCTCCTGTGCCAATGAGTTCTAGGCTGTTCCCCACTTTTTTTCCCAACTGATTTAGAGTATCTCGTTTTATGTTGAGGTCCTTGATCCACTTGGACTTTAGTTTTGTGCAGGGTGATAAATATGGATCTATTTTCATTTTTCTGCATGTAGACATGCAGTTGGTCCAGCACCATTTGTTGAAGATGCTGTCTTTTTTCCATTGAATGGATTTGGCTTCTTTGTCAAATATTGAGTATTCATAGGTGTGTGGGTTTATTTCTGGGTCTTCTATGCGATTCCATTGATCCTCCTTTCTGTTTCTATGCCAATACCATGCAGTTTTTATTACTGTTGCCCTGTAGTACAGCTTGAGATCGAGAATGGAGATACCTCCAGATGATCTGTTGTTGTACAGGATCGTTTTGGAGATTCTGGGTGTTTTGTTTCTCCATATGAAGCTGAGAATCTTTTTTTCAAGGTCTGTAAAGAATTGAGTTGGTATTTTGATGGGAATTGCATTGAATCTGTAGATTGCTTTTGGCAGGATGGCCATTTTCACAATGTTAATCCTACCAATCCATGAGCACGGGAGATCTTTCCATCTTCTGAGATCTTCTTCAATTTCTTTCTTCAAAGACTTGAAGTTTTTCTCAAACAGGTCTTTCACTTGCTTGGTTAGAATCACACCAAGGTACTTTATGTTATTAGTGGCTATTGTGAAGGGTGTTGTTTCCCTAATTTCTTTCTCAGCCTTTTTGTCTTTGGTATACAAGAGGGCTTCTGATTTTTTTGAGTTGACTTTGTATCCTGCCACTTTGCTGAAGGTGTTTATCAGCTGAAGAAGTTCTCTGGTTGAATCTTTGGGGTCGCTCATGTATACTATCATATCATCTGCAAATAGTGACACTTTGACCTCTTCCTTTCTGATTTGTATCCCCTTGATCTCCTTTAGTTGTCTTATTGCTCTGGCTAGGACTTCAAGTACAATGCTAAAGAGATATGGAGAGAGTGGGCAGCCTTGTCTTGTCCCTGATTTCAGTGGGATTGATTTAAGTTTCTCTCCATTGAATTTGCTGTTGGCTATAGGCTTGCTGTATATTGCCTTTACTATCTTTAGGTATGTGCCTTGTATCCCGGATCTCTCCAAGACTTTAAACATAAATGGGTGTTGGACTTTGTCAAATGCTTTTTCAGCATCTAAGGAGATGATCATGTGGTTTTTCTCCTTCATTTTGTTTATGTGGTGGATTACATTGATGGATTTCCGTATGTTGAACCACCCTTGCATTCCTGGGATGAAGCCTACTTGGTCATGGTGGATGATATCTTTGATGTGTTCTTGGATTCGGTTTGCAAGTATTTTATTGAGTATTTTTGCATCAATGTTCATAAGAGAGATAGGTCTGAAGTTCTCTTTTTTTGTTGGATATTTGTGTGGTTTAGGTATCAAAGTGACTATGGCTTCATAGAATGAGTTTGGTAGTGTTCCTTCTGTTTCTATTTTATTTAATAGTTTGAGGAGAATTGGTGTTAGTACTTCTTTGAAGGTCTTGTAGAATTCTGCGCTGAAGCCATCTGGTCCAGGGCTTTTTTTGGAGGGGAGACTGTTAATGACTGCTTCAATTTCCTTGGGAGATATAGGGCTATTCAGTCTTTCTATCTGATCTTGACTTAATTTTGGTAGATGGAATCTGTCAAGAAAGTTATCCATTTCATTTAGATTTTCAAATTTTGTGCCATATAGGCTTTTGTAGTATGACCTAATAATCATTTGGATTTCCTCAGTGTCTGTAGTTATGTCCCCATTTTCCTTTTTGATTTTTCTGATTTGTATGGTTTCTCTCTGCTTTTTAGTTAGTTTGGCTAAGGGTTTGTCTATCTTGTTGATTTTCTCAAAGAACCAGCTTTTTGTTTCATTGATTCTTTGGATAATTTTATTTGTTTCTAATTGATTGATTTCTGCCCTTAGTTTGATTATTTCCAGCCGTCTGCTCCTCTTGGGTGTATCTGCTTCTTTTTTTTCTAGGTTTTTCAGTTGGGCCATTAAGTTGTTTGTATGTGATGTTACGAATTTCTTCTTGTAGGCACTTAGTGCTATAAATTTTCCTCTGAGCACTGCTTTCAATGTGTCCCATAAATTTGGGTATGTTGTGCCTTCATTTTCATTGAATTCTAGAAAGTCTTTAATTTCTTTCTTTATTTCTTCCTTGACCCAGCTGTCATTGAGTAGTAAGTTGTTCAGTTTCCATGTGTGTGTCAGCTTTTTGTTGTTTCTGTTGTTGTTGATGTCCAGCTTTAGTCCATGGTGGTCAGATAGTAAACAAGGGATTATTTCAATCCTTTTGTATCTGTTGAGGCTTGCTTTGTGACCAACTATATGGTCTATTTTGGAGAAGGTTCCATGTGGTGCTGAAAAGAAGGTGTACTCTTTTGAGTTTGGGTGAAAAGATCTGTAGACGTCTATTAGGTCCATTTGATTTAGCGATTCTGTGAGTGCTTTTATTTCCCTATTTGGTGTCTGTGTTGTTGATCTGTCCCTTGATGAAAGTGGGGTGTTGAAGTCTCCCACTATTAAGGTATTAGGATCAATGTATGATTTAACTTTAATATTGTTTCATTTACGAATGCAGGTGCTCTTGTATTTGGGGCATAGATATTCAAAATTGTGATGTCCTCTTGTTGGATTTTTCCTTTGATGAGAATATAGTGGCCCTCCTTATCTTTTTTGATTAACTTCGGATGAAAGTCTATTTTATTAGATATTAGGATGGCTATTCCCGCTTGTTTTCTGGAACCATTTGCTTGAAAAACATTTTTCCAGCCCTTTACTCTGAGGTAGTGTTTATCTTTGTTGCATAGGTGTGTTTCTTGGATGCAACAGAATGTTGGGTCCTGTTTCCATAACCATTCTGTTAGCCTGTGTCTTTTTATTGGTGAGTTGAGTCCATTAGTATTGATAGATAATATTGACCAATGCATGTTAGTTCCTTTTGTAATGGAGTCGATGATCTTACCTTGTTTCATTGCTTGTTTTCTTTTCATTTTTGTTGGGATATTATCTGTATGCCCTGCTTTCTTGGGTGAGTTCGTTTTCGTTGGATTGGAGTTTTCCTTCTAGTATCTTCTGTAGGGTTGGTTTGCTGTATAGATATTGCGTAAATTTAGTTTTGTCATGGAATATTTTGTTTTCTCCATCTATGTTGATTGAAAGCTTTGCAGGGTATAGTAGTCTCCGTTGACATTTGTGATCTCTTAGAGTCTCCATGATGCTTGCCCAGGCCCTTTTGGCTTTCATAGTTTCTGATGAGAAGTCTGGTGTGATTCTGATAGGTCTACCTTCATATGTTACTTGGCCTTTTTCCCTTGCTGCTTTTAATATCTTTTCTTTGTTCTGTAGATTTAGTGTTTTGACTATGATGTGACGTGATGTGTTTCTTTTCTGGTCTAGTCTATTTGGTGTTCTGTAGGCCTCTTGTATATTTATGGACATCTCTTTCTTTAAGTTTGGAAAATTTTCTTCTATGATTTTCTTGAAAATATTTTCTGGACCTTGGAGCCTGGAGTCTTCTTTTTCATCAATTCCTATTATTCTTAGATTTTGTCTTTTCATAGCATCCTTGATTTCTTGGATATTTTGTGATTGGAATTTTTCTGATTTTACTTTTTCTTTGAGAGAAGTATCAATTTCTGCAAGTGTGTCTTCAGCTCCAGAGATTCTCTCTTCCACCTCTTGTATTCTGTTGGTGATGCTTACTTTTGTGTTTCCTGATCTTTTCTCCAAGTTCTCCAGCTCAAGAGTTTTCTCATTTTGTGTTTTCTTTATTGATTCTAATTCTGTTTTCATGCCTTGCATCATTTCTTTCATGTGTTTGAGTTTGGATTCCTGTCTCTCTACGATGGACTCTATTTCTTTGTTCATTTCCTTTTTGTATGCTACTAATTTTTTCTCTAGTTGTGCCTCTATTTGTTTGGCTATGTTTGTCTGTGTTTCTTTAAGGGTTTTGTCTATTTCTTCTTTCTTTACCTCCAATTGACTGGCCAACTCTTTGAAAGATTTGTTCATTTCCTCCTTATGAGCCTCAAATAATTGAGCAAGCATGGCTTTAAGGTCATTTTCCTGTGCTTCTGATGAATTGGAGTATCCATCAATTTTGGGGTTTGCTGGTGAAGTCATGATGTCCTGATTTATGTTGGAAGTGTTCTTTCGCCTACCCCTGGCCATTGGCTTATCTGAGACCTTCCCTGTTTGTTTTTGGATTCTGCCGATCAGACTGGTACTGTCTCTCTCTCGAGTCTGGAGAATTCTTCAGGAAGTTAAGAGAGGTCCCGTGTCCTTAGTGTGTGCTGAGGACTAGCTGTACCTGTGGGAGGAAAGTACACAGGCACAAACAGAGGCAAATGCAAGCGTGCGTGTGTGTGTGTGTGTGTGTGTGTGTGTGTGTGTTTGTGTGTGTAAGTGTGCATGGGCGTGTGTCTCGAGGGACAGAGTGATGGCTAATGTTGAACCCTTGAGTGTGTGGGAGGGGCTCTGCAATGTATATGTCGCAGGTGCTAGTGATGATCGCAGCGCAATTTCTGGCATTAACTGCCTTAACTCCTCAATTAGACCCACAGAGCAGGAACTTCAATGTTCCAAGTGCCCCTCTGTTTCCCAAAGTGGGTATATGGGTGGGAGGGGGTTCGATGCCTGGCTTCTGTTTTAGAAGGACCCAGGATCAGGGGAGCTGCAGATTCTCAAGGGTGCACTCACAGGCAGGTCACTTGGCAGAGATCGGGGTATCTGGGCTCTCTGTTCTCTGGTTTGGCCCTGCTTCTTTGATGTGCTCCGCCAGTTCCGTGCTGCTGTCACTGCCAGGTTATGAGGTCTTGCTGCAGCTGGAGATTTCAGGGTGGTCACGTCAGTAGGAATCGGGGTAACCAGCCTTTCTGTTCTCTGGTTTGGCCCTGGTTAGTCTTAAACTGGAGGGCTGATGTGCCCCGCCAGCTCAGTGCTGCTCTGCCGCCAGGTTAGAAAGTCCCGCTGTAACTGGAGACTGGGTTGCTACTCCAGATGCTTTCTGGGAAGTCCTGGGGTCTCTTCACTGTGCTCTCCAAGCTTTGGAGGCCCAGCGCCTGGTGTGTCTAGCTTGTATGGCGTTTCTGTCTGGTTTTGGTGAGTATATAGCATATTCTCTGTCACTGTGGGATTGGGCGGGCTGTACTGTCAGTGATGGCGCTCCTGCGGAGCTAGTATGGCGTCTAGCAGACTCGGGCCCTGGGAGGATGGTGCAGCCGCCGCGTGAATCTGGGGCCCCGAGACACAGTACTGCTGGCCTTTGCCGATAAAGGGCTTGGGGCTCCGCCTCAGTGGCTGCAGGCCCCAGGCAGTTAGGTCTGTGCTGAGAAAGGCGAGTCCACTGTGCAGAGGAGAAGGGAGGTCTGGGGGAGGGGAGTGCCGAGAGATCAAAGGATCATTTCTCACCTTCCCCAAACAAGTCCCTGGGTGACCCGAGACCAAGGTTTTCACCTCCTGCGATGTTCCCTGTTGTTTAGAAAGTCTCTCCATTGTTTCCCTGGCTTCAGAAGTTCTTCCACTCATCAACTCAGAACTTTATCTCTTCCACAGCTCGGAAACTGTGTGTGCTAGTCGCCATCTTGGCTCCGCCCCTTATTTTATTTTAGAATTGGATCAGTCTAATACTTAATACTTTCTTCTCTTCAGTAAGTTTATTAGCTTTAATCTAGGCAATATTTTTTTTCTTTCAGATGTGAATTTTTTCTGCTTTTTATAATGTTTTTCAGAAAACTTTGTTATTAGATTTATGGGTAATACAGAATTCTCCAACAAAGTTATTTTGCTTCCATCATTGATTTTTAATAGCCATGCAAATATTTATTGTCTCTCCATGCTGCTTTTAAAATGTTATATTTTCTGAGTCTTATATTCTATAAATTTGCAAGCATGCAAACTTCAAACTGAAAGCATTCATTTAAAATGTCACTCATGGCAATATTGTAAATGTTGATGCAATTACATTTGATGCCACAGAAATGACAGCTATCAAATTGGAGTTCTTATTATCTGCCATACCATCAGTCTCATGAAAAGTGTTCTCATCTGAGCAGGGGGTCTAGGTCCTCTCCATGCATCGTCCTTGGTTGGTGCATCAGTCTGTTCAGGACTCCCTGGCTTCAGGATTTTGGGCTTGGTTAGTTCCTTGTGGGGCTCCTACCCTCTCACTTCCCTTCTATCCCCACCTCCCTCTTCTTCCATAAGACTCTGCCCACAGTTTCGCTGTAGATGCTCAAATGTAGCCAATAGGCAACTCTGTCTCCATGTGGGTTCCCAAGTAAGGGGAGCAAGGGTTGTCTCTCTCATGAACTTGGTGGTCTGTTCTTTGATCACCTTCTCCTGGCGATGTGGCCTTGCCAGGTCACAGAGGAAGAGGATCCAGACAGTCCTGATGAAACTTGACAAGCTATGGACAGGTGGCAGATAGGAGAATTCTTCTTTTCAGTGGACAAGGGGAAGGGATGGGGGGGGGGAAATAACATTCATATTGTGAAAGCATATCTAAGAATAGATATCCAGCTTGAATTAAGTTTAGAGAAAGAAATTAGAAGAGACTGGGAGATTTTTTTCCTATAATATATAGTTAGCAACATTTAAGCAAGGTTTGAATTAATGCAGCTAAATTCTTTCTTGGGTGTTTATGGCTTTTGGAGGTTTCAATGACGTTGATAAAATTATTGCAATAAATACAGGAATTTGTATACAATTACTTTTTAGAATAATGTGTTTTGAAATGCCACTGGTTCTTTTCTAAGTTTATTATGTACTCTAGTGTTTGAACAACTGAATAAGACAAAATACATATCAAATCTCGAAATCTATTGAGTACAAAAACAAAGGATGTACACTGAATGTAATTAAACACAGGTCTTTGGTTTCTTTGTATGCATCTTTAATTAATAACTAGTACCTTAGGGGCTAGTATACCTTCTGAGACTAGAACATACACAACAAACAATTCAGGAACCTCATTTGCCACTGTTTGACCCAGGAAATAATAAAGGTTATTCTGGAGAAAGTGCAAAGTAGAAAAAGACCTCATAAAAATATTTCCAAATTACAAATTTAAATACAAACTCATAACTTACTAAGAGAGACTTAAAGAATTTCTGAGGCATTTAGCCTTCTGTGATATTTTTTTCCATAGGTTTTCTTTATTAAAATGGATTTTTTTCAAATATAAATCTTACAATAAAGTTAGCATGAACATACGTAAGTCTAGATTTATATATCTTTGATTGAAATTTTAAAAAAATTGAAATGTAATGCATAAAAGTTAAAACAGAAACTTCATTTTTTTCCCATTGCTATATACAAAATGTACATTGTAAATAATTCTTTCATGACTCTCCCTTACAGATTAGACTTTCTTCTCAAAAATCACAAGCCTTTGTTTGAAATGTCACAATCATCATGTGAGTTACTGAATCTTAGGTCACAGTTTATGGTGATTTTGCTTTTTGATAGACTGCCTGATTGTGTAAAGCCAGACTGCCGAGCAGCAAAACAGGTGTGCTTTATGTCATGATTGTATCTCATGAAATCAGCAGTTAGGGAATAAGCTAATGGGATGATTTCTGAAAGAATGTCCTGAAAAGTATTTACCTCCAGCCACTCTTAGAACACCATGTGGAGCTATTCCCAGGTTTGCATGCTGGGATGAAGCTATTAGACTGTGCCTTGCTGTTGCACATGGTGACATAACGAAGTTGCACACCTTCTCTAAGGTATTTGTGTGGCTAACATCAGAAATGGAACATGATGCAGTTAAAGACATACTAGGGTTACAATGAATACGAAAGTTTTCAAGAGCCTTGTCTGACAGCCTTATGACGGTAGAAAATCTAAGGTGACTGTAAATTATGCCTTGTTATAATTGTAGGTGTAACAAAAATATTTTCTTTCTTGATGTATCATTACTATAGCAACTATTATTTACAAGCAGCCCTCATTTAACGCCAGTCTTCTAATCCGCTGGTTATTCACTACAAGGATAAATTATATTCTTATAATCTTAAAAAGGATTCACTAAATTCAAATTGTGTAAATTTAAGTTAACTAAAATGACAATCCTGGCAAATAGATACCAAAGTAATGTGAAGAGGATAGAGGAGGGAAGGAAGATACTGCTCCAAGACTACAGATTCAATTAAAACAAAGGAAGAAACAGTGTTAAACCCATCATATCGTACCACACAAACGTACTTAGCTGCTATTGTCAACCAAAAATAATATGTAAATGCCCCCAAAAGCAATCAATGATAAAGACAATTGTTACCTACTCCAGAAAAGTAATCCAAATTAATCATGACTCACAGAAATGTTTAAGGAAAGATACTATTAACAGAAAAGGAAAGCAAGAAGGAGAGTCATTCCCAGTCATTAGGCATGGGTGCAGCCCAGGCAAGTTTATTTGAAAATATGGTAGAGAGATGAAAAACAATGCAGAATTTTAAGATAACTTAGAATTACTTACACTGATCACAGACTGTTTCTGGACATTGCTTATATAATACTGTACAGATTTTATGCCATTGTATTGATTTGCAATGTGAATTCTAGAGGCTTTTCCTGGGTAATTTTTCTGAATTGCATACTGGAAGAAGGAAAAGGCATCAATCAGAGAGAGAACTTGGTCTCCTTGAAAGAGACTTACAACTTGTCAGCACATCTCATAAAGCAAGACTGGATACCCCACCAAGAAGGGATGTGGTGAGCAGCAGCCCAACTTGCGTGGGAATGCTGACATTTACATTACCATGGTCCATCCTTTCACTTTAATTACTCACCAGGACTCATGAATTGGGTGGGACACTGTTCTTCTTTGAACCAGATCCTAATGTGACTATATTGAACATCTCTTCTTTCTGCTATATACTATTTAAAAAAAGAACAAAGCGGTCCAAGAAAAAAATGATCCAGAGAAACATGTTTCTATTGTTCTGACAAGTCTACAGTTTGAAATTTTTATATGCTTAAAGCAGACTTTTTTAGAAACAAGTAAATTTCAAGAATAAGGTATTAGGTTTAAGGAGCAGCAACAACAATGCTAAGAAAGCATGGAAGCTAGATAAAAGCAGTCTTCCTTGGTTTACATTCAACTGTTTCTTTTAGGAGAATAGGGTCAAGCCTTATCTACAACATGCATTCAAATTTACACATTACTTTTAATAAAATAATAAAATTAAAATGGACTTGTGAAATAAACATATACATTATTTCCTCATTTTAACCTTAAATTTATGTAATATTATCATTCACAATAGGAGATGTGTAAAATAAAAAATAAATATAATTAAAACCCAATTATCACTTGCAGTACTGAATTCTCTTTCCCTCCAGCTGTGTGAAAGAGGAAACTTAGACTCTTGGAACATCAGTTTGTTCATTTATAGATACAAACTTATAGGTGGCTCTATTTATGATATGGGAATTTATTCTGAAGGCTTGGGGGAAGGAAATGATGTAATCACAATCTCAGAAATTATTCAAAACAGCATATTCACTGTTGTGTGACTTATCTTGGAGAACCATAAAGGAAAGCATATTCACTACAGAGGGGACACTGATGACAGACACAACCCCCCAAATATTCCATCAATGTCCAAGTTGACAATCCAATGAATGTATTGCAGTGACTTGCAGAAGTGTAGTTGGGTATTATTTATAGCAGAATACATGTCTCTCAGGCTCCTTTGTCACCTAAAGGCTCACACCAGCCATGTAAAGACTCACAAACATTCATCCTTGTAGCTTCCTGTAACACATGCAAGTAATGTAATATGTCTCTATTCCCAAGATGTCCTTACTCTTTCTATAATATTGAGGAGAAGCCTTGCAAATTGTTGGTTATGGCTTCTCTCCATCTGTGAATTCCTGAGTCTCTTTAGTATTCTCCTACCTAGGAGGGATGCTTCAGTGGAAATCGCTAGCTTGAAGTATATCAATATTAACAAGCTTGAAGTACAGCTTCATGAGATGAATACCAGTTTTAAATTGTCATATAGTTAAAAGCTTTTAAAATGATCTAATTAGGCTGGGTATTTTATAAGTAAAGTTCGCTTATGTGTATGTGTGTATATGTGTGTGTATATGTGTATGCTTTTTGTGTGGGTGTCTGTGATTTTCATAAAAATCTCTATCACAATATACTTGTGCATGATTTAAATTTAGCACTTACAGGTAGCCAATGTTTTGTATTCATGGACTATTGAAACAAAATCATGTTGATTTTATGCTATTCAAAAAGACAGAGTGAATATTAAATGATATTGTAGTGGGGGTTAAGAACATTCATTGAAACTTAGTTTCAGAATAAAACCAGTCACTAAATATTGCAATTTAATTTTGGTTTTACTTTTAATCTGTAGAGCTATTTTTAGAGCTGAATCAATTATAGAATTCACATATAACACTCGTTTCTCGAAGTTTTCCTTATTATTAACAAAACAGGTTTGTTTACCCATGCTCT
This sequence comes from Psammomys obesus, assembly GCF_907164565.1. Lineage (NCBI taxonomy): Eukaryota > Metazoa > Chordata > Mammalia > Rodentia > Muridae > Psammomys > Psammomys obesus. The sequence goes on from NW_026596069.1 coordinate 29,637,170, forward strand.
ATCTATAATGCATCTCTTTCTCTGAAAACTCTTGGAAAGTTTAGATATAGACAGAAATGGTATAGAAACATATTTTGCTATCCCCATAATTTAGCCACTCTCACATATGAATAGTGCCCCACTCTGTAGATGTGTCATTATCTGTTCATTCACCTATTGAAGGACATATAGCTCCTTTCAAGTTCTCACAATAAAGAAAACTTTATGAAGATTCTCTTTGAACACAGGCTTTTTTTTTTTTCTTTCAATCTCTCAAGGCTATACTGAGGAACACAATTACTAGGTGATAATTTAAGAGAATTTAAAGCTTTGCAAACACTGAAAAACTGTTTAATTTTGCTTATTCACAAACAATATAAAAGAGTAGACAGGAGAAGGAGATCCAGGATGTCAGCCATGAGAGGACACTGTGTCAGAGGAGCACAATTGGGTCCATTCTCAGGTAACCTAGGTAAAACTCAGAAGAGTTCCCAGGTCCCGGCAGGGGTTCTGTCATCAACCCAGAGTCACACACCTGAGTGCTCTGATACCAATCCCAGACTTACTGTGGACTCAGACAACACCAGAGACTGGGATTTCCAGTGGAGAGAAAACCCCATGCTAAAGGAAGCAATTGGGCCCGAACTCAGGTCATCCAGACAATCCCTGGAAAAAGTTCCTCGCTCCAGCAGGTGCTCAGCTGCCAGCCCAGAAACCTGTCTGCATGCCTGACTCACCTTCTTAGACAGAACCGTGGACCCCCAGGGCACCAGAGACTGGGTTTCCTCATGGTGAGGGAAACATTAGGTCCAACCTCAAGGCACTCAGCCAACTCCCTCCCCAAAAAAAGTTCTCAGGAAAAGTTCCTGGGTTCCTGCAGGCACACAGTCACCAGCAGAAAGCCACTCACCTGTGCAGCCACTGCTTGCATGCCTGACTCACCATCCAAAACTGAACTGTAGACGCCAAAACACCAGAGCTTGGGTCTCCCTGTTTGGAGGAAACCACACTGTGGGGGAAATATCAGGTCCAACCTCAGGACATCCAGCTAATCCCTGGAAAAGATCCTGGGTTCCAGCAGGTTCCAGCTCTAGCCTCCTGCTGCGGGCATGAGTGCTGTACTCACCTACCACTAATTACCTTTTGGGTACTGAGACACAGAGTTCCAACCTCAGACCTACAGAAGCCTGAGATACATGGGGTCAGCCCCCAGCCACTGCTTCAAGGCACAGCCTGACTCCCTAGCTAAACTGACCGAACCACAAGACTCCCTGAATCTTCAAAAGGGCTGTGTCCAAAAGTCACAGTGTAAGAGTAGCAGTAGCACCTCATTAAATTCAGAGCAAAAAGCCCAGTGGCAGGGCAGCTGTCTCCAGGTCTTTTTCTGGTGAGAGAAGAGCCCCCCTGACTACCCACAACCTACAGTTACCACACAGGTCCATACACCTGAGGTGAGCTGTGGCAATTCCTGAGAAGCACTGGCAATTCAGTGACCATACTCAAAAACCTGAGGAAGCCTCCTTCAGGAACAACTATTTTAGTGCCAAGGGATTCTCCCAACCCCTGGATCCCAGCAGACACTAACAGCAAACACCTGAGAGAACTAGATGGGTAGAGGCCAGCATAAAATCACAACCAACAAAAGCCAAAGCAATACGGCATCTACATAACCCAGTTATACAGGAGCAAGTAGCCCTGTACACCCTATCATAAGAGAAACTTAAGAAGATGACCTCACATCTATGCTTATGAAGAGGATAATGGAGCAAACAAATAAAATGTGTAAAGAAACAGAGGAAGATAAAGTCAAATAGTTTATGTCCATCCATAAAGAATTAGAGGAAGATAAAGCCAAATGGAATATTTCCATAAGGAAGTACAGGAAGATGCAGCCAAACATTTTGTGGCCTTCAGAGGGGAAATAATTAAATCACTGAAAGAAATAAAAGAAACAGAGAAAAGTTCAAAAAAAAAAAAAAAAAAACAGGTGAAGAAATTGAAGGAAAATACATCCAGACAGGTGAAGAAAATAAAAAAAAAAAAATGGTTCAAGATATGAAAGTAGAATTTTACTACCACTACGAGAGATGGGAGAAAGAATCTCAGGTGTGGAAGATATAATGGATGGAATCCATGTATCTGTCAAAGAAAATGTTAAAGGCAAAAAACTCCTAACACAGACCATCCAAGAAATCCAAGACAACATGAAAAGACAAAACCTAAGAATAATAGGAATAACAAAGACTCCCAAAGCCGAGAAAACATTTTCAACAAAACCATAGGAAAAAAAAATGTTCCCAAGTTAAAGGAGAGGCCTATAAGAATACAAGAAGCCTACAGAATACCTAATAAATTAGACCAGAAAAGAAAATCCTCCCACCACATAATAATTAAAATGACAAGTATACAGAACAAAGAAAAAACACTAAAAGCTGCAAGGGAAAATGGCCAAGTAACATATAATACCAAACCCATCAGAATCACACCTGACTTGTCAACAGAGACAAAAAAAAAAAAAAAAAAAAAAAAGGAAAAAGGGCGAGGCCAAAAAAAAAAAAAACCCCAAAAAAACAAACCAAAAATGAAAAAAAAAAAAAAAAAAAAAAAAAAAAAAAAAAGGTAGAAGGGCGTGGCCAGATATCATACAGACCCTAAAGGAACAAAGATGTCAAACCAGGCTACTATACCCAGCAAAACTCTTAATAACCAACGACAGGAAAAGGAAGATATTCAACAACTAAAACAAATTCAAACAATACCAACCCACAAATCCAGTGATACAGAAGATATTAGAAAGAAAAATATAACCCAAGAAAGCTACTATACTCAGGAAAACACAGGAAATTGAAAAACCTCACTACAGCAAAATTAAAGTAGCTAAACATACAAATGCACTACCACAACCAACATCAAAATCAAAGGATCTTACAGCCAATGGTCATTAATCTCTCTCAATATCAATGGATTCAACTGTCCAATAAAAAGACACAGACTAACAGAATGGATGTGTAACAAGACCCAACAGTTTGTTGCATACAAGAAACACACCTAAGTCACAAAAGTAGACATTACCTAAGAGTAAAGGGGTGGAAGACTGTTTTCCCAGCAAATGTACCACGAAGCAAGCAGGAGTAGCCATTCTAATATCCAATAAAATAGACTTTCAATTAAAATTAATCAAAAGAGATGGGGAAGATCACTTCATACTCACCAAAGCAAAATTCCACCAAGAAGACATCACAATTCTGAATATCTATGCCCCAATACAAGGGCACCCATAATTAAAGAAACATTAATAAAATTTAAAACACACAAGGATCCCCACACAAAAATAGTGGGAGACTTCAACACCCCATTCTCAACAAACGGTAGGTCAACAAAAAAAAATTAAACAAAGAAACAATGACTCTAATAGAGATCATGAATCAAATGGAACTAAAAGAGATGTACAGACATTTCACCCAAACACAAAAGAATTTACTCCAATTCTCTCCAAACTATTCCACAAAATGGAAACAGAAGGAACATTACCAAACTCATTCTATGAAGCCACAGTCACCTTGATACCTAAACCACACTAAGACCCAACCAAAAAAGAGAATTTCAGACCTAGCTATCTTATGAACATTGATGCAAAAATACGCAATACAATACTTGAAAACCAAATACAAGAACACATCAAAGATATCATCCACCATGACCTAATAGGCTTCACCCCAGGCATGCAAAGGTGGTTCAACATATGTAACTCCATCAATGTAATCCACCACATAAACAAACTGACAGAGAAAAACCAAATGATCATCTCCTTAGATGCCAAAAAAGCATTTGTCAAAGTCCAACATCCATTCAGGTTTAAAGTCTTGGAGATATCAGGGATACAAGGCACATACATAAACATAGTAAAGGGAATATACAGCAAGCCTATAGCCAACATCAAACTCAATGGAGAGAAACTTAAATCAATCCCACTGAAATCAGGGACAAGACAAGGCTGCCCACTCTCTCCATATCTCTTTAGCATTGTACTTGAAGTCCTAGCCAGAGCAATAAGACAACTAAAGGAGATCAAGGGGATACAAATTGGAAAGGAAGAGGTCAAAGTGTTATTATTTGCAGATGATATGATAGTATACATGGGCGACCCCAAAAATTCAACCAGAGAACTCCTTCAGCTGATAAACACCTTCAACAAAGTGGCAGGATACAAAATAAACTCAAAAAAATCAGAAACCCTCCTGTATACCAAAGACAAAAGGGCCAAGAAAGAAAACAGGGAGACAACACCCTTCACAATAGCCAATAATAACATAAAGTACCTTGGGGTGACACTAACCAAGCAAGTGAGAGACCTGTTTGAGAAACACTTCAAGTCTCTGAAGAAAGAAATTGAAGAAGATATCAGAAGATGGAAAGATCTCCTGTGATCATGGATTGGTAGGATTAACATTGTGAAAATGGTCATCCTGCCAAAAGCAATCTACAGATTCAATGCAATTCCCATCAAAATACCAACTCAATTCTTTACAGACCTTGGGAAAAAAAAAAAAAGATTCTCAGCTTCATATGGAGAAACAAAAAAATCCAGAATCTCCAAAACCATCCTGTACAAAAACAGATCATCTGGGTGTATCTCCATCCCTGATCTCAAGATGTACTACAGAGCAATAGTAATAAAAACTGCATAGTACTGGCATAGAAACAAAAAGGAAGATAAACAGAACTGAACAGAAGATCTAGAAATAAACCCACATGCCTATGAATACTTGATTTTTGACAAAGAAGCCAAAACCATTCAATGGAAAAAAAGAAAGCATCTTCAACAAATGGTACTGGTTCAACTGGATGTCTACATGCAGAAAAATGAAAATAGATCCGTATTTATCACCCTGCAGAAAACGAAAGTCCAAGTGGATCAAAGACCTCAACATAAAACCAGATACTCTAAATTGGTTAGAAGAAAAAGTAGGGAACGGCCTAGAACTCAGTGGCCCAGGAGACAACTTCCTGAACAGAACATCAACAGCACAGGCTCTAAGAGCAACAATCAATAAATGGACCTCATGAAAATGAAAAGCTTCTGTAAAGCAAGACACTGTCGTCAGAACAAAATAGCAGCCTAAAGAATGGGAAAGGTTCTTCACCACCCCTATATCTGGCAGAGGGCTGATATCCAGAATATATAAAGAATGAAAGAAGATAAAAAACAATAAATCAAGTAATCCAATTAAAAGCTGGGGTACAGAGCTACATAAAGAATTCTCTGTAGAGGAATATAGAATTGCAGAGAAACACTTAAAAAGATATTCAGCATCCTTAACCATCAAGGAGATGCAAATCAAAACGACCCTGAGTTTTCACCTTACACCCATCAAAATGGCTAAAATCGAAAACTCAAATGACAACACATGCTGGAGAGGTTGTGGAGAAAGGGGAACCCCCATCCATATCAGGTGGGAATGTAAAATGATACAACCACTTTGGAAATCAATCTGGCTCTTTCTCAGACAATTAGGAATAGTGCGTCCTCAATACCCAGCTATACCACTCCTAGGCATATACCCAAAATTTGCTCAAGTACACAACAAGGACAATTGTTCAACCATGTTTGTAGCAGCCTTATTTGTAATAGCCAGAACCTGGAAACAAACCAGAGGTCCATCAACAGAGGAATGGATACAGAAATTGTGGTATTTTTACACAATGGAATACTACTCAGCAATAAAAAATGAGGAAATCATGAAATTTGCAAGCAAATAGTGGGATCTAGAAAAGATCATTCTGAGTGAAGTATCCCAGAAGGAGAAAGACACACATGGTATATAATCACTTATATAGACCTATAAGATATGATAAACATAATGAAATCTATACACCTAAAGAAGATAAACAAGAAAGCAGACACAGGTTAAGATGATCAATCCTCACTTAGAAAGACAAGTGGGATGTGCATTGGACATAGGACAGGAGCCTACCACAGAGGGCCTCTGAAAGACTCTACCTGGCAGTGTATCAAAGCAGATGCTGAGACTCATAACCAAACCTTCGGCAGAGTTTAGGGAATCATATGAAAGAAGGGTGAGTTAGTATGATGTGGAAAGGATATGAGCTCCACAAGGACCAAATATATCTGGGCACAGGGGTCTTCTCTGAAACTGACACTCCACCAAGGACCATGTATGGATATAACCTAGAACCTCTGCTTGGATGTAGCCCGTGGTAGCTCAGTAACCAATTGGTTTCCCATAATAAGGGGAACAGGTTCTATTTCTGACAGGAACTCAATGGCTGGCTCTTTGCCCTCTCCACCCTCCAAGGGAGGAACAGTCCTCCTAGGATACAGAGGAGGACTTTGCAGCAAGGCCTGAAGATAACTGATAAAATAAAGTCAGATGAAAGGGAAGGAGGTCCTTCCCAATCAGTGGACTTGGAAAGGGGCAGGGAGGAGATGAGACGTGAAGGTGGGATTTGGAGGGAATAAGGGAGCAGGATACTGCTGGGATACAGAGTTAATAAAATGTAACTAATAATAAAAAAATTAAATTAAATTAAAACAATTAATAAATGATATCACAGGGTGTCTCACCCATGAGCATGCAAAAAAAAAAAAAAATGGAATTTACCTTCTTCTCAGCACCTCAAGAACCTTCTCCAAAATAGACTATAGTTGGTCACAAAGCGAGCCTCAACAGATAAAAGAAGATTGACATAATCCCATATACCCTATCTGAACACCATGGATTGAGCTGGACTTCAACAACAATGGAAATAGCAAAAAGCCTAAACACATGGAAATTGAACAATTCACTTCTTAAAAGACAGCTGGGTCAAGTAAGAAATAAAGAAGGAAATTAAAAACTTCCTAGAATTTAATGAAAATTAAAGCACAACATACCCAAACATACACACTTTGAAAACAGTGCTAACAGAAAAGTTAAAGTGCCTTCAAGAAGAAATTTGAAACATCTCGTTCAAGCAAATTAACCGCTCTCCTGGAAGCCCTACAGGGAAAAAAAGATGCAGACACACCCCAGAGGACTAGAAAGCTGGAAATAATTAAACTCAGAGCTGAAATCAATAAATTAGAAACAAATAAAACAATTCAAAGACTCAATGAAACCAAGAGCTGGTTCTTTGAGAAAAACCACAAATGAGACAAAGCCTTAGCCAAACTAGCAAAAATGCAGAGACAAATTATCCAAATCAACAAAATCAGAAGTAAAAATGAGGACGTAACTACACACACTGAGGAAATCCAAACAATCATTGGCACAAAAGCCTATGTGCCAAAATTTGAAAATTTAAATTAAATGGAAAATTTTCTTAGTCAATTCCACTTACCAAAGCTGAATCAAGACCAGGTAAATAAATTAATCAGTCTTATATCCCCTAAGGAAATAGAGCTGTCATCAAAAGTCTCCCATTCAAAAAAAGTCAAGAGCCAGATGGTTAAAGCACATAATTCTACCAGACCTTCAGAGAAGAGCTAAGACCAATACTCTTCAAACTATTCCACAAAATAGAAACAGAAGGAACATTATCAAAATTATTCTATGAACCACAGTCACATAGATACCTAAACCACACAAAGACCAAATAAAAAAAGAGAATTTCAGGACACTGTCACTTATGAACATTGATGCAAAAATACTCAATAAAATTCTTGCAAACCAAATAAAAGAACACATCAAAAATATCATTCACCATGACCAAGTAGGCTTCATCCCAGGTATGGAGCGGTGGTTCAGTATATGGAAATCCATGAATGTGATCCAACATATGAATAACCTGAAAGAAAAAAGCCACATGATAATCTCCTTAGATGTTGAAAAAGCATTTGATAAAATCCAACATTCATCTATGCTAAAAATCCTAGAGAGATAAGGGATACAAGGCACTGACCTAAACATAGTAAAGTCAATATACAGCAAGACTATAACCAACATTAAACAAAATGGAGAGAAACAAGTCAATGCCACTGAAATCAGGAAAAATGCAGGAATAACAACTATTTCCATATCTCTTCAACATAGTTCTTGAAATCCTTACTCCAGCAATAAGACAATTAAATGAGATCAAGGGGATTCAGTTCTGAAAGGAAGAAGTGAAAGTATCACTATTCACAGACCATATGATAATATACATGAGTGACCCCAAAAATTCTACCAGAGAACACCTTCAGCAGATAAATACCTTCAGCAAAGTGGCTGCATATGAAACTAACTCAAAAGAAAAAGAAAAAACAAACAAGCAAACAACAACAACAAAAACAGTAGCCCTCCTGTATATAAAAGACAAAAGGGTTGAAAAGGAGTTTAGGGAAACAACACCCTTCACAATAGCCACAAAGGACATAAAGTACCTTGGTGTAACTCTAACCAAGTATGTGAAAGACTTGTATGAAAAAAACTTCAAGTCTCTGAAGAAAGGAATAGAAGAAGACATGGAAGATAGGGAGATCTCCTAATCTCCTGGCTTGGCAGGATTAACATAGTAAAAATGGCCATCTTACCAAAAGCAATCTACAGATTCAACGCAATTCGCAACAAAATTCTTCACAGACCTTAAAGAAAAATTCTCAACTTCATATGGAATAAAGAAAAAAAAAAAAAAAGAAAACAATCACTGAGTCTTCTGCAATAAAAGATCTTCTGGAGATATCTCCATCCTTAATCCCAAACTGTACTCAAGAGCAACAGTAATAAAAACTGCATGGTACTGGTATAGAAACAAGTTGTTGGATAAATGGAATCAAATAGAAGACCAAGAAATAAATCCATACACTTATAAATAGCTGATTTTTGACAAACATGCCATAACCATACAATAAAAAAAGTATCTTCAACAAATATTGCTGGTCTAACTGGATATCTACATGTAGAAAAATGCAAAGAGATCCATACTTATCACCATGCACAAAACTAAAGTGCAAGTGGATCAAAGACCTCAACATAAAACCAGATATACTAAATGGGTTAGAAGAAAAAGTGGGAAAGAGCCTAGAACTTATTGCCACAGGAGACAACTTCTTTAAAACAAAATACCAACAGCACAAACTTTAAGATCAACAATCAAAAAATGGGACCTCATGAAACTGAAAAACTTCTGCAAAGCAAAGGACACCGTCATCAGAACAAAATGACAGCTTGCAGACTGGAAAAGTATATTCACCAACCCTATATCTGATACAGCGTTAATATCCAGAATATATAAAGAACTTTAGAATTAAACACAACAAATCAAGAAATACATTTAAAAAATTGGATACACAGCTAAAGAGAGACTACTCAATAGAAGAATATTGAATTGCAGAGAAACAAATAAATGTTCAACTTCCTTAGCTATCAGGGAAATGCAAATAAAAACGACACTGATATTTCACCTTATATACATCAGAATGGCTAAGATCAAAAACTCAAGTGACACATGCTGCAAAGAATGTTGGAGAAAGGGGAACCCTCCTTCATTGCTGGTGGAAGTGTAAACTTGTACAACCACCTTGGAAATCATTCTGGCCCTTTCTCAGAAATATAGGAATAGTGTTAGCTGAAAATCTAGTTATTCCACTTCTTGGCATATATACAAAATACATGCAAGGACACAACAAGGACATTTGCTAAACTATGTTCATAGCGGCTTTACTTATAATATAATCTGGAAACAATGCAGATGTCCCTCAAATGAGGAATGAATATATGATATATTAGTTTGTTAATCAGGTCTTATAACTTCAATATTATTGAACACTAAATATTTCTACTGAAAATACTGCTTACAGTTCTGTATTGCAAGACAAAAAGAATGGATTTCCACTTCCTACAGAAAAATGAGTCTATATCAAGACAGCTAATGAGCTGCCAAATGTTGGGAAAATATTTTCCTGATTCACTCTTTCATCTGGATTGTTGCAAATGATTCTGTGACATTCAGCATGGAAGGTTTCCAGACACACTTTTGACAAAGTCAATCATGCAAATATGTCAAATTCATTCAACTGCTTAGTGTCCAGCCCTAAAATATATCTTCAGCACTGAGTTTCACAGTGTGTACAAACACAATGAGTAAAGATTCGTACAGCTGTTGGGAAGCTAACTCACACTAACTTGCGGTTAATTATTGATGAACTTCTGTTAACTTACCTTCTGCCAACTATTAGGAAAATTGCTCTTTGGTGAAACATCACACAATTCACTTCTTCTACTTCACTGTCTTTCCTAAAGCTGTTTCAGAAGATTGATGCTTAGTCCCTTTAGTGGATGTGTTCTAAATTTCATGTCTTTACTTACTGTCAGAGATGTTATTTCTGTTCCCACTTCCCACTTTCTCCAGATGGGGCTGTTGACAAGTCAAGTTGTTTGGCAAACAGTAATCTAGAAGGGATGACATACAAGCCTACAATTTATTTATTCTGCCTCTAACAAAATATACCAATTAAAATTTAAATGTGCCTATGTGAAAAAAAATAAATAAATAAATAAAGCAAGCTTAACAGAGTAGATTTTGGAGTTTAATAAAGATCTGAACAATTACTTTAAAGAGGCCTAACACACACACACCAAAAAGGGAGGGAAAACATTATAAAGACCTACTTGTTTATTGTTAATGTATAAGATAAAAATGAAGAAAACATTTGGCTTTCCAAAGTGATTATAATATTATATAAAGTTTTGTGTTCACATGATGCAATTTATCCTCGAAGCCTTCAATGTTTGCCTACTCAATTTTTAACAGTTCAGTGTGTGTGTGTGTGTGTGTGTGTGTGTGTGTGTGTGTGTTTGAGTGAGTGTTGTGTGTATGACTTAGTTTCAAATATATGGTTTAGATCATGTTCTACAAGCAGTAATTTTCTTATTAAGATAGATTAACTCCCCCTTGCGCCACTCTTTTATTGAAACCTTTCCCAGAATTCCTTTTTACTGAATTCACAGTGTCTCCTTTCTTCCTTTTTTCTACAGAAGTGTCTATTCAGAACATCTGGCATCATATATTCTTGAGTCTATAACTTTCTTCCTGACTTGGTTATACATTTCTTAAGTTCTAACCAAGATCTTATCAGAAGTGACTTCAATGCTCTTTTCTCCTACTTAACAACAACTCTAATGAAAAAGGTCCTCCAATAATTTAATTCCATTCTTTCCAGAAAAATGGAAAACTTGTGAGCACCTAAAATTTTATTTGTAAACATCTATTAAATAACAACACAAAGACAAATAGTCTGAATGTCTTAACCCTCTGTCTTTTGTTTCAGCTTCCAAAATAAATCCTACATGTTATATAACTCAGTATGAAAACATTTAGGAAACTTCAGTGATGTAATTTCCGACCGCAATATTCAAGACAAGGCTATAAGCCCAGGATTTGCTTTGGATTAGCTGTGAGTCATCTCTAAAACATATCATTAAAGGGTAGACTTTCAGTATCTGTACAAACAAACAGACCTCAGAAACTCTAGTTCCTTACTTGGGGCCAAGTAAAAAAGTTGTGGCAATTAAGAAAAATTGTTTTAATATTGAAATAAATTTTAATTTATTACTTTAGTCTCACAGGTGTTTTGTAGTGACAAGTTGTTTCAGAAATATTCACTTTTCCCTCAATAAATAATATGTATAAGACAATTTAAGTAATATATTTTGGTTCAAATGCAGCTTTTTAAAATTGTACTGTTTAAAAATAACATCTGCTAATATGGTATTATGGACTTCTTTTAAGGAAATTCAAAAAACAGTACAGCAATTATTGGTAAAGAAGTAAAAGCAACTTTTAAATTTTTCTAAATTTTTAGTGAAATTTTGAAATATAAAGTAATTAAATTGAACAATAAAGTAAGAAAATATCCAAAGTTTTATTGTAAATTAAGATATTGAAATGACTTTTACATTTTCTTTATTTAAATAGTTTACATTGTCTGAGATGTTACTTAAACAAAACTATTGTAAGACATTTATTTGATTATATTAATGAATAATTCGTTCAGCATTGCAGCATTTGCCTTCTATAAAAGACACTTATTCCAACTGTAAAATATTGCCTTTAAAAAATACATTTTAGAAGTAGAAATGGGGACATTAGTGTTAAAGTCTTTGAACTAAATTCTGTCTTTCTAAGTCTACAGAGCAGTTAAATGAAAAGGTGGAAACCTCTTGACTGAAAACTGGGTGAGATGACAATGGTTATAGTATTACTGAGGACACTGCTTGTTACTCTATCCAAAGGACCAAGTGCTAAGTGACAGTGTATGTGAAAACTCCCTAGAAAGCAGAGATCAGGAGGCAAATGTGTGCTAGCCTCCCAGACACACTGAGAACACACAGGAACAAGACTCAGAGTAATTACAACTCTCTTCAAGCTAAACCTCACCACTCTTTTTACTGTTAAACAATATGATTTCACTGATTTTGTTTGGAATGCAGCATCAAGATCCACTGCTTACTGAGAGCACACGGCTCTTGATGTTTGGTTTAACACAGACAGAAGGGATTTGCAGGCTGAGCAACACCAAATGCCTGTTCTAAATTGTTCAGCAAACAATCTCACTTCCAATGGCAAAAAGCAACTGTTGTCATATAATTTTCTCAAAAACATTCTGTAATTTACTAGGTTCTGGAGAAGGTTCATATATGTTCTAATCAGGGTTAGCCTCAGACTAAAGACTGAATAGTGTACTTCCAAGGTTCACTTGGAACTTCAAATTCAAGCAAGATTTCTTATGTAAGAGTTTCTGTGTAGTATGGCCTTCCTCACAGTCTAATGTCTGGTTTTTCTGACCAAACAACAAAAAATAGAAGTCGATCTCTCTCTCTCTCTTTTGATGCCCTAACATCAGAAGTCTGTGTGATTATTCACACACTACCTTAAAATTTCAAAGGTATAAAATGTTCTTTGATCAAATCCTCACTTTATCCCTTCTTATCCCACTCTCCAGCTCCCAAATCCATTGCTCTTCTCAAGTCTCCAGATCTTGTTCCTCAATTACTATATTTATTTTCCACTTAAAGTTGCCTACCAACATTGAGTGGGGGTAGTTGTTTACTGTACAGCACAGGCAGTTAGTCGCTATTCTGAGTGTGTGTGTGTGTGTGTGTGTGTGTCGGTGTCTCTTTGTCTCTCTGTCTTTCTCTCTCTCAGTTTTGGATTTTAATTTTGAGTGTTTAACTTGGAGTAACTTTAGAGGCTGGGAAGAAGAAAAGGGCACTGGGATTGGAATATCTAAAGGAAGGGCCAATGATAGAGCACAGGTGATATGAAAATGTAGAGAAACCATAGCTCAAACTTATTTAAAATTTAAGAAAAGGGAAGCCAAATATGGTAATTCATGTCTGTTCAAGGACTCAGGAAGCTGAGGAAAGAGGACCGTCACAAGTTGTAACTAGACTTGGCATATATTTTGTTATTTAAAAATTGTGTTTGAATGTTTGAATTAGGCTAATAATTTAACATGAGGGCTTTAACCCTTTCATCTCTATTTTGCAACTCCCCACTCTGAACCAGTTGACTTTTTTTTTCTTGACACTCTGCCTTCTTTGAATGTGAGTGAAAGTAAGATTTCATCCTCTTTGATACCTATGTATACTTCTGCTTCTCCTATTCATCTTAAAAGATTGATCAAATACACATGAACAAGTTTCATATTAAACTATCTTATCTTGCTCAAGGAAAGAAATAACAAACATACTTTTTGCTTACCATCTTTATTTAATATGTCTCTGTTTTTTGGTTGTTTGATTCATGCATCTTTCAGTTAAAAACTGTGGGACTATCATTTCACATTCAACTTAAGCTATCAGGTTCCTGTATATTTACATTTTCCTTGTTCTGTTAGAAAAATCAATGACTCATATTTTCATTAAGTATCTTAAACATACTATTTATACATCTTTCAGCATACAGTTCTTAAAAATGGTAAGGGGAACATGAAGCATTTTCTTTAATAAATGAAAATTTGCTTAATTTTTTTTTCTTTTTTTCTTCAGATTCTGTACTGTAGGGGCTGGTAAGAAGGCTTAGTGGTTAAAAGCATCGACACTTTTATAGATGATCTGAATTCTGTACCAAATGCCTACACAAGAATGCTCAACACAGCTTCAATTAAAAAATATCATTATTTTAAAGTCTAAAACTAACAGGAGTGAAAATACTGTTCTAGTCTTATGAAAACTACTAACATATAAATGTTCAAGGATAGTTAGAAAATGCAGGTTAATATCAGTTACCTTATAAATTATCAAATTTTTTAATGTCAAGAATTATGCTTGTAGAAATGCTAAGGACTAATGCAATTAATTAGAGTACTGAACCTTATTTAGCCTGCTATATATGTTTTCAAAGTTAAAGCTAAAACAGTAACTAGAAACAAGCAAAATTTGCTAGTTTATAAATATATAATAAATACTGGTTCTCAAATGCTTCAGAGATCTGCCAAATATGGCACTTAAAATGTTTAAAAAAAAAAAAACCTTTTCATGATAAAGATACGAGATATGCCAGCTCCTGGCAGCACTCGTAATCACCTCAAAAAAAAAAAAAAGAAAGGAAGGAAGGAAGGAAGGAAGGAAGGAAGGAAGGAAGGAAGAAAGAAAGAAAGAAAGAAAGAAAGAAAGAAAGAAAGAAAGAAAGAAAGAAAGAAAGAAAAAGAAAAAGTGACTGGCCCAGAAGAACTGTCTCCCAAGCTTGCTTTAAATGTGGCAAAGCGGGCCATTGGGCAAAAAATTATCCTTCATCTCAAGCACTCATAGGATGTTGTCCAAACTGTCCACAAGCAGGACACTGGTGAGTTGATGGCCCTGCTCTGCCTATGAAAGGCAGACCAGTTCCTCCAAGTTTCTACTCTAGATCTTCTGTCTGTCAGATCTTCTGTGCCTGGTATCTAAAGACTGATACTGCCCTGAGATCTCTACCTGCAAAGAACACAAAGCAATCTAGAGTGACTGTCCAGGTAGGCAGTAGTCGCTGTCATTTTTAATAGATTCAGAAGCTGCTTGGCCTGTACTTCCTGTTTATTCAGGTGTAATTCACCCTTCTCAGTTCTCTGATAGTGCTGTCAACTATGCTGGTGATAACTTAGTTTTGTTATTAGTGATAGTTTTGTCAGCTTAACAGCAGTAACCAGGGCTTCAGCTGCCTTCTCAGTTCTCTTCATGTGTAAAAATTAGGCTTCACTTTCCTAGAGCTACTACTAGGTTTAGACAACTTACTTTGTTACCAGACTCAGAAAAGAGATAAGTTAACAAAACAAATGGCATGTAACTTTTACTATTCCTTTATTTATAGAAATTCACTTACAGTGTCTACTCCCAGCAATCAACTATCTGTGTTTCATGATGAATGATTAGATTAAAAAAAAGTATAAAGTTTATGTAAGGTCTGTTGATATGAAAACCTAAGCTGTGATAAGCTAAGAAACTATTTTAGGGTCTAAAAAGGTGTTTTAAGGTGTGTGCATGCAAATTAAAACTTAAGGTGGGTAAGTACAAGTTAATAAAGTTTGGAAAAAATGTAAAAACTTAAGTGATGATAAGAAAGTAATTTAAAGTATAGAAAAAGAATAAGGAATGTTACATATTTTCCCCTTTCTATGCTCTTGTTATATTAAGACTTCAAATGTTCACAGTTTAACATTAAGTGGAGTTCTGATAAGCTATTAATCTAGCTCTGTTAAAACACTGCTGCTAATAACATAATCACAAACTCAAGATTTTATACTTGCTTTTGTTGTCTTCTAAGTATTGACTTAAAAGTGCTTTACATTGTGCTAGAAATTTCCATGTAATATATATATTCAATCTTCTGGTTAGAGGGAAGAAGCTCCTTTTCATGACCTGTATTCATAATGAAAGTCATGATCAAGTAAGCTGTTGTCCTTCTGTTTCTCAGAAAATTTTTTTGTTGAGTACAGCAAATTGTTTTTCAGTGTTTTACTAGGACACAAAGGTGTGAGTCTACAATGTGGCTTTCAGTCTTTTCTAAAATGTGGCTTTCAGTACAGATTACAGATTTTAGTAGGTTTATCCTATTTTATAGGTCTAATATCCAGATTACAAACAATGCTAATGGTAACATGTCTAAAATATATCTATTTTTGCAAACTTAAAAAAATGTTTTACTTTTCAGACTTGAATCCACCTCTCATGGATCAGATAGACTCCAGATAAGTGCTGTCAAGCAACAGTCTGTTTCCACACTGCCTATACTGCCTGTTTCTGAGGTTGGGATCTCTCTACGTATTTCTAGTTCTGGGACTCCACTCTCTCAACTACCAGAACCATGGGACTAAATATTTCAAATATACACCTAAGAAAGGAATACCCCCTGAGATCCTTAACTTTAACTTCTGCCCCAACATCCTGCCAGATCCAGGTATTTGCTCAAAATAAACATCCTGAACAGCTTGATAGCGGCTAGCCCCAGGTTGTCCAGCCATTCAGACTGCTTAGATTAAGCCTGTACTTTCTTTGCCCCAGATGGTTCCACAGAGCTGAACACTGAGTGAAAAAGCCAGCTCTCCCAGAACTTGGCCAGCATTCCTGCTTCTTTTGGTCCCCAATGATGTTGTCATGTTACCCCAGACGACAAGAAGCAGTCTAAAGAGCATGTGGTCCCCATTACTGCCTCATCATCACCCCTTCCCATCTCTTCACCTTTTATAATAAAGAAAAAAGAGAAATGTTGTAAATTAGACGCTCAGCCAGCTTGCCTTTCAGCAACACAGCAGCAACAGCTTATGTTATCACCTGCCATCATCAAGCATGTCCACTGTCAGTACAAGTTGTGCATTTCCACTACACAACGTGTACACCCTTTGTAAGGGCCCAAGCTACCTGAGATCTCTGTGTGTGTCCTTCTCTCTCTCTCTCTCTCTCTCTCTGTGTGTGTCTTGCTCACTCTTTCCCCTGGTCTCTCTGCCTGTCTCCCTCTTCCTTTGTTTCTGTCTGTCTCTGTCTCTTTCATATGTCTCC
The DNA here is from genome assembly GCF_907164565.1 of Psammomys obesus. Classification (NCBI taxonomy): domain Eukaryota; kingdom Metazoa; phylum Chordata; class Mammalia; order Rodentia; family Muridae; genus Psammomys; species Psammomys obesus. Next base: position 29,654,101 of record NW_026596069.1, read on the forward strand.
ATTGAAAGTTGTTCATTGCCTCTCCCTCCTCCACCAATAAATCTCTTGTGTTAGATCTGTTGCATGATGTAATCTCTTAGTGACATACATTGGCCTTTACCTGCCAGGGTTCCTTTTTGCTGCCTTATCCTAGCAACTATTATCTCTTCAAAGGATATATGTTGCTCCAGAGAGAGACCTTCATCCTAGTATTCATGAGCTGAGCGTTCTCTAACCCCACTCAGTCTCCTTTGCCTAAAACAATACACACATTTAACTAAGGACTCAATAGTCTTGAAAGAAGGATGCAAAATTAATCTTTCTCCCTTAAGCTATCTCACATATTGTGTAATATAAAATGCTCACACACTGGGTATTAATAATTTTTAGTTTGTGTGTAATGAAGCATTTAATTAGGCACACAGTATGGTACAGAAGAATCCTAAAGATCAGGAAGGACATAATATTCACCCAAGAATCATTGGCATACATACATATATTTTAAAAGTTAATTTGAGAATGAAAATTTCATCCACTGTGTCTTTTATTAATATACAATGTCATGGTTATAAATGTATGATTTTCCGTTTGATTTATCATGTAAGAACACTTAAATTTAATCTAGTAGACTGCCTTTTAAACTGTACTTTTATTGTGAAGAGACGCCATGACCATAGCAACTCTTTTAGAAGATAGAATTTAATTGGAGCTAGCTTATAGTTTCTGATGTTTAGTCCACTATCCTTATAGGTAGGAACATAATGGCACACAGTAGACATGGTAGTTGAGAGTTCTACATCTGGATCCACAAGCAGCAGGAAGAGAAAGACACCGGGCCCAGCTGAGTCCCTTGACAACTCAAAGCTCACCCTCAAGGACACACTGCCTCCAAGAAGAACTCACCTACTTCTTTGAAACAGTGCTACTGCCTGGTGGTGGCAAGCATTCAAATCTATAAGCCTATGGGTGCCATTCTCATTTAAACCACAACAAAGACCAATATTTGAACCAGTTGTGGAGGAGCTTTTTGTAGGTAGGTTATGAGGGTACTGGGAAGGGGCACAGTGCTGCTGAACAGGATGGGACTGTTCTCTTGTTCCTCACACTCACACTGTGCACAGCTCAGTGCTAAAGGTTAATATCTGGAAGAAAAGTAACCTGGAGAGGAAAATCTGTGCCTGCTGAAAAGAAAGAGGTCTGCTTTTCATAGATTTCTCCTGTTGACCATTGTTGTGCTTTTAAATTGGTGACATTTAATCATTTTTATTTGCTGCAATGTTTGATGTCATACTGAAAGGATGATAGGAGGAATGATCACAATAGCCAATGTGCACAAAAACAAAGGGAATATCTTACCTACTTAAGGGAAATTTATCTCTGGGTTGTTTCTTCCATATAAGCAAGAAAAAAAAATCTGATATTTTTGTTTGTTTGTTTGTTTGTTTGTTTGTTTATAGGACATAATGGCATAATTGGCTACATCCTATTATGTGAGTCTTATTATTGTGGGTCCAAACACACAAGAGCTGTTGCAAACTAACTCTCATTAAAAGGTGCTGCTATGGCCCATGTGTGTTCAAAATCTATGTGACATACTAAATCCTGTCTAAATGACAGGTCTTTAACCCACGCAGAATAATGTAACTGAGCCAACTGGGACCCCAGGTAGTGAGAGCTGCACCTCATACCCAAATGGAGTGACTCTTTAGTATAAACAGATGTGAGAGAAATTGATCATAAAACAGGATAAAATGTGTAGATGCATAGGCTTATTTTCTAATTTCAAATATGTGCATTAATATAAGTACCAGATATTTCAGAAATATAGGCTCTGAATTATTTCCCAATTCTAGGGTTCATTCATTCCTCTCTGTATTTTCCTCATCTTTTTTATCTGACAACATCATGCTAAGTTCTTGCTTAAAGTTTGTTGAAAGGCCTTTTCTTCTGAGACTGTGCACCTTCAATGGCTACAATTTTGATTCCTCTGTGGGCTTTATTCTCTGCATTTTTGTACCTTGAATACTACTTTACACTGGATTGAAAGGTCTTTACACACCTTGAAGGTACCTGTTGTGGCCTTTTGATACCACCAGGGAAAAGACAAGTATACTCTGACCAATACTAACATGTGGGATGAGCCGAACCATTTTCTACTTATGACAGCTTTTCATATTACATTAGGTCTTATTCTGTTACAGTTATTTTATCAAACTGTTTGTCCCTCAGTTTCTCTCTTAACCCAACTATAACACAAATAATTGAGACTGTTAATTTAATAAACTGCACCGCACAGTCCTGAGCAGCATTAACTCATAGTCTTAACCCTCTAAACTAATTTGTCTTCCTACCAGCATGCATCCCAGAAGTACTTGTACTTTGTAGCTTTCCTTGCTAAATTTCTACATATATTTCTCTCTGTGTCTCTGTCTCTGTCTCTGTCTCTCTCACTTTTCTCCCTCTCCCAACTTCCCCCATCTCGACATCTGCCAGTGGCTGAACCCTGTACTTTCCCCTTTGACTTCCCCTCATCTGGCTGGCAAGAAGTTAAGCCCTAATTTCTCCCCTGATCAGAGATTATCTGTAAACTTCTTTTATTGGTATATCTGGGGACAATTAGAAAGAAGTGTTTACACAACACTGAAACAAAAAAGAAATTATTTCCTTTTTAAATTAAACTTTTATTTTTTATATTAATAACAGTTTATTCATTTTGTATCCCAGCTGTAGCCCCCTCCCTCATCCCCTCCCAACCCCACCGTCCCTCTCTCCTCTCCTCTCATACCTCTCTCCAAGTCCAATGATAGGCAAGGTCCTCTTCTTCTTCCATCTGACCCTAGCTTATCAGGACTCATCAGGACTGGCTGTTTTGTCTTTCTCTATGGCCTTGCAAGGCTGCTACCCCCTCAGTGGGGGAGGGTGTCAAACAGCCTACCACTGAGTTCATTTCAGAGACAGTCCCTGTTCCCCTTACTGCAACCCACTTGGATACTGAGCTGCCATGGGCTACATCTGAACAGGGGTTCTAAGTTATATCTATGAGTGGTCCTTGGTTGGACTATCAGTCTCAAATTGGTTCTGTTGCTTTCCTTGTGGATCTCCTATCTTCTCCAGGTTTTACTATCTCCTCCTTCTTTCATAGGATTGCCTGTACTCTGCCCAAAATTTGGTTATGAGTCTCAGCATCTGCTTTGATACACTGCTGTGTAGAGTCTTTCATAGGCCCTCTATAGTGGACTCCTGTCCCATTTCCTGTTTTCTCCCTCTTTCTATGTCCATCCTGTTTGTCTTTCTGAGTAGGGATGGATCATCTTACCCAGGGTCCTCCTTCTTGCTTAGTTTCTTTAGGTGTACATATTTTAGTATGTTTATCCTATATTATAGGTCTAATATCGACTTATAAGTGAGTATATACCATGTGTGTCTTTCTGCTTCTGGGATACCTCACTCAGGATGATCTTTTCCTAGATCCCACCATCTGTCTGCAAATTTCATGATATCCTTGTTTTCATGTCCAAGAGGAGTAGATGGCTAGAAATACTCAAGCTCAAGGCTGCAATCAATAAATTAGAAACAAATAAAACAATTCAAAGAATCACTGTAATCAAGATCTGGTTCTTTGAGAAATCAACAAGATAGACAAACCCTTAGTCAAACTTAGTAAAAAACAGAGAGAAACTATCCACATCAGCAAAATCGGAAACGAAAAGGGGACATAACAACAGACACTGAAGAAATCCAAACAATCATTAGGTCTTACTACAAAAGCCTATATGCCACAAAATTTGAAAATCTCAATGAAATGAACAATTTTCTTGATAGATTCTATTTACCAAAATTAAATCAAGATTAGGTATATAGATTGAATAGTCTTATATCCCCCAAGGAAATAGAAGCAGTCATCAAAAGTCTCCCTTCCAAGAAAAGCCCAGGGCCAGATGGTTTCAGCACAGAATTCTACCAGACCTTCAAAGAAGAGCTAACTACAATTCTCCCCAGAAAATTCTTAGAACGAGGATTGCAACCACATATGTGAGGTAGAGAAATCAACATTTAAATTCCATAATAACTTTACATGTACAATTCTCCTGAACTTACAAAACCTATGATATTCTGTGAGTGAGCTCATCTTCTGAATAACTTTTTTTTAAAAAAAATCAATGTAAAGAAGACCTTGTTTGGACTGGTAAGGAAAGTTTAATTTAACTTTTCTAATTGTTGTTTGAAGTATGTCGGACCTCACTACAATAGACTGTTCCTGTGGATTAAAAAGCATGCCCATTTTGTTGGTCGCAAAAGTTTTTAAATGCAGAAGAGGCAAAAACAGGAATATTGTTTATCTTAACATACTGTGCACAACATAAATGCAGTGAGGCAGCAAGCAATGATATATTTTGTAACCTCCCCTGTGTGAGCAAAGATAAAAAATAAAATTGAGAATAGGTATAAATATATACAAAACACACTCTCCCAAAGGAGGAAATAAGAGAAGCATCCATCAGACAAAGAACACTGGGACATAAGCCCTCATGCATGAAAATCTGAAATGGAATGCCATGGTTGCACTGCTTAATTATTTGCCTAACTTGTTCTCATGTGATGGAGTACTCCTTCTATAAAAACAGGCATTCTGGTGGTCTAGAGCATAGGTGTCAGGAGCTTGTATTATGTCACAATGTTTAGCAGCAGGGAAGCATATTAGGGACCTGAGACCAAGGCATTGGCTGGCACACTAAGTTCAGCCAATGGCCCACAGAGAGCTGACTGTGATTGAATATGCTCAACTTAACAACGCTGGAACTAAAGGGAGAGTATTTCTATGATGTGGAAAATATGGTCAAAGGACCTGAATGTATTTCCATTCTCACTGTCAGTTTGTGGAGTTACATATATGATTCCATAGATCTGCAGCCATTATCTCACAGGAGGGTGGGCTTTGTCACTTTGAATCCTGAAATTGTCCACACTCATAGGGCTTGCCACTCAGATTCATCAGCATCTCTGGGACTCTAGAGATAGAAAGACAAGTTTAATTTAAGAGTTAGTCTTGTCATGACCGTCCTAATGCTAATGATCATGATCATCCTAATGATCCTAATGCATCCTGATGCTGATACTGAAAGTAGTAAGTATAGAAGCTACGCAGCCCTTGGCAACATTGCACCTTGAGTCTGGGCCACTGGTAGGTTCAGAGGGAGCAATCTCACTCAGAAGATTGAAAGCAGTTCAGGGGAAAAATTTGGGTGACAATATTAATGGTTTTGACTATTTTTGAGCAACTTGACCCAAATAACCTAAGGCAGATGCATTGATACCTGAGACCTGTCTTTTAAATCCTTAAAGAAGATCAAATAAGCTTTAAGCCCCATGGGTATGCCTACAGCTTCATGTACTGAAGGATTTGCATGGAGTGTTGTTATTAACAATGCCTGACAAGTTCCTGGATGGCTATGTCTGGAAAAATCTTGACTCAACCCAGGTTATTACCTGTTATTCAAGGCTGAGTTTACAGTATTTTATCAAGACCAAGTAAACTATATTTTAGCTGATGAAACTGCTACAACCATAGACATGCTCCCGGGACTAGGGTATTATGAAGACACTGGGGGAAAAAAATCATATTATCTATTGCAAACTTACCAACAAATTAACATGGCTGATTTAAAGGCTTGGAGACAGTTGCCCACCAAATAAAAACAGAAACCTTGTCACTGACAGACTCATGGGGTCTCAAGAGAAGGGCATCTTTATGACACACCTCATACAAGATAAAGGGTTATACCTGACACTAACCTTGTCAGGAAAGTTATATGATACAATTAGCTTTTGAAAATGCTAAAGAGACTTGTAAGGAGGAACTTAGAGCTTTCTATAATGGCTTAGATTTATAAGAGAATATTAAATGTGTGCAGATATAAGCCCTGGCTACCTTTGAGATGTGACTTTCTCAGCTTCCCATAAGGAAATTGTTTGTCCTGGGGAAACAAATAACTCTTATGTGCATGAAGGAATAAGCCATTTTTCTTGTGTCACACCACAGGAATTTCAAATAAATAAAAAGCAAGTGTCCTCAAAAGACTGCATGGCCCTGGAGCTATGCCTACCATGTCAGAGAGGAATCTATTGGGCTAACAGATGGAATTCACAAAAGAATATTCATGGTATAGAGTATTCATGGAAGGGACATGAAACGACCTGTAGGACCTACCTTGTTCCAGTCAAAAATTACAAGCTACACCCCTGTGGGTCCTTGAACCAATACGGCATAGTCATCATTCAATCACCAGAATCCCACCATTCAGCTATAGCAGGCACTCTCAGCCAGTGGAGTACTGGACCTCAGTTCTCCCACCCAACTTATGCTAAGCCCTAACATGGAGACACAGCCATTCATAGGAGGGATATAGGCCTTTTCTACAAAGCATAGCAGAACTTATTTTAAGGAAAATTAGCCAGATCCTACAGAGGCTACAGCTTCAGCAGTGGATAATATTTGAAAATTTTACAGAGATACTTAAAGTTATGGCTCAGTCACACCTAATTTATTTCAATATTACACCCAAATTAAGAATACATCAACTAGTGATATTTCTATTTTTTATGTTCAGGGACTTTATTTTTAATTAAATTTTTTATATTAATTACAGTTTACTCACTTTGTATCCCAGCTGAAGCCCCCTCCCTCACTCGTTCCCAAACCTACCCTCCCTCATCTCCTCTGCTGCCAGTCTCCAAGTCCATTGATAGGAAAGGTCTTCTCCCCTTCCATCTCACCCTAGCTTATCAGGTCTCATCAGAACTGGCTGCATTGTGCACCTCTGTGGCCACACAAGGCTGCCCCCCACTCAGGAGGAGGTGATCAAAGAGCCAGCCACTGAGTTCACGTCAGAGACAATCCCTGTTCCCCTTACTAGAGACCCACTTGAAGACTGAGCTGCCATGGGCTATACCTGTGCAGGGGTTCTAGGTTATATACATGCATGGTCCTTTGTTGGGGTATCAGTCTCAGAAAAGACCCCTGTGCCCAGATTTTTTTAGTTCTGTTGCTCTCCTTGTAGAGCTCCTTTCCTCAAATATATGCCCAGATATATTTGGTCCTTGTGGAGCTCATATCCTCTCCACATCATACTACCTCCCCCATCTTTCATAAGATTTCCTGCACTCTGCCCAAAGTTCAGTTATGAGTCTGAGCATCTGCTTTGATACACTGCTGGGTGGAGTCTTTCAGAGGCCCTCTGTGGTAGACTCCTGTCCTGTTTCCTGATTTCTCCTTCTTTCAATGTCCATCTTGTTTTTCTTTCTAAGTGAAGATTGATCATCTACCTCAGGGTACTCCTTCTTGATTAACTTCTTTGAGTGTACAGATTTTAGTATGTTTATCTTGTATTATACATCTTATATCCACTTTTAAGTGAGTGTATACCATGTGTGTCTTATATCCACTTTTAAGTGAGTGTATACCATGTGTGTCTTTCTGCTTCTGTGATACCTCAATCAAGATGATCTTATATAGATACCACCATTTGCATACATATTTCATGATTTCCTTGTTTTAATTGCTGAGTAGTATTCTATTGTGGATATGTACCACAATTTCTGCATCTATTCGTGCATTAAGGGACATCTAGGTTGTTTCCAGGTTCTGGCTATTGTGAATAAGGCTGCTACAAACAAGCCTGAACAATTGTCCTCATTAGATATATTCTTAGGAGTGGTATAGCCAGATCTTGAGGAAGCACTATTCCTAATTGTCTGAGAAAGAGCCAGATTGATTTACAAAGTGGTTGTACAAGTTGACATTCCCACCAGCAATGGAGGAGGGTTACCCTCTCTCCCATCTTCTCCAGCATGTATTGTCACTTGAGTTTTTGATCTTAGCCATTCTGATGGGTATAAGGTGAAATCCCAGGGTCATTTTGATTTTCAATTCCCTGATGACTTAGGATACTGAGCATTTCTTTAAATGTTTCTCTGCCATTCTATATTCCTCTACAGAGAATTCTGTTTTTCTCTGTACCCCATTTTTTACTGGATTACTTGATTTGTTGCTTTTTAACTTCTTTATTTCTTTATATATTCTAAATATTAGACCTATGTCAGATATAAGGATGGTGAAGATCCTTTCCCATTCTATAGGCTGTCATTTTGTTCTGATGACAGTGTCCTTTGCTTTATAGAAGCTTTTCAGTTTTATGAGATCCCATTTATTGATTGTTGATCTTAGAGCCTGTGCTGTTCATGTTCTGTTCAGGAAGTTGTCTCCTATGCCAATGAGTTCTAGACAATTCCTCACTTTTTCTTCTAACAGATTTAGTTTGTCTGGATTTATGTTGAGGACTTTGATCCACTTGGACTTTAGTTTTGTCCAGGGTGCTTAATATGGACCTATTTGCATTTTTCTACATGTAGACATCCAGTTAAACCAGCACCATTTGTTGAAGAGGCTGTCTTTTTCCCATTGTATGGTTTTGGTTTCTTTGTCAAAAATCAAGTATCCGTGGGCATGTGGGTATATTTCTGGGTCTTCTATTGGGTTCCATTGATCCACCAGTCTGTTTCTATGCCAGTACCATTCCATTTTTATTACTATTGCTCTGTAGTACAGCTTGAGTTCAGGGATAATGTTGATCTGTTGTTGTACCGGATCATTTTGGCAATACTGGTTTTTTTGTTTTTCCATATGAAGTTGAGAATTTTCTTGCAAGGTTTATAAAGAACTGTGTTGGTTATTTTGATGGGAATTGCATTGAATCTGTAGATTGCTTTTGGCATGATGGCCATTTTCACTGTTAATCTTACCAATCCATGAGGACCGGAGATCTTTCCATCTTCTGATATTTTCTTCAATTTCTTCCTTCAGAAACTTAAAGTTTTTTTTCAAACTGGTCTTTCATTTACTTCCTTAGTGTCACCCCAAGGTACTTTATGTTATTATTGGCTATTGTGAAGGGTGTTGTTTCCCTGATTTCTTTCTCAGCCCTTTTGTCTTTGGTATAAGAATGTCTTTTTCTGTTTTTTGTTTGTTTGTTTGTTTTGTTTTAGTTAATTTTGTATTCAGCCAATTTGCTAAAGGTGTTTATCAGCTGAAGGAGTTTTCTGGTTGAATTTTTGGTGTTGCTCATGTATACTATCATATCATCTTCAAATAGTGATACTTGACTTCTTCCTTTCTGATTTGTATCCCTTGATCTTTAGTTGTCTTATTGCTCAGCTAGGACTTTAAGTATTATGTTGAAGAGATATGGAGGGAGTGGTTAGCTACCTTTGTCCCAGATTTCAGGGCGATTGATTTAAATTTCTCTCCATTTAGTTTGATATTGGCTATGGGCTTGCTGTATATTGTCTTTGTTCTGTTTAGGTATGGGCCTTCTATCCTTCATCTCTCCAAGACTTTAAACTTGAATGGGTGTGGGATTTTGTCAAATCTAAGGAGATGATCATGTGGTTTTTCTCCTTTAGCTTGTTTGTAAGGTGGATTAAATTGATGGATTTCCATATATTGAACCACCCCTGCATGCTGGGTGAAGCCCAGTTGGTCATGATGGATGATATCTTTTATGTGTTTTTTTTATTTGGTTTGCAAGTATTTTATTGAGTATTTCTGCATCAATGTTCATAAGAGAGATAGATCTGAAGTTCTCTTTTTGGGTTGGTTCTTAGTGTGGTTTAGGTATCAAGTTGACTGTGGCTTCATAGAATGAGTTTGGTAATATTCCTTCTGTTTCTAGTTTGTAGAATAGTTTGAAGAGAATTGGTGTTAGCTCTCCTTTGAAGATCTGGTAGAATTCTGCACTGAAACCACCTAGCCCTTGGATTTTTTAGAATGGAAGACTTTTGATGACTGCTTCTATTTCCTTGAAGGATATAAGACTATTCAATCTATTTACCTTATCTTGATTTAATATTGATAAATAGAATCTATCAAGAAAATTGCCCGTTTCTTTTAGATTTTCAAATTTTGCGGCATATAGACTTTAGTAGTAAAACCTAATTATTGTTTGGATTTCCTCAGTGCCTATTGTGATATCTCTTCTGATTTTGCTGATGTGGATATTTTCTCTCTGACTTTCAATTAGTTTGGCGAAGGATTTGTCTATCTTGTTGATTCTCAAAAACCAGGTCTTGGTTTCATTGATTCTTTGAATTGTTTTATTTGTTTCTAATTTATTGATTTCAGCCCTGATTTTGATTATTTCCAGCCATTTACTCATCTTGGGTGAGTCTGCTTCTTTTTATTTTTTTTTTAACCCCGTGGGGCTTTCAGGTTAGCCATTAAGTTACTTGTATGAGATGTTTCAAATATCTTCTTGAAGGTACTCAGTGCTATGTATTTTCCTCTTAACACTGCTTTCATTGTGTCCCATAAGTTTGGGTTTTTTGTGCCTTCATTTTAATTGAATTCTCGGAAATCTTTAATTTCTTTCTTTATTTCATTCATACCCCAGCTATCATTGAGGAGCAAAATTTTTCAGTTTCCATGTGTGTATAGGCTTTTTTCTATTTCTGTTTGGTTTTTGTTTGTTTGTTTGTTTGGTTGGTTGGTTGGTTTTTTTGAGGTCCAGCTTTAGTCCATAGTGGTCAGGTAGGATACATGTGATTATTTCAAACTTCTTGTATCTGTTGTGGCTTTCTTTGTGGCGAACTATATTATCTATTTTGGAGAATGTTCCATGAGGTGATGAAAAGAAGGTATACTCTTTTGAATTTGGGTGAAAAGTTGTGCAGACATCTATTAGGTCCATTTGATTTAGGACTTCTGTAAGTGCCTTTATTTCCCTATTTGGCTTCTATCTCGGTGATCTGTGTTTTGGTGAGAATAGAGTGTTGAAATCTCCTACTATTAAGGTATTGGGATCAATGTGTGATTTTTGGCTTTAATAATGTTTCATTTAGAAATGTAGGTGCTCTTTTATTTGGGACATAAATATTCAGAATTGTGATGATCTCCTTGTGGATTTTTCTTTTGATGAGAATGAAGTGTCCCTCCTCTTCTTTTATGATTAAGTCTATTTGATTATATATTAGGATAGCTACTCTAGCTTGTTTTCTGGGTCCATTCGCTTGAAAAACATTTTTCCAGCCCTTTACTCTGAGATATTTTTTATCATTGTTGCAGAGGTATATTTTTTGGATTTGGCATAATGTTGGATCCTCTTCCCACAGCCAATCTGTAAGTCTGTGTCTCTTTATTGGAGAGAGGAGTCCATTAAGGTTAGTAGATAATAGTGATCAATGAATGTTAGTTCCTTTTATTGTGGAGTTGGAGGTGTTACTGTGTTTCTATGCTTGTTTTCTTTTAATTTTTTGTTGTGAAGTTATTGGTATCCTCTGTTTTCTTATGTGTTGTTTTCTTTGGATTGGAATTTACCTTCTAGTATGTTCTGTAGGGCTGGATTGATGTGTAGATATTGTTTAAGTTTAGTTTTGTCATGCAATATTTGTTTACTCCATCTATGTTAATTGAAAGCTTTGCAAGGTATAGTAGCCTCGGTTGGCATCTGTGGTCCCTTAAAGTCTGCATGACATCTGTCCAAGTCCTTCTGGCTTTCAAACTTTCTTTGGAAATGTCTGCTGTGATTCTGATAGGTCTACCTTTATATGTTACTTGGCCTTTTTCTCTTGCTGCTTTTAGTATTTTTTCTTTATTCTGTAGATTTAGTGTTTTGACTATGAGGAGTTTCTTTTCTGGTCTAGTCTATTTGGTATTCTGAAGGCCTCTTTTAAGTTTATGGACATCTCTTTCTTTAAGTTGGGAAATTTTTCTTTTCTGATTTTCTTGAAAGTATTTTCTGGACTTTTGAGCCTGGAATCTTCTTTTTCATCTATTACTATAATTCTTAGATTTTGTCTTGTCATGGTGTCCTTGAGTTCTTGAATTTTTTTGTGTTTGGAATTTTTTCTGATTTTACTTTTTCTTTGAGAGAAGTATCAATTTCAGCAAGTGTATCTTCAGCACCTTAGATTCTCTCTTACATCTCTTGTATTCTATTGGTGATGCTTACCTTGTGGTTCCTGATCTTTTGTCTAAGTTCTCTAAGTTCAGGTCCAGGGTTTTCTCTGTATGTGTTTTCTTTATTAATTCTAATTTTGTTTTTATGCCTTGCAACATTTCCTTCCCCTGTTTGAATGTGGATTCTTGTCTTTCTATGATTGCCTTTACTTTTTTATTTATTTCTTCTCTATATGCCACTAATCTTGCCTCTATTTGTGTCTCTGTTTGTTTGGCTGTATTTGCCTGTATTTCTTTGAAAGCATTGTTCTTTTCCTCTTCATTTGCCTCCATTGTGTGGCTACTTTGATAGATTTTTTTTTCATTTCCTCTCTATGTGCCTCTAATAACTGGATAAACGTAGTTTTAAAGTAATTTCCCTGTGCTTCTGATGAATCGGAGTACCATTGATTTTAGGGTTTGTTTGTGAAGCTACGACGTCCTGATTTTTGTTGGTTCTGTTCTTATGCTGACCTCTGGCCATCTGCTTATCTGTACGCTCATTGTTTGTTCCTGGAGTTTGTACTTGAGACTGGAACTGTCTTTCTCTGGTGTCTGGAGTAGTCTTCAGGAAGATGAGAGAGGTACACTGGTTTGAGAGTGTGTATTGGTGTTTCAGCTGTACCTAAGGGAGGAAGATCCACAGGTACAGATGCACAAGTGCAGGTGAAAAAGTGTGTGCATGTGTGTGGAAGTGTGCATGGAAGTGTGTCTTAAAGGACAGGGTGATATAGAGAATGTAGATTCCTGGAATGTGGTGCATGGAGATGGTTGCAGGCACAGGATGGGGTGTGGGCCCTGGTGCTGTTTCATAGGCACAATGAGAATGCGATTCCTTGAATACCTCAGTGAGCCTGCCATACTGTTCTTCTAGTATTCAGGTCTGCCTGGGATTCAGGAGTTGTTTGCGTTGACTCCACTGGTAGACAAGAAGAACAGGGGCTTCAATGTTGAGAATGTTGTCCCAAGAATCCTTATGTTGTCCATATTGGGGCTGTGGGTGGGAGTGATACTATGAAGGGCTGCTAGTGTAGAGGGACCCTGTATCTGGGGCTCTGCACACACTCAGTTGAAGGCACACTCACCCTCCAGCAGGTCTAATTGGAAAGGGTCTCCCCTGTTCTCTACTCTCAGATTTGGGTCTGCTGGTTCAAATGTGAGTATAAGAGATCTGTTAGCTCAGTGGTGCTGAACTTGGAGGCTGGTATAGCGGGGGAGTCCAGTCACAGCAGCAGAACTGGGAGGCTGAAAGTACAGATGCCTGCTGGGATGCCCTGGGGAACCCCTACAGCTTTATGCAGACCTGGGTGGCCTGTGGAGGGTGACCTGCTCTCCTGGGTAGCCAGTAAAGCCAGCAGCCTACCTCGACTGGGAGGCATGCCTTCTCTGTCTTAGATATCTAGCAGGGAGTTCTGTGCTAGGAGCAGCAGGCACTGTGGGCCTCCTCTGCTGAGGAGAGAAGCCAAACAAGCAGAAATGCAGATGGATTGAATATTCACCACTCTCAGCCCCCAGAGAAGTCTGCAGGTGATCTGGATCCAAATGGTCTCAGGTCATGTGTTGTCCCCTCTACCCAAGAAAGCCTCAATGTCGATGTTCTATCTGCAGCTGCTCCTCCACTCACCAATTTCAGAGTTTCAGATCCTTTGCCCCTCAGATACATTGTGCGCTGGTTGCCGCCATCTTGGATTGATATTTCTATTTTTTTAAGTAAGAAAAAGTAATCATATCTTAGTGCTACCAGAACAGTTTTGGGGTCCTCAAATCACTCACTGGATACAAAGTGTCATGGAAACGCTCCCAGAAATGTAGCTGGATTTAAATAGGAAAGCTTTTCTTGAGTTTCTTGACATTGATGATTGTGTTAATGTTTGTGGAATGACATTGCCACTTCCACCAGGGTAGCCTCTTCAGTTAGATGCTGCTGAGTTAAAGAGATTTGGTAAGCTGTGGACTCTATCACAGAGTTCTACGATTAGCTTACAGAGTGTTTAAAAGCCAAGGTACTTTTAAGCCATATGTTTTTCCCAATATGGCTATGCATTTGTGGAACCATGATATCTTGAGCCAAATGAAGATTCATTTTTATAACCCAAGCCATATGATTTATCATCAAGTGTTGTATCAAAGATTTAATGCTTTACAAAATTTAAGTGAAACTCAAAAAGGTGTAGTTACTTGTATTGGGATAATGAATGCCATTCACAAATAAATAATCATGGGTATCTCCTGGGAGAGTCAAGAAATGTCTCATATCAACAACATGCCTCCATTCCTGAATTGATTCATTCAAGGTTTTCTTTGTTCCCAGAGAGGTGCAAAGACTCAATAAAAGAAGGTAGTACCGTTCTCTAGGCTTTTGTCCCAGACTTCATAAAAAGGAGAAAGCTATATGACCACAAGCATCCATAGTTCTCTGCTTCCTGATTGCAAATGCAATGGAACCACTGGCTTCAAACTCCTATGGCTTTCCCACCATGGTAGATTGTGTCTTCATACAGTGAAGTAATCTAAACCCCTGTCCTTATGTTTGCTTTATATGAAAGTATTTTAACACATCAATAATAACTATAACTAATACATTATCTTTCACATGAATCTTATTGTCTACCAGTAAGGAAGTCACCACAAATCTTAGAGGAGACACCACAACAATGAATGTAATATTTGAAGATGTTAGTACCGTGTAGAATTGTTTAATCCAACTCAAATTTGGAATTGAGCCTTAAAAAAAAGAATATTTTCTATTTTCAAACAGAATAATTTTTAAATAAATTTGGTTTTCTGCTGGAGCCCACCAGCAGAGTCGTTTTTGAGTCAGGAGTGAGGATTAAAATTAATAAACTAACATACAACGCATGGGACCTTTCCGAGAGGCTCTAGTGGAGACTAGACTCCAGCGCCCTGGCTTTATTTCAGACTGCTTTTAAGCCAGAGTAAAAACAGCTCAGCATAATGGGTTAAATTTACAAGGAGGTGAAACAAGAGGTGTGATTTTGATAAGCTCTTCCACCTGCTGTCACAAACAAAAAAAGATGGACTTGGAAATTTTTCCCTGACTTCAGTGAAGGCCTGGTAAAGCCAGTCTTTCAACTGAGATTTAAATATCAGAGCAGCTGCTAGCCAGCGGCTCCCAACAGGTCTCCCTTTTTTTTATTTTTTAAAAATTTGAACATAACTTAAGAGTTATGGAGCAGAAGATTGTGCCTGTCTTAGGTTGTTTCTCTCATAAGATATATTCTTACTTATCATTGGAACATGAATTCCATCATTTATGCCCTGTCTTGGGTTGAGTATATCCCAGAGAAACATTATCCATCACTGACTACCAACCTCTGCTAGGGTAGACATGGGGTTTAATCTCATGCAGATCAGCTCAGCTTTAGCATTCTAAAAGACCTTCAGGGAGGTTTTCATTGTCAAACATAGGAGCGCATCCCCTATCACAAGCCAAGTGCAAAATAACACTCCATAAAAGTGACTTAACAAATGACCCCCGGTGTAAATTGCCAAGTCTGAGAAACATTCACAGGAACCATAGTAAAAGGCTGTCGAACAATCAGAACCATTTGAAAGCTTACAAATACAGTTTGTTAGTTTACATTGAAGGCAAGAAACATTAAAGTTTGAATTTTGTTAACATTTCCAAACAACAAAGCAAGAGGAGAATTTACATAGGCAGTTACAGGTCCTCCCAAGATTTTCTGAAGCAAGCTTGTTTTGGTCAGCTGAAAACCAGAATCTGACCAAAGTTTCATAGTCAGTCCTCTTTTTTATTCTTTTTTATTTTGTTGAGAATTGTCTTCATTAACATAACAATCCAGTCCAGTCCATTGTATAAGAGGTTTCTTTGCATGACGCTTCTTCCAGGAACAGAATGAAACAAAAGGTGGGTCAGGATTTTAAGTCCAAAGTAACTCTCCATTCTCAGTCAGGACAGAATTCTGCAGCGGGAACATCCTCCTTTTGGGGAACAACTCCTGCAAATTGCACCAGCTTTTCTGGGATCCACCTGGCTCCTTCTGTGCCCTGTAGGAAAAAACACAAACATGTCCTCTTCCCCATTTTAATACCATATTCCAATAATCGGATCTTTCCATTTTACTTGGGCATAATTATTTTTGGTATTAGGATGCCACAATCAATCAGCTGCAGAATGGCCTTGTATATCCACTTTCAAAAAATTTAAAATAAAGAGAGCATGATTAATATTTGGGGATATGACTCCCCCTTTTTTATTTTTTGTAACTGTTTTTTTAAGAGATCCATGTGCAGGCTCTATAATATTTTTAGCCTTAAGGATTATATGGCATACTTGTTTTATGACTTTTAAAAATGTTGAGAAACTTGTCTAATATATGTAGTACCATTATTAGTCTTTATACTGGAAGAAATACCAATTGTAGTAAAACATTTTAGTTTTTTTAAATTTGGGGATATGAGTAACATTCATTTGTTGTTTACAATGGCTTTAAACCTAGGTTTTAAGTAAGTTAACTTTATGTTATAAATTTTAAACATAGCCAAAGATCAATAATTTATAATTAAGACATATTGAACATGATAACTTATCCCTTTAAGATAGACAGACAAAACATCTTGTTATTTGTTGAATCTAATTTTTTATGACCATTGAAGCTTTGTAGCAGAATTAACCATTAGCTTTTTTACTGGAAAAACTGAGAAGCTGCCTCTTTAATAATATTTCCTTGTAGGGTGGCAGCCATAGCTACTCCTTGAGTATAAGACGGCCCCATGTCAGAACATAACCTAATATATTCAGAAATATCTCCTTTCTTTCTAAAGGGTCTCAAAGCTGCTTGGCAAGCACTGTTAGCATTCTCATAAGCCAACTGTTTTACTAATAATAATCCAGACAGCTGCTCCCGACAATTTTCATCTAACTTCTTAAATTAATTATATTTCTTTCTATCAGTTTGTATTATTTATTGTGTAAGTAATTTCATATAATATCAGCTTCATCAAAAGTTCAAAAAGTTGGACTAATTTACTTCTCCAAAGTAGAAAAAAAAATAGTAGTATTTGTTCATGTTTTCTTATTTATTTTGGAGTCTACCAACATCACACACTCCATGCAATTTTGACTTTTATAAAATGTCTGGGATGATCCCCTTATCCTTATTGTTTCAGTAGAAAATCTCATTTGAACACTGTTCTCTCAGAATTGCTGATTAAATTAGGCTTCTGTGTATAATCCAAGCCTAGTCAAAGAGGCTATTCCGTGTGAATTTGAACTTAGAACTCAGCATGCCAATTAGTCTTTCTCAGGGAGTCTGAACTGCAGTGATAAGCAGAGCCTCAACTACACGTTATTTCTCTGCTAAACAGATCAGGGTCCCTAAGGGATATATCAAACGTGATGCTTGTGGAGAGTCTGGCACTTAGCAGACACTTAGCAGCTCCTGGTGCCCATGGTTGTTTTTTGTTTGTTTGTTTCTTTTTATTATTTCTTAAGATTAATATGGATCACATTTTATAGAGGAAGCAGCTCTGCAGTTAGGCAAAACTGAATTTTAAAATAAAAGGGAGTAAATGCCTTGAACTCTTTGCTTTCATTTGTCTGTTGAGAGGTTCGGAAATTTAGAGTTAATTCCTGGGATTGGGGCAAAATCATAGTCCTTTCAGAGCAGAGGTCCAGCAGCCGTCCCCTACCCAGATTAACCTTAGAGTGTGACTAGGTTCACATAGGCCCTAAGAAAGCCCATGGAATGTGTTGACTCCCCCTCCCCCTTGCTACAGCCTAACCTGCACGTACGAGGGGGTGGTCAGGTGTCCCCCAGGTAGCCAGACCTAACTGTTTGCAGTTTTGGTGCCTAAAAGCAAACCAATCATTTTAAAGGTCAGCTCCCCTAGACACCCTTTCACCCAATCCTGTAATGCCAAGACCTACACTTCCCTGCTTGCTTTTTGACCCCTTAAAAACCCTTTTCCCCCAGAGTTGGGGGTCACTTGCCCCTTTGTTCTTGTAAGGGAAGCCACCCAGCTCGAGTTTGTAGTAAAGGACCCTCGTGTGTTTTACATCAGACTCAAAGCTTGTCGGTCATTTGGGGACTCGTGATCTGGGTATTTCACTGTAACATGTTGTGGTGGTTTGAATAAGAATGGACTTCATATGCTCAAATGCATGAATGCTTGGTCCACATTTGACAGAAGTCTTTGGAAATGATTAGAGGGGTATGGCCTTCTTAAATGAGATATGGGACTAAGTTTAGATTTGAGGCTTCAAAATCCCAAGCCATTCCCATTACCATTCTATCTCTGTATCATGGTAACATCTCAACATGCAAGCACTTGGCTACTCCTCCAAAGCCATGCCTGCCTGTCTGTTACCATGATACTGTGATGGTCATGGACTCTCTTCCATCTGAAACTGAAAATTCAATAATCTCCTTCATCTACAAGTTGTTTTGGTTGTGGTCTCTTAGCACAGCAATACAAAATGAGTCATTCCAAATATATCTGGGCACAGTGGTCTTCTCTGAGACTGATTCTCCAACTGAGGACCATGCATGGATATAATATAGAACCCCTGCTCAGACATAGCCCATGGCAACTCATTCCCCAAGTGGGTACCCTAGTAAGGGGAACAGGGACTTTCTCTGCCATTAACTCAGTGGTGGGCTCTTGTACTAACCCCACCCCCAGAAGGAGAAGCAGCCTTGCTAGGCAACAGAGGAGGACATTGCAGCCAGTCCTGATGAGACCTGATAAACTAGGGTCAGATGGAAGGTGAAGAGGGCCTCCCATATCAGTAGATTTAGAGAGAAGCAAGGAGGAGATGAGGAAGGGAGGGTGGGATTGGGAGGGAGTGAGTGAGGGAGGGTGAGATTGGGAGGGAGTGAGGGAGGGAGCTACAGCTGGGATACAAAGTAAATAACCTATAATTAATATAAAAATTAAAATTAAAAAAAGAAAATGAGTCAGTGTATTTGCTTTATGTAACATGTAACATTTATTTATACTGAAGGTGATTTGTAATATAACTATCTCCATGGGGGGGGACTTTACCCAAAATGAAACTTAGATCCACCACAAATATCATGTACTTTACAATTTCACCTTTTATTATTTTTAAGGAAATACATCATGTCTTACAAAGTGTTATTACATGTCAACATGATTCAATTATTTCAAAAAATTTGTTATGACATTACTTGATTGTTAAAGGTTGGTCTGAGGCTTGTTACTATCCCTTAAGATCTGGTTACACCTATCTTTGTTTTGTAAATCTGTCTAACACATATTTGATTGGTTAATTATACAGCCTATTCCTGGGCAGGGCAGAATGGGTTAGGCATGGCTAAGGTAACCAGGCTTGAAGAGGAAACAGAGAACCACAGAAAACAGAGAAAAAGAAAGAAAGAAAGAAAGAAAGAAAGAAAGAAAGAAAGAAAGAAAGAAAGAAAGAAAGAAAGAAAGAAAGAAAGA
>NW_026596069.1:29673527-29681799 GCF_907164565.1 Psammomys obesus
AGAAAGAAAGAAAGAAAGAAAGAAAGAAAGAAAGAAAGAAAGAAAGAGGATGCCAGGATGGGTTAGTCTGGATAAGAAACCACATGAGGCCTGAAGAAACAATTCCCATAATGGTGTGAAAAGCCTCAGATGAAGAATACAAGCAAGTATTTATAATCCTATGTATGGAAGATAGATTAAGGTGGATGGCATTGGA
This sequence comes from Psammomys obesus, assembly GCF_907164565.1. Lineage (NCBI taxonomy): Eukaryota > Metazoa > Chordata > Mammalia > Rodentia > Muridae > Psammomys > Psammomys obesus. Next base: position 29,673,724 of record NW_026596069.1, read on the forward strand.
TAGGGGTTAGAAGATGGATGGTGAGGATATTCAGACAGTGTAGTAGGAATATCTGCCTGGCCCAAGGTAAATAAGGCAATTATAAAATTCAGCATGTGTCTGTGTCTTATTATTTGTGATAACAGGTTAAGTTTTACCACCATGATACTATTAGGACACATATTAATAAACACTTTATAGTCCACCACTCATTTATTTTTTTATTTACTATATCATTTGATATCCTCTTCATTAGGAAATTTATGTTATATACATAGATGTCTAATGGCTTCCTTCAAATTTAACTGATCTTGTCCTAGTGAAATAGCTAACATATGGACACACGTGATAGTGAGAAATAATTTAGCAACCTATATCATTTTAATAAACACATCAGTTTAAGCCTCTACCACCTGTTTTTGATTGAATTTTAACAGTAAGAGAAGTGTAAGTAAGAATTGTGTAATAGAAAAATTGGGCAAATGATTAAATGTTTTGTATTTTTCACTAGAGTTTGTTATTTTATTCATGTTTTATCACTTGTATTATTGTATCAGAGCATAGTAACTGATTGATATGATGGGTTTTACGGTGACATTTTTCTGCATATAAACTAAACCTTTATCACATACACTCCATTGTATTACTAACATTTATTCTCCTTCCCTTTAGTATTTATTCTTACTAATACCCACTAACATGATTTTACAACCTTCCTTCTATGAATTATGATCCTTCTAGTCCTCGTTGGTTAATGCTTTTAATCATTGTGGCATCTTGAATTTTTCAAAAGCTTTTATTTCTTTATTTTTATGCTCCCTAGATCTTCTACACATGGACACTTTGACAGTGTGTCCTCTGATGAGTACAGAGTCATTGTGCTATTTGTATTCTGTTTTCCTTCTCATGCTTCCTAGTAACTAAAATGTGCCCTTTGTGGGCAGAGTCAGCTGTGGCTGTTCTTGATTGCCCTACAAGTCAGGACTGGATGGTGAAATCTGTCTCTCAAATTTCTAAGTTCTCAAATTGAGTTCTCCAGAAGGAAAATGACTTCCTCTCCCCAATAAGACTCTGTAACAGGAGTCCACTATATGAAACTCCCTGCTTCTGTGATGAAGTGCCACCCTGTAGCTTGAAGTGGTTGAAATCAATGTTATAAGAGTGTATGCTCTAAGAAGCAAGCAAGAAGTCAAGATTAGACATAATATAAATTTAGTTCATGAAATACTTTCATGAAGAGTAAATTAAAGGTGGAAATGATAGATAGGAAAACACTTAGAGTTTGTCTAGTATATCAGGCTTGTAACTTGTGAAATAAGCAAAGAAATAAGAATTTGACAAGGAATAAGAATTTGGAAAAGTTTAAACAATGATACAGTTCTATGAGTTTTAGGTCAACTGAGAGGAATCATTAGAAGAATGACAGGGTAAGTAATAGAACTCCCCATACACACACACTCACACACTGAATAGCCAATCAGTTGTTGAGAGTGAACTGAGGGGAGTGTGCCTTCAACATTAATATACTTGTGTGGCTAGAAAGGTAGAAGTCACCGTTCAGTCATTTCTCATTCCAGCAGCATGAAACCTAATCAGGCATGATTACAAACTCTGCTCCACCTTCCATCTAGAGCACTGTCAAATAAAATTCCAAATGAAAGCTCAGGAAATAGATTAACCTAATATCCCATGCATGGTTCTGCTTTCTGAAGAATGTGAGGCTTTGAGCACATGACTTTCAGAACTCACCATTAATATCAAAGTGGGAGGCTCAGGCATGGTGATTATTACAGATTTTAGTATGTTTATTCTATCTTATAGGTCTAGTATCCACTTATAAGTGAGTATATACCGTGTGTCTTTCTGCTTCTGGGACACTTCACTCAGGATGATCTTTTCTAGATCCCTCCCCTTTCATCTGACCTTAGCTTATCTCTTCAGGACTGGCTGCAATCTCCTCTTCTGTGGCCTAGCAAGGCTGTTCCTCCCTCGAAGGAGGGGGGGAGGATGTGAAAGACCCAGCCATTGAGTTTATGTCAGAAATAGTCCTTGTTCCCCTTACCCAGTTGGATACTGAGCTACCATGGGCTACATCCAAGCAGGGGTTCTGGGTTATATCCATAAATGGTCTGGGTTGGAGAAACAGTCTCATAAAAGACCCCTGTGTCCTTATTCATAATAGCCAGACCCTGAGAACAACCCAGATGTCCATCAACAGAGGAATGGATACAAAAATTGTGGTATTTTTACACAATGGAATACTACTCAGCAATTAAAAACAAGGAAATCAGGAAATTTGCAAGCAAATGGTGGGATGTAGAAAAGATCATCCTGAGTGAGGTATCCCAGAAGCAGAAAGACACACACGGTATATACACTTATAAGTGGATACTAGACCTATAAGATAGGATAAACATACTAAAATCTGTACACGTAGGGAGGATAAACAAGAAAGAGGATCCGAGGTAAGATGATCAATCCTCACTTAGAAAGACAAACAAACGGGATGGACATTGGAAGTAGGAGAAAAAAAGTAACAGGACAGGAGCCTACCACAGAAGGCCTCTGAAAGACTCTACCTAGCAGTGTATCAAAGCAGATGCTGAGACTCATAACCAAACCTTCGGCAGAGTGCAGGGAATCATATGAAAGACTTGTAGAGGACAGGAGGTCTACCAGACTTTCAATGAAGACCTATAACCAATATTCTTAAACTATTCAAAACAGGAGAAGACACAGATCCTTTTAAGAATCTACTATCAGTCTAATCAGCAAACCAAGCAAAAGCACAACCAAAAATAGAAAACTTCTAAAAGTGACAAGCACTTTCAACAAGAACAATTCAACAAGAGGGGTTATAATTCTAAATTTTAATATATATTCCTAAATCATATTAATAGAAGCAATGGCACAATGCCCTTAATGAACATATGCTCAAAAATGTAAGGAGAACACAGCCACACTTCAAAAATATTATGCACTATGACCAAATTGGCTTTATCCCTGAAATTCAGGCCATGTACAGTATATATCAAATCCAATAAAATGTAATGAAAAATGTGAATGGATATAAAGGCAATAATTACATGATTATTTATATACATACAGAAAAAACTTTGGCAAAGTCCAACAGCCCTTCTTGATAAAAGTAGAGAAGAATGTGGGTCTAAAGGAAATATACTTCAACATAATTAAAGATGTAAATGAGTAATAAACATCCAGTGTTATCCTAGGTGGAGAAGAGCTGAAAGCAACCCCACTGAAGCTGGAAAAATGGAATGTCCACTTTCAAAAGAATAAAATTAGAACCATATTTGTCTTTCTGCATAAAAACTGATCAAAGCAGAGCAAAGGTGTAAGTGTGAAACCTGAAACACTGAAATTTTAAAAATAAAGTGTAGATACTACTCTACATAATACAAGTATAAAAAGGGAATTTCTGACTAGAATAAATTTGCCCAAACAAAAAATGACAAACATTGGCATATGGGGCCTCATAAAACTCAAAAGCTTCTGTACAGATAAAGAAATAATTAACTGAACAAAAATAAAGCCAATATATTTTCAGAAAACTACACTGTTTATTTATCTGACTGAAGATTTTCTAGAAAGGAATAAGAACTAAAAGTACACAGAAAAAAAAAAAAGAGCAAACTAGGAAGAACCAAAAAAAAAAAAAAAACCATTTAAAAATTTAAAATGCCCTTCAAAAAATAGACATGGAATCTAAACAGATATTTTTTTTTCCAAAGAAGAAAAACAGTGGTTGAGAAATATCTCAATAAAATATATTGTCCCTATTGAATGGTGGTGTATTTTTTGGGTATATGCCTAGGAGTAGTATAGCTGCATCTTGAGGTAGCACTATTCCTAATTGTCTGAGAAAGCACCAGATTGATTTCCAAAGTGGTTGTACAAGTTTATGTTCCCACCAGCAATGGGGGAGGGTTCCCCTTTCTCCACAACCTCTCCAGCATGCATCATCCCTTGAGTTTTTGATCTTAGCCATTCTAATGTGTGTGAGGTGGAATCTAAGGGTCATTTTGATTTGCATTTCTCAAATGACTAAAGATGTTGAGCATTTCTTTTTGTTGTTGTTGCAAAGCAAATGGGGATCTTTTTATTACAAGCTAGAGCCTGGGTCACAGCAACCTCCTTTGTGAAGAGGAGGAATGCATCCAGGCAGTCTAGGGGAACAAGGTTTTAAAGGGAAAACCGCTAGCAGGAGGGATTATATGCCTTGGCATTACATGATTGGGTAAGGTAAACTGACTTTTGAAATGATTAGGTTACTTTACATGCCAAGTTCATAAACTGTCCTGGCATGGCTGGGTGGGTTGCCAGGAGACCAAGACCTTATCTCCACCTGCAGGGAGGAACTAGCCTTACCACATTCTTTTCCTGCTCACTAGAGGTACAGTTGCTAGGAAACTGGCCCAGATGTCAGGAACCACTTAAAGAACATTTCTTTAATCATTTCTCTACCGTCCTATATTTCTTTAGTGAGAATTCTCTGTTTAGCTCTGCCCCCCATTTTTTAATTGGATTACTTGCTTTCTTGGGGTTTAACTTCTTGAGTTCTTTATATATTCTGGATATTAGCCTTCTGTCAGATGTAGGGTTGGTGAAGATCCTTTCTCAGTCTGTAGATTGTCATTTTGTTTTGATGATGGTGTCCTTTGCTTTACAGAAGCTTTTCAGTTTGATGAGGTCCCATTTGTGGATTGTTGATCTCAGAGCCTGTGCTGTTGGTGTTCTGTTCAGGAAGTTGTCTCCTGTGCCAATGAGGTCAAGGCTCTTCCACAATTTTACTTTTAAAAGATTTGGTGTGTCTGGTTTTATGTTTAGGTCTTTGGTTCACTAAATTTTTGCAGGGTGATAAACATTGGTCTATTTGTACTTTTCTACATGGAGACATCCAGTTTGACCAGCACCCTCTGGTGATGATGCTGTCTTTTTTTCCCATTGTATGGTTTTGACTTCTTTGTAAAAAAATTAAGTTTCCATAGGTATGTAGCTTTATTTTTGGGTCTTCAATTTGATTCCATTGATCTACCATATATATATTCACTTATGAGTGGATATTAGCCATATAATATAGGATAAACGTTTTTTATTATTAATATTTATTATTGATTTACCTTTTAGTTAAACTGCAGTCATTCCTAAACCAGCTGTATACCCAAATAACCACACAGAGACTAGGATGTTTTTAGTTAACCTAGAGCACAATGCTTGGTAATGATTACTCCATCTTAAACCTCCAAGCCCATATAGCTTCCTCTCCTTCAGATTTCCCACATTATACTTGCTTTTAGTCATATATTAGGTCTGGTTCATCTCTCCTGGTGGTTCCAAGTCCTCTACTGCCAACCTCTCCTCTCCAACCTCTCCCACCTGCTTCCTTCTCCTCCCCTCTGGACCAGGATGTCCCACCCTATTCTTTCTATTGTTCAGCACTGGCTGGTTGTTTTATTGAAAATACAGAGAACAAATGGTGGCATATTTATCCAAAGCTAGACAGGTGATTCTTAAAATACACACCACAATGTAATGTCCTGATTAAACCAGATAGTAGGGTAGAGAAACCAGCATTTGAATGGACAAGGGTAAATTGTATATATTCCACAAGAGTGGTATAGTAATTGATAAACACAGTAAAATCTATAGTCCTAAAGAAGCTAAACAACAAAGAGGACCCTAGGGAAGATGCTTAATCCTCATTCAGAAGGGCAAACAAGATAGACATTGGGAGTAGGAGAAGTCAAGGAACAGGACAGGAGCCTTCCACAGAGGACCTCTAAAGACTCTACCCACCAGGGTATTGAAGGAGATACTGATACTCATTAGCCAAAATTTGGGCAGAGGTGATCTTGTTACATTTATTAAGCAGGGAAGATAAATGATAAATAACACTATATTAGTACAAAAATGAAATGCTGCCAGAAAGTTTTTCAGAGTACATTTCCTGAATATGGTCATGGAAGTGAAGTCAATTTTGCACAATGTCATCATTTAGCATGTACTCAAAAGCCAAACCAAAGCAAATGCATAGCAAAATTATATACTTGGGGAGCTGATGAAAACTTTGAGCATGTTATCCTTCCAATGTATAGGCAGTACCATTTGTAAGTTGTAGACATGATTGATTAAAGCACAAATAATTTCTATAATATGAAAGATACAAAGGTTCTCCACTGTATGCCAGAAACAAACGATAGAAGTTATAAGTGTTTTACATGCTTTTCTATAAAATAGATAGTTCCTAATTCAGTCAACAGACTTCAGGTTTCCACTACTTGAAGTCAAACAGAGATGAATAGGACTTAGAATTCCTTTCAAAGAGTCAGCTTTTCTCTCTCTCTCTGTCATGTGTGTGTACATGTATTTCTATGTTTGTTATATAAACATGAGTATGCAGAAGTTCATGCCCACGTGCAAGCACATAAAGGTCATCCTCTATAAATCTATGACTTATTGCTTTTAAGAGAAACATCTTCTTTCTTACTGTTTCTTCTAGGCTGGCTGGCCAATAAGCGTCAGGAATCTGCCTGCCTCTGCTCCCCAACACTGAGATTATTGGCATACATAGCAATGCCCAGCTTTTTAAGTGTTTCTTAGGTCCTGATACATCCACATTTAGCACTCGTACCCCCTGAGCCATCTGACCAGAAACTTGATCATTTGATGAAAAATAATGATTAGCTACAAATAATGACTATACCAGGTTTCATTTCTTACTTTTTTGTTAGATGTGGAAAGTGTCTATTTCAGTTAACAAGTTGTCATCTATAAGCTAGATATATTGATAAATTCTTTTGGTTTTATATTTGGGCTGCTGAAAAAAACAAAATCGTGTTTCTCTATCTTCTTACCAGAAGAAATGTTAGAATGTCACAGAATGTGGCTATTTTTATGTCACGTGTGTCACATTTTCTCAAAAAGGAATAAAAAGCAAAATAAATTATGGGATGTCACACTGTTCTTCTAGACCAATCTCTGATGTTACTATGAACAGTTTCTCAATATTTTCTTTTATATTTATCACTTCTATAAAGGTGGCCATAACACATTTGGGAATGAGTCACCTACTATTAAAAATAATACTAATTATTTGTATATTCTGCCTGTCAGAATTTTTCTGTTTCAAAAACAGTGATATGATAGGTTTATACCCCTAATTTTTCTAATGTTGTTTTATCCTCTATATAATCACCATTTTTCAAGTAACACTTGTCTTCTAAGAAAGCTAAAAGGAGTTATGAGGTAAGGAGGTAAGGAGATGAAATTGCTGCTAAAAAGGATGGCTGAAATAAATAATCCTTACCCACTTACCTACTTCAGCAAGCGTTAAATAACCTACTACTTACATCTTTTTATTAATGAATGATTATTCAATTTCTGATATTTTCATAATTTCTCTTGTATCTAATGGAAATTTAGGTATATTCTTCTGATACTACAGTTGACAATTCACTGAATTAAAAAAAGAAATTGATTACTGAATCTGAGAAAAAAATGTCATGAGTACATTAGAATCATAAAAGTCTCTAATATTGTTTTCGTTGCATATCATTGAGATGTCATGAATACAGCTTTCCTGATGTAAATAGAAGAGATCATAAGGCAGAATATATCCCAGTCAACTGGACCTTGCAATCCTTTTATTCCTATTCCATAATGCTCCTGGAAACTTAGGTGTCAGGATTACATTTTAGATGTGTGGAACCCCATGGTCAGTTATTCTCTATATTTTGACCAATTGTGGCTTTCTGTGATGGTCTCTGAAGCTGGATAAAGCAGCTTCTTTGCTCATTAGTGAGAGCTAAACCTAATCTGTGGGTATAAGGATAAATGCAGTTAAAAATTGCAGTAGTTTAGAAAAATGTCAGAGATAGATTTTCCTTTAGAGTTCATGACCTCACCCAGTCACCTTTAGCTGGTTAAATTTACAGTTGTAGATATGGATTGCTTCTATTGTGCAGACCTTAAGTCCAGTTAGATAACTGAGAAAATGAGAATCAATATTCTCCATATGTATGTGTGTGTGTATATATATATATATATATATATATATATATATATATATATATATAT
>NW_026596069.1:29681809-29749934 GCF_907164565.1 Psammomys obesus
TATATATATATATATATATATATATATATATATATATATATATATATAATCTCCAAAACTAAATGGTATCAGCAAGCTGACACACACACATATTTGTTAATTTAAAAGGTGATCAAAACGTCTGTATTCTTGGGAATCTGTGATATGACTCAGGGGTAAGAGTACTCAGTGCAATTACAGAGAACAAGCCACAGTTCCCAGCATCTGTATTGGATGGTCACATGCACATAACAACAGGAACCCACCACACATGACACTAATTCAAAAATAAAAATAAATGTCACAAAGAATTATTCACATCTATTCACCTTGAGATATTAATCTGTGGCATTTTGGTCTTTTGGTTACTTTTGTGTAGAGATTGAGTGCAGGTCCTCATTCCTACTAGGCAACTACAACCACAAATCTTTCACATTTAATATTCACTAAGTCACTTATGCTGTTCTTGATCCTGACACACTCCTATTTCAGCCTCCTAAAAAGCAAGATGATAGGATTATCCTAACACATCCAACTCAAGCTGGTTTCCAGCGTGAGTTTCTAGAGTTTGAGCTTGTAAGAGCATCTCTGCTTTCCTCAGAAGACCTAGAGTAAAACAAAAAGAAAACAAACAAACAACAAGATGCAAACAGAAAACACCTCATCATGTGCAGAAAGTCATTGCCCCCATTGCCCACCTTCCATGTTATATGCATGTTCTGTGTGATAGCAGGCAGTAGGGTAATTAATTGATATTTATGCACTGAGTTTTCATTGTTTGTAACATGCTTAGTTGCACCACTTAAATATCTTCTTTCTGGTTTAAACCAATTTCCTGGTTTAAATACAAATTTTATAAATAAATATGTATCCCTCAACTAATAGCTGGAAATAATTCAGAGCCATATATCTCTTAATTTGTGTAATTATAACAGGTTTTATTTTTCATTTTATAAGTTTGTATTAAAATTTAAATTACCCTAAGATATTAGTGACCACATTTTTACAAAGTAGGCGTTTATACACTGCCATAAAGGGTTAATTTAGCATAGACAGCACACTCTTGAGATTCCAAATTGAATAATTTGATTTGTAAACAGGTACTTAGTGTACAAAAAGCCATTACGCATGCAATTATCTGTCTTCAATTAATTGTGTTTATCTCCAAGGAGCAACTTAGGAATGTGTGTTTCATTTTCACTGGCTGTAGGGTGTGATGGCTAATAAACATTTATTTTACTTATGCTATCGCTTTCAACTTTGGAGAAGAAAATGAAAGCTATTATTGTGTGCTTGAGGAAAAAAAAACACAGAGAAAGTAAGCATTCATCTGGCTTAACGGTTTTTTCATTATTTAATTAATATTTTCTCAAAAAAGCAGGCATAGCAACACATACATATGGTGTACCATTTGAAATATGAAAGTATCAGGATAACTAGTTACAGGCCAGCCTGGGCTACATAACTACTTACAGGGTAACCTGGGCTATGCTGTCATCTCAACTAATTAACTATATTTTCTCAAAGAAAAAAAAGTAAGACTCTCAAGAAAGTTCCTGTTCATTTCATTTTATACCCAGGTAGCATTTGTCATATAAGAGAACAAAATAATTTTTATTATGATTTAATTTTTTTGTTTATTACAGTTTATTTACTTTGTATCCTAGCTGTAGCCTCCTCTCTCATCCCCTGCCAATCTCACCTTTCCTCCCTGTTCTCCTACCATTCCCCTCCCCCAGTCCACTGATAGGGGAGATCCTCTTCCCCTTCCTTCTTACCCTAGCCTACCAGGTCTCATCAGGACTGGCCGCATTGTCTTCCTCTGTGCCTGGTACAGCTGCTTCCCTTAGGGGAAGGTGATCAAAGAGCCAGCCACTGAGTTCATGTCAGAGACAGCCCCTGTTGGGGATTGAGCTGTCATAGGCTATATCTGTGCAGCGGTTCTATGTTATCTCCATGCACAGTCCTTGGTTGGAGTATCTATCAATCTTTGCAAAGACCCTTGGGGCCAGATATTTTTTGGTTCTGTTGGTCTTCTTGTAGATTTCCTGTCTGATCTAGGTCGTTCTATCTCCCCCTTCTTTCATAAGATTCCTTGCACTCTGCCCAAAGTTTGGCTATGAGTCTCAGCATCTGCTTTGATACCCTGCTAAGTAGAGTCTTTCAGAGGCCCTCTGTGGTAAGCTCCTGTCCTGTTCACTGTTTTCTCCTTCTGCAAATGTCTCTCCCATTTGCTTTCTAAATGAGGATTGAGCAACTTCCCTAATGTCCTCTTTCCTGTTTAGCTTCTTTGGTACTATAGATTTTAGTATGTTTATCCTATATAATATGTCTAATAACCACTTATGAGTGAGTATATACCATGTGAGTCTTTCTGTTTCTGGGATACCTCACTCAAGATGATCTTTTCTATTTCCCACCATTTCCCTGCAAATTTCATGATTTCCTTGTTTTTAACAGCTGATTAGTAAAGACCTGATAGGCTAGGATCAGATAGAAGGGGAGGAGAACCTCCCCTGTCAGTGGACTAGGGGAGGGGCATATGGAAAGAAGAGGAAAGAAGGGTAGGATTGGGAGGAGACAAGGGAGGGGACCACAGCCAAGATACAATTTGGATAAATTTTAAATAATAATAATAATAATAATAATAATAATAATAATAATGAAAAAAGAAAATTGTTATGTTAAAACATCAGTTATACTTCTAAAAAATTTAAAGAGAGAGCAAGAATATGAAATTGGGTGAGTAAGGAGGTGATAAAAATCTGAAAATGTTGGGGGAGGGCAAAACTGTGGTCAAAATATTTCCTAGGAAACTATGTTTTAAAAAATAGTGTTTCTAAAAAAGATTTAAACCAGTTTATGTTGAACTGATTTAATTGCAACTATACTGGGTGTTCGTGTCACTTTTAAAATAAAATCAAAACTTCCTGGCTGGTAACAAGCCTACAGATGTCTCACTCCTAACTCTCTCTGATATTCTAACTTCATTTCGCACCAATGTATTCTTTCCTGCTTTGTCCAGAACTGTGGATGTTTAATATATCTCTTTACTTTAACCTATGCACAATATTTCTAGGTTTTTATTAAGAATATCTTAGGTAATGCATAGGACTCAATCAGGCTAGTTGTCTGAATGTGCAGTGACATGACACCATCATTCAAAAGGCAAAGAAGCAGTATTCCAATATTAAACTACCCTGGTATGTACTAAGACTCTGTGTGAAAACAGAAAACCAAAAACAATCCAAATCACCAAGAAAAAAATCCCACTTAGAAATTTGTGATCATAAAAGTATTTTAATCAATGTGGTTGTTTTGAAGACAGTAATGGTTGTTGCTCAGAACGACGCATGGTTTAATAATGCCATTACATATGCAGGTGCTGGAGACAGAGCAGATAGTGAAGAGAGCGGACATCTATTCCTAGCATTGCAATTATACTTTTTGCAAGGGCTATTGAGAAATGTATAAGCAAGAGTTTAACAAAATGTCAATACTTATTCTAAGAGAAAAATACTATTAAGCAGTATGGGAATAATTTTAAAGGATGAATAATATTTTCCCACAATTTCATGAGTTTCTTCTCATGCAGTTATCATAGAACTTTTTGTTCTGTTTTGTACCTCTACAGATTTGTAAAGTACACAAGGATGTATTGCCTGTTAGTGTACAATATTTTTATTTTTGTTTTGAGACTTATAATTTGATTACATATTCCTCTCTTCCTTTTCCTCTCTCAAAACCTTCCCATGTACCTCTCATGGCTCTCCATTAAACTCATGATCTCTTTGCTCACTAATAAATGTAATACTTGTTATTGTGTTCATATTCATATATGTATATACATATATATTGCTAAATATAACCTGTTGAGTCCATATAATGTTACTTGTATGGAGGGTATTTAAAAATCATATATAGGCTATTTTAGAGAAATTAAATGATTTAATAATACATTATTTAAAAGAAATACCATGATAGGCATGAATAACAAAATAGACATGAGAAAAACAATATTGAAGATAGGCATAATTGTTCAGTAATTATCTAAATATTCCTGATTGTAAAAGAGGAGAGGATACTTTTAATAGATAAATTAATTATGAAATGGTATCTAGAGGAAACAACAATCAATTAGGTGTTATTTTGATGGCCATGATTTCTCAGCTATCTCATTCCATTTTTATTCCTCATATCTTTACACATTCTCTAGTGGCATACATTTTCAGTACTCTGAATACATGAGAAAATACTAAAAATATTAATTCTGTTACTAGAAATAATTTTAGCCCACAGTTATAAATAGATATAGACAGATACATAGAAAGATAACAAATAGATGATATATAGATAATGTTCAAATATTGAATTTCAATTTTATATATATTTTGTTTATTTAAATTTCTTCTTCCAAAGCTGAACATCTGTACCATATTCAAGTATGTACCTGTATGTATAGACAAAGGCACATATAGAGAACAGAGATGAATACTGAATGCATTCCTATATTGTATTCAATTTTTTCTTCATCATTACTATTATTATTATTATTATTTATTCACTTTGTATCCCTACTATAGCCCACTCCCTCATCTCCTCCTGGTTCCACCCTCACTCATTCTCTTCCTCCATGTCCCTCCCCAGTTCACTGATAAGGGAGCTCCTCCTCACTTCTTGCTGACCCTAGCCTATCAGGTATCATCAGGACTCTTTGGATCCTCTTTCACTGTGAAATAGTAAGGCCACCTTAACAGGGGGAGGTGATCAAAGAGCAGGCTACCAAGTTCATTCCAGTGACTGCACCTGCTTCCCTTATAGAGGCTGAGCTACCCACAGGCTACATCTAAGCAGATGTTCTAGGTCTTCTCTATGCATGGTCCTTGGTTGATTTATGAGTCTCTGCAGGTCCCCCTGGGCACAGATATTTTGACTCTGTTGGTCTTCTTGTAGAGCTCCTGTCCCATCCAAGTCTTTTTATCTCCCTCTTCTTCCATAAAATTCCATGCACTCTGCCCAAAATTTGGCTCTTAGTCTCAGCATCTGCTTCGATACCCTGCTGGGTAGAGTCTTTCAGAGGCCCTTGTGGAAGGTTCCTGCCCTGTTTCCTGTCTTCTCCTGCTTCTGATGTCTATCCTGTTTTCCCTGCTGAATGAGGATTAAGCATATTTCCTAGAGTCCTCCTTGTTGTTTAGCTTCTTTGGGACTATAGATTTTAGTGTGTTTATCTTACATTATATAGTTAATATCTACTTATAAATGAGAATATACCAAATATATCTTTCTGCTTTTGGGTTACTTCACTAAGGGTGATCCTATCTATTCCCTTCCATTTGCCTGCAAATTTCATAATTTCCTTGTTGTTAATTGCTGAATAGTATTCACTGTAGAAATGTATCACAATTGCTTTATCCATTCCTCTATTGAGGGACATTTACATTGTTTCCAGATTGTAGCTATTATGAATAAAGCTGCCATAACTATATTGAACAATTGTCCTTCTTGTACGATTGAGCATATTTTGGATATCTGCCCAGGAGTGGTATAGCTGGATCTTGAGTTAGCACTTCTTAATTTTTTTAGAAAGGGCCACATTGATTTCCAAAGTGGTATTACAAATTTCCATACCTACCAGCAATGGAGGAAGGTTACCCTTTCAGCCGAAACTATACACTGGAAAAATGATAGCATCTTCAACAAATGGTGCTGGTCTAACTGGATGTCTACATGTAGAAAAATGTTAGATAGATAGTTCTGTATCTATCAGCCTTCACACAAGTAAAGTCCAAATGGATCAAAGACCTAAAACCAAACATCAAAGACATAAAACCAGAAACCGTAAATTTTTTTAGAAGAAAAAGTGGGGAAGAGTCTTGAATTCATTGTCACAGGCAACAACTTCGTGAACAGAACAGTAACAGCACAGGCTCTAAGTTCAACAATCAATAAATAGCACCTAATGAAACTGAAAAGCTTATATAAAGCAAAGGACACTGTCATCAGAACAAAATAACAGCCTACATACTGGGAAAAGATCTTCATAATCCTGCGTCTGACAGAGGACTAATATCCAGAACACATAAAGAACTCAAGAAGTTAAGCATCAACAAACCAAGTAATGCAATTAAAACGGTGTACAGAGCTTTACAGAGACTTCTCAATAGAAGAATGTCAAATGGCAGAAAAACACTTAAAGAAATGCTCAACGTCCTTAGTCATCAGGGAAATGCAAGTCAAAACAACAGTGAGATTCCACTTTAAACCCATCAGAATGGCTACAATTAAAATCTCAAGGGACAACACTTGCTGGAGAGGTGTGGAGAAAGGAAACCATCCTCCATCTTTTTTTTTTTTTTTTTTTTTTTTTACAGAAGAAATCTCTCTCTGAATAAACCTTAAACTCTCCATTTTGGTTAAGGTTATTCTCTAGCCAGTCTTCAAGATCCAGCTTTCTCAACCTCACAAGGAACAAGGACTCTGAATCCATACTCAGGTTCTCATGCTTACGTAGGAAGTACTTTATTCAATGACTCTCCCTCCAGCCCTTGTTTAACAGGCGAGAACACATGCACAGTAAGGACATAGTGCCTTAATCTAATGTCTTAACATCAGGGTTTACTAACGTCTGCCACATTAATTTATTCATATTTTTTCTTTGATGTTAATCTTTACTGAAGCACTTTAGCAGTAGTGACAGACACATTTTTGGATTCCTTTGTGTGTCTTCAAAAAAAGATATTTTACCTTTCTGAATGGGGATTGAGCATCTTAGCCAGAGTCCTCTTTTTTGATTAGCTTCCTTCTGTGTACAGATTTTAGTATGTTTATCCTCTATTATGTGTCTAAGATTCACTTATGAGTGAGTATATACCCTGTGTGTCTTTCTGCTTCTGGGATTATCTTTTCTAATTCCGACCATTTACCTGCAAATTTCATGATTTCTTTGTTTTTTATTGCTGAGTAATATTCAATTGTGTAGATATAACACAATTTCTGTATCCATTCCTCAACTGAGGGGCATCTGGGCTGTTTCCAGCTTCTGGCTATTACAAATAAAGCTGCTACAAAGATGGTTGAACAAATGTCCTTGCTGTATAATTGAGCCTCTTTTGGATATATGCCTAGAAGTGGTATACCTTTGTCTTGAGGAAGTGTTATTCTTAATTGTCTGAGAAAGAGCCAGATTGATTTCCAAAGTGGTTGTACAAGTTTTTATTCCCACCAGCAATAGAAGAGGGTTCCCCTTTCTCCACATCATCTCCAGCATGTGCTGTCACTTGAGTTTTTGATCTTAGCCATTCTGATGGGTATAAGATGAAAGGTCAGGGTCATTTTGGTTTGGATTTCCCTGATGACTAAGGACATAGAACATTTCTTTAAGTGTTTCTTTGCCATTCATATTCATCTATTGAGAATTCTCTGTTTAGCCTTGTACCCCATTTTTCAATTGGATTACTTAATTGAAGAAAATGGACATCAGAGGATGGAGAAAACATGAAGTGGACAGGAGCTCACCACAGAGGGCCTCTAAAAGGCTCTACTCTGCAGGGTATTGAGTCAGATGCTGAGACTCATAACCAAACTTTGGGCAGAGTGCAGGGAATCTTATGAAAGAAGTGGGAAATAGTAAGACCTGGAGAGGACAGTAGCTCCACAAGGACACTAACAGATCCAAAAAGTCTGGGCACAGGGATCTTTTCTGAGACTGATACTCCAACTAAGGACCACTCATGGAAATGTCCTGGAACCCCTGCACGGATGTTGCCCATGGCAGTTTAGTGTTCAAGTGGGTTCCATAGTAATGGGAACAGGGATTATATCTGACAGGAACTGATTGGCCTGCTCTTTTCTACAAGGCGAATACAAAGTAAATAAACTGTAATTAATAAAATAAAAATAAATATATTTTAAATTTTGAGTGCAATATCACTCTTGACTGAATTGACATCAATTCCTTTAAATCATATCAAGCATATCTTATATAAAATATTTCAATATTTTTCCCTAAGATCTTCATGTTCATAGTAACAGAGTTTATAACTCAAAGATAAAAACACCTCAAAATTTTATTTTAAAATGTGGCTTATAAATACATTAAAATACCACTGAGCCTTAAAATTAATGATATTTCAATATATGATAGAACATGGATAAAATTTAAAGACATTAAACTGAGCAAAATAAGCCATTCCTGTAAGAATAACCATATATAAATCTGATCACATGACTCAGAATCAAATTTATAGAAATAGAAAGTGATACATTTGTGAATTGCTCATGAAGAGAAACATGAAATGCCTTTAACTGCATTGCAGTTAGTGATAACTACAGTGTGTCCTAGCTGGACAGAAGGATGGAATAAATACCCACTGAATTTAATTGATCTCATGATACTGGACTAGCTCCCTATTAAGCTAGCACTCCACAATAAGTATCTGCGGTTAATTTAATATTTTAAGTGGTTTCTTTTCTTTTTTAACAGGAATATTTGAAGCCCTGTGGGTAAAGAGCTAATTGTTCAAAACTGATAAACTGAGTTCAGATCCTCAGAATCTGAATTCAAAAGCCAGATAATCCAGCCATGCATATGTCTGTCATGCCACCACGTGTCTGCCTAGGGATGGGAGGCAGATACAACAAAATTACGAAGGAGTACGAAGGTGTGAAGCAGTGACCAAGAGGTACTGTTTCAAAGAAGGCAGAGGGAATGTTCTGTATTGGAGCTTGTCCTCTGATCTCCACATCCAAACTATAGTACACATGTTTACATTTGCACACTTATGAACACACACACACACACACAAAATACATATTTGTAAAAGTCTCAACTTATTAGGAAGGTGAAGAAAGAATAGAAATCAAATTGTCGAACACTCAAAGAGCTTTTCATTCCTAAAAGTTTTTATCGATGTTTATTCATTTGAATTAAATCTTATAAAGAATAAATTATTCACACATTAACATTTTATTTACTAATGTTTATTTTATGGTTAGTTTGTCTACCTTTATGTTTGCGATCCAGACATAGTTCACAGAGAGTTCAGGAAAAGTCATTGGATCTCCGAGGACTGAAGTTACAGACAGCAGGGAGCTATCATGTGTGGTCAGAATTAGACCCAGTTCACCTAGAAAAGCAGATAACGCTCTTAACCACTTTGCCACCTCTCCAGCCTTGCATATTAATATTTCTTTCTTAACTTTGGCTTATTAATTTTATGAAGCAACAGATGTTTTAAAATTAGATGTGCTCTCATTGCTGGATGTTCTAAAGGAGAAAAAAACAGTAGTTTATTAGAGAAATTCAGATTCATTCAAATTTGATTTCAGTAAGATAAATTTGCCTATGTATCATATGTTAGACTAAGGCTACGTGTGTCCTGATGATAGAGCACTTGCCTTTTGGGGGGAAGGCCCTGGAGTCTCTTCATGAAGAACAACTACAGCAAAGTTGATTTGTCTTGCTATGCTACACTTGAAATGTTTTTATGCTGGTATAATTTCATGCACCCTGTGTATGTCATTATGCCAGCAGTTCTTTACCTCCACCTTATAGCAGATTTGAACCATGGCATGCATATATATATATATATATATATATATATATATATATATATATATTACTTAATCATTTTACATCCCAATCGGAGCTCCCTCCCTCCTTTCCTCCTTGTCTCACCCTCCTCCTTTTTTTCCCTATCGTCCCTCCCCTATTCCTCAGAGAAGGGAGTGCCCCACTACCCACACACCCCAGTGTATCAAGTCCCATCAGGACTGAGCACATCTTCTTCCCCGGTGGCCTGGTTAGGTAGCCTCACCAGGGGAGAGTGATCAAAGAGCAGGCAACAGGGTCCATGTCAGAATCAGTCCTTATTCATCTTACTATGGGGACCTAGATGAGGACCAAGCTGCCCATTGGCTACAACAGTATAGGTGGCATAGGTCCAGTCCACGCACTATTGGTCTTCTTAAGGAATTCCTGTTCTCTGTGGGCCCTTCTAACCTCTCCTCCCACTTTTGACTAAGGCTTCTTGTGCTCCACCCAATGATTGATTTTGGGTCTCTGCATCTGTTTCCATTAGCTGCTGGGTAGAGCAACACAGAGTACAGCTATGCTAGGCTCCTGTCTGCAAACACAGAAAAGTATAGTTAATTGTGTCAGGGGTTGGCTGTCTTCCATGGTGTGAGTCTCAGGTTGGGTCAGTCACTGATTGGACATTCCTTCAATATCTGCTTTATTTTTGTCTCTGCACATCTTGTGGGCAGGGTAAATTTTGGGACGAAGTTTTTGTGGGTGGGTTGGTGTTCCCCTCCCTCCACTAGGAGTCCTGCCTAGTTATAGAGTGGCCTCTTCATTCTCCATGAACCCTGTTACTGGGAGTCTCGGCTAGAGTCACCTGCATATCCTCCCAGGAGCCTATCTTGTCTTATGTCTCCAGCTTTTCACAGAGAAGTCCCCACCCAAGGTTTCTTTTCTCAATGCAAGCCTTCTTTCTTTTTGCATGACTCTCCACAGGTCTGATATAGACCCTCATTTCTCTCTATGCTCCCACTCTTACCCTGTTTTCTTTCTTCAAACACTTCCTCTGTCTATTCAATTCCTACATCTGAGTGGCAATTAAGTGTACTCCTTGGGTCCTCCATGTTACCTGTCTTCTTTGGGTCTGTGTGTTTTGTAGTATGAGTTTCCTCAACTATAAGTCTAAAATCTGTATATAAATGAGGGCATACAACATGTGTCTTTCTGGGTCTGAGATACCTCACTCAGGATGACCTTTTCTAGTTCCATCCATTTACTTGCATATGACAAACAGCTAATATCTAAAATATATTTAAAAATTCAAGAAATTAAACACTAAAAAAAAAAAACAAATAATGCAATTCAAAAAATGGGACACAGAGCTAAACAAAGAATTCTCAACAGAGGAATATCAAAGAGCGGAGAAATACTTAAAGAAATGCAAAAAATCCTTATTCACCAGGAATATGCAAATCAAAACAACACTGAAATATCATCTTACTTCTGTGAGAATGGCTAAGATCAAAAACACAAGTGACATTACATGCTGGCAAGAATATGGAGAAAGGGAACCCTCCTCCATTGCTGGTAGGAGTACAAACTTGAACATCCACTCTGAAAATCATTCTGGTGCTATCTCAGACAACTAGAAATATCTCTACCTAAAAACCCAGTTATACCACTCCTGCATTTATACCCAACAGATGCTCTACCATACAATAGGGACACTTCCTCAACTATGTTCATAGCAGCTTTATTCACAATAATCAGAATCTAGAAACTATCTTTATGTCTCTATATTGAAGAATGGATAAAGACATTGTGGTACAATTACATACAAATAGAACATACTACTCAGCTATTAAAAACAAAGCATATCCTTTGATACCCTCATGGGTAGAGTCTTTCAGAGGCCCTCTGTGGAATGTTCCCTGTTTTCTGTCTTCTACTTCTGTGTCTATTCTGTTATACCCTTCTAAATGAGGTTTCAGCCTCTTCCCTAGAGACTTCCTTGTTGTTTAGCTACTTTTAGACTTTAGTATATTTATCCTATATTATATATCTAATAACCACTTATTAGTGAGAATACACCATATGTGTCTTTCTGTTTCTGGGTTACCTCACTCAGGATGATCTTTGCTAGTTCCATCCTTTTACCTGTAAGTTTTGTGATTTCCTCATTTTAAATTGCTGAGTAGTATTCCACTGTGTAAATGTACCACAATTTCTGTATCCATTCTTTTTTAATTAACTAATTAATTAATTAATTTTTATTAATTACACTTTATTCACTTTGTATCCCCCCTGTGGTTCTCTCCCTCCTCTCATCCCAATCCCTCCCTTCCTCCACCCTCTGTATGCATGCCCCTCCCCAAGTCCACTGATAGGGGAGGTCTTCTTTTTCTTCCTTCTGATCCTAGTCAATTAGGTCTCATCAGGAGTGGCTGCATTGTCTTCTTATGTGGCCTGATAAGGCTGCTTCCCCCTCAGAGGGAGGTAATTAAAGAGCAGGCCAATCAGTTCATGTCAGAGACAGTCCCTGTTCCTATTACAATGGAACCCACTTGGATACTGAACTGCCATGGGCTGCATCTGTGCAAGGGTCTTAGGTTATCTCCATGCATAGTCCAAAAGAGTCTCAAGTACACAATAAGGACATTTGCTCAACCATGTTTGTAGCAGCTTTATTTGTAATAGCTAGAAGCTGGAAACAGCCCAGATGCCCCTCAGTGGAGGAATGGATGCACAAATTGTGGTATATCTACACAATGGAATATTACTCAGCAATAAAAAAAAAAAAAAAAAAAAAAAAAAAAAAAAAAACAAGGAAATCATGAAATTTGCAGGTAAATGGTGGGATCTGGAAAAGATCATCCTGAGTGAGCTATCCCAGAAGCAGAAAGATGCATATGGTATATTCTCACTCATATAGACATATAATATAGGATAAACCTAATAAAATCTGTACACCTAAAGAAACTAATCAAGAGGGAAGGCTCTTGCTAAAATGCTCAATTCCTATCCAGAAAGTCAGAAAGTCAAAGAGGATGGACATCAGAAGAAGGAGAAAAGAGGGAACAAGTCAGGAGCCTGACACAGAAGACCTCTGAAAGGCTCTGCCCTGCAGACTATTAATGCAGATGCTGAGACTTATGGACAACCGTTGGGCAGAGTGCAGGGAATCTGTATCCATTCTTTAGTTGAAGGACATCTGGTTTGTTTCCAGATTCTGACTATTAAGAATAAAGCTGCTGTGAACATAGGTGAGCAAATGTCCTTGTATGGTTGAGCAATTTTCATGAATATCCCCAGGAGTTGTATAGCTGGATTTTGAGGTAGCACTTTTCCTAATTTTCTGAAAAAGCAACAAATTGATTTCCTTACCCATCATGGTATCAAAGAAGATGCTGAGACTCAGAGCTTTGCCAACATCTTTACCCATCACAGTACTATTATTTAAAGGGACTGTGCCTGTGTTTCTATACATCCCTGCCTCTTAATGTATCACAGACCATCTCCTCTTCTAGTTATCTTGAAACTGTTTGACTGTGTTAAGAAAGATGCTGTCCATTTTTCAAGCGCATTTTGATTTTTTTAAGATTTTAATAAATGAGTCTCTCTAGTTGTTATGACTCCTTTCCTGTTTGAATTAAGTTTTATTGTATGGATTAAGCACTTTGAAAACAAAGCTATAGTCCTAAAGAAGTTAAACAAGGAGGACCCTAAGGAAGAGGCTAAATCCTTATTCAGAAGAGCAAACAGGATAGACTTCGGAAGTAGGAGAAGACAAGGAACAGGAAAGGAGTCTTACACAGGGGACCTCTGAAAGACTATAACCTGTCATGGTACAAGGAGATACTGAGACTCATAGCCAAACTTTGGGCAGAGGACAGAGACTCTTATGGAATGAGGGGGAGATAGAAAGACCTGAAAGTACAAGAGCTCCACAAGGAGAGCAACAGAGCCAAAAACCTTGGCCCAAGGGGCCTTGCAGAGACCAATAATCCAACCAAGGATCATGCATGGAGAGGACCTAGATCCCTGATCAGTAAAAGCTCATATTCTGTTGTTTCCAAGAAGGGTTCCCTAGTAAGGAGGGCAGGGGTTATCTCTGACATGAATTCAGTAGCTGGCTCTTTGATCACCTCCCCCTAGAGGATGCAGCCTTGGCAGTCCATAGAAGAAGATGATGCAGCCAACCCTGATGAGACATGATAGGCTAGGGTCAGATAGAAGGGGAGGAGGTCCTCCTATCAGTGGACTAGGGGAGGAGCACAGGTGGAGAAAAGTGAGTGTGGGTGGGACTGGGAGGAGATGAGTGGGGCAGCTACAGCCAGGATACAGGTTGAATAAATTGTAATAAATAATAAAATTAAATAAATAAAAATTAAAAAACAAAGCAAATTAATATTTCTTAAAGTTGCAGGGAACAGTGTAGAAATAGGGTCAGAAATACTGTAAGAGCAAAATGATTAGAGAGTTCATGTCTCTTAGGAATGTCAGAAGCTACATCTGTAAATTCTTACCAATATGCCAGCTAAGCATGCACTTAACAATTACAACAACATAGACATGCCAAAGGCAACAAAGGAAAGTCCATGAAGTCCCAACTTTATAAGCAAAAGTACAAACAACTTGAGAATTGTCAGAATTTTTAGCCCTGAAAACATCCATACAATTGACAATTATACAAATTTAGTAGGTTGCGTTTTAGAATAGAGAGAAATATGCATATATTATAAACATATAGTTATAATATAATGACTAATTTAGTAAAGGAGCATATGAGTAGTTTGGAGGGAACAAAGAAAAGGGAGAATGATGTAATTGCATCATAATTTCAAAAAATAAAGAAGTAACAAAAAATTAACCACCAAGCAAAATGCTTAAGTACAGTTAAGGCACTAGAATTATTTTGAATTTGTATATATTATTTAGTGTTCACATTATAACTCTAATTAAATTTTGTTAGTATTGTCCTAATTCTATTAAGGGCATCAAATATATAATTATTTTAAGTGTATTAAGCAAATTAAAAAAATATAGTTTTTAAGAGTAGGTAGTTGTCCTACTGAAAAAAAAATTAAAATGCAGCTATGTTGCTTCTCATGATTATAATTCCATCATCTGTAAAAACTGATTAATTAAATAAATACATTTTGTCTCACATGACAAGTTATATATTGAAGCAAGTCATCCTTCTTTATCTGAAAATTGGTACTGCTATTGCACTGAGTAGAAGAAATTTCAAGAATTATTTACAAATCCAGCAAAGCTCTGGAGATTTCTTTTTGCAGCATATGTATGCGCTGTGTCTTCTGCCCAATAATCAATAGAAAATGACATATGGATGCACCATCTTATTATGCTTTTTCACCTTTATCTTTTACAAATTACTTTCTAAGGGATATGGCCTTTGACCCTCACAATAAATTATAGGTTGAATAAGGTTAGTATTATCATTTCTCCAAAATTTGAGTTTAAATTTTGACCTTCCCAAGAGAAAAATAAAGGCCTTTATGTTATAATATTCTCCTAACATGTAGCTCATGGTATTTGTGCAGTGACTTCTGTGTACATTAAAGCAGGCAGGCTTACTTCGGTAAGAACTGTATTCATGCCTTTTTTGCATTCAGAGACAGTAGCTATGAATAGCTTATGCTAATGCTCTCTGGTAGCTCTACATAACAGTTCCACTAAGTGGAAAGAGGCACAATACAAAATTTTAAAAAGACAAGCAAAACTATCACTGAGTGAGAAGTTAGACGCGGGTGTATGTTATTCTTTAGCAGTGAAAAATTTAAAAAGAAAATAGAAAGCATGGGGTAAAGATGTGAACACTGTAATAAAAATAGGATTTCATGAAACTATAAATAAAAGCACCATGGCCTCTCAATGCAATTGCCTCTTTCTTAAAACTCTAGACTATCACCTATTACACTGAAATATAAGAATTTATTTTAATGAAATGAAGCCTCCTCTTTAGAAAACACCTCTCTGAGAGTTATTTTATTAAAGGTTCAGTACCATTGTGAACTGAAAGATGTGTTCTAGAAGGAATCACACACAACACACACACACAAACACAAAATAGGACAATGAATAATTGCAAATGTTCAGTGTTATGGAGACTCTCCAAATGAAACTTACTGTCAAGATGTAGGAACAGCTGTTAGATTTAGGAAAGGGCAGCCTTTTTCAGATGAAAACATCGTGTCTTCATATTTTTTGTGTAAACCGCTTCCAGAAGATCTGTGGCACATTAACTTAACATACCTAACCTAATTTCTAGCTATAATCAAAGAGGATAGAGTGTGGCTGTAGAATTATTTAAAGTCTTTTAAATGTTTTTATTATTAATTTTTATTTTTTATATTAATCACAGGTTATTTACTTTGTATCCCAGCTGTTGCTCCTTCCCTCATTCCCTCCCAATTTCACTCTCTCTCCCTCATCTCCTCCCTTCCCCTTTCCAAGTCCACTGCTAAGAAAGGTCCTCTTCCCCTTCCATCTGACCCTAGTTTATCAGGTATCTTCATCTTTTAAGAAAAAAAAACAAAACAAAACAGTTAAGACAGTTATCACATACCAAAGTACTTTCTATTTTTTATCTATCTATCTATCTATCTATCTATCTATCTATCTATCTATCTATCTATCTATTATAATTTACTCACTTTGTATCCTGTCTGTAGCTCCCTTCTGCTCCTCCAGTCCCACTCACCCTCCCTCTTTTTTCCTTATGCTCCTTCTCTCGTCCAGTGATAGGTAAGGTCCTCTTCCCTTTCTATCTTACCCTAGCCTATTAGGTCTCATCAGAGCTGGTTGTATCATCTTCCTCTGTGGCCTGGCAAGGCTGTACTCCCCAGAGAAAGGTGATCAAAGAGCTGGCTACTGAGTTCATTTCAGAGACAGCCCCTTCTTCCATTACTAGGAAACTGGGAAGGGGGTCTAGGTCTTCTCCATACAAGATCCCTGGTTGGAGTATCAGTCTCTGCAGGACCCCCAGAGCCCAGGTTTTTGGACTCTGTTGGTCTCTGTTCCTGTCCCCTCCAGGTCTTTCTATCTCCCTCTTTTTTCATACAGAAACCAGGTGAAAATGCTAATGTCTGGCGTTGGTTTAAAAAGATTTTTAAAAAATTCATTGAAGAAGGCCAAAAAGAAAAGTTAACCATGTTGCCTCTCTCCCAACTCCAAGCTTCAACAGTATAGGGAGAGAGAATCCCCACTTTGTAGCTGAAGAGGGAATTGAGAAAATACAGATTTGATTATCAGGACCTCAATTCCAGCTGGATCACTCCAGGTTTTTGAAGTAATCTTACGCAATGACTCCACTGAGGAGCAGTCATCTCACAACAGCAAGGACATTGGTCCAAGTATTATTCTTCAATAGTTGTGGAACATGTGATGATCCAACATATTGATCTTGGGAACAACCTACACCTTGATTAAGTCTAAGGCTCTGAAACACAGAGAAATGTACTTGGGGAGAAAAATAAGGATAAGCACCAAGTCATTATGTAGAAAGCATGGGTGGGCCCTCCATAGTATGATCCAGGAATAAGTAAGACCCAATGGTTCTTGAGTACAAGCTAATGAATATTCATAAATCATATGGGAATATCCAGATCCAAGTGGAAGCAATCAGGTCATAATGTCATTAAGGATCCCTAATTTGTTTAAAATATCAATTTTGTATTTGGGGCAAATATGTACTTAATGCTCCACTAGTCCTATCCCAATTACAATACACAACTGGTGAACTTATAATCAATATGCATGCTTGCCACCAAGCTCTGAAGGAAAAAGAATTTGTAGCAAACTCATGAGGAATAGATACCATGTTTAGATTTTATTTTAAGTGTATGAATGCAGGTTTATTGGGAGCAGTTCTCAGCCACCTGGCAGGGGGAGGGGAAGAAAAGGAGAGAGAGAAAGAGACAGAGAGATATGAGGGTAGAGAGAAAAAGAAGAGAAAAGAGCCATGTTTAGAATTTTTAAGAAATAGGTTTATACAGCCAAATTAAGAATACTAGAGTTAACACATAATTATTTAAAGATAATGCAGTTTGCCATTAATTATTTTAAAAAATAAGGACAATGATTCCTCTAAAAGATAAAATAATGTTTGAAAGCTGATGAAATGTCAACCCATATACACAAACTCCAACAAGAAGAACTAAAAAGTGTTACTTTAAAAAAAAAGTCAGCAATATTCAAGAAGACAAAGAGAAATTATTTGATATTCCATTGGTGAAACTAAAAGAGAGGCTGAAGTAATTAAAAAATAATTAAAGAGATATCCTTGAGCTGAAAGTATATTAAGCACATTAAAATCATGATAACAGGAGTCAAGAGACTACATCAATCAAAGCAAGAGTTAGTGAACTTGAAAATACACTAGCTGAAATTAAACAGGCAGAGTAGAAAAGAAATAAGAAATAAAAATACTTATGAAAATCCAGAAACATCACTTAAAAAAGAAAATGTGTAGGTTACCTTATCTTATTTCAACACGACAAAGGGGAAGAACAATTATTAAAACTGGAAAGAAAAAGAAAAAAACGGGAATGGGGAGCTAAAAAGATGGCTCAGTAGTTAAGAGCGCTTATTGCTCTTGCAGAAGATCTGAGTTTAGCTCCCAGCACCCATTTATGTGGTTCACAACTACTGTCCTGTGACCTTCAGAGGCATCTGTTTAAATGCATGTACATGTGTACATGCATTCTCTCTGTCTCTCTCTATCTCTTTCTCATACACACATGTAAAATATGAAAAATAGATCATGAATGAAAGAGAAACACACATGCAGAATCCTTTCCAAACTAACAGGTAGATATAAAAAGCAAGTACCATCAAGTCAAAAGTTAGCACTCTGATTTACCTCAAAAACATTCACCCCAAGACATACTTTCATACTCAAAGATGCAAAATAAAGAAAGGATTTTCTCAGAACTCAGACAGCAGATGATAACCTCGTACAAACTGCTAGAATTTTCAGGAAGTAACTCTGAGATAGATGGATAGCAAGTATTCTATGAGATGGAATATGGTAGGAAAACACTAGTTACAGTAACAAAGAAATAAAGGAAACCTTAGTAAACAGAACAGAAGAGAAAGTTCAGAGTCCCTTCTATAGAATTTGGAGAAGCGTAGGGAGTGTCCTCCTGTAACTGCACATGCTCAAAACCGTAGTTCTAAGCCATGGCTTAAGACAAAGAAAGACTGAGAAATAGTGACTCTATTTTAAGAAACAGTAGTATTTTTGACTGGATGGAGGAGTTGTGAGCTGCATATCACACCTGCATTGAAGTGGAAGGGCTGATGGCTGGGGACAATTCTTTCCTCTCAGCATTGGACCAGAGTAGTGGCAACAAACAATTTTCAAAGATTTCTGTTTCGTTGTAGGCAAGGCTGTCATAGAATTGTATGCCTGTCCCTGAATGTCTGAATCTGGGAACCCCGCTACTTCTAGATAAAAGTAACAAAATACATACAAACATACATACAAACACACAGAAATACACACAAATACACAAAGATATAAAGAAAAGAAAAAAAATTTAAAAAGATAATTGGCAACCATAATATACCATCTATGCCGGATAGTTTTATGTCAGCTTGACACAAGCTAAGGTCACCTGAGATGAAGGAACTTCAATTTAGAAAATGCCTCTCTAAGACTGGCTTACAGGAAGAACTATAAGGTATTGTTTTTAAATTAGTTATTTATGGAAGGAGGCCTAGACCATTATGGGTGGTGCCATTCCTGAGCCGCTGGTCTTTGTGGGGGACAGATGGGAGGTTGTTTTAATTTTCCTGTGTGTTTTGTATTGTTTGTGTGTTCAATACATCCCTAGTGCAATTTCACTTCCTTAGTTTCCTTTCAGAAATGAGCAAGCCTCCCAAGAACACCCATGTAAACAGTACAATGAGATCGAATCATATAGCACAAACCCTCATATCAAGCCTGGGTAAGGTAAACTATAAGAGGAAAAGGGTTCAAGAGTAGGCAGGAGGCAGCAGGCAGAGATATTCCCTACTCCTACGGTTATGGGGTCCAATAAACACATCAAGGTAGCAACCCTAACATATTCGCAGAGAACCTAGCAAAGTCCTATACAGGCTCAATGATTGCTGCTTAGGTCCTTGTGGGCCCCTATGATCCCTAGTTTATTGAAATCTCTTTGGGTTGTGTTCTCTGTAATCCTCAACCTCTCTGACTTTCGCATTTTTTCCTCTCTTCTTCTATAGGTTCCCTCAGCTCCATGGTCGGGGGGAAGTGAATGGGCATCTTCAATTTAAGTTCTTTTTCCATTTATTTTTGACTGGGGGTCTATGCATCTGCTCCCATCAGCTGCCAGAAGAAGCCTTTTTAATGATAATTGAGATAGGCACTGATCTATGAGTATAGGAGGATTTTTTAAATCATTATATTTATTTTTTTTTTCAGTTTCTGGGCTCTCTAGTCTCCAATTTCCAGACACCCACGCAATGTCTAGCATGGGCTCCCTCTTGTAGTGTAGACATCAACTCAGACCATTCGTTGGTTGGACAATGCCACAAGTCTGTGTATTCATTGCCCCAGTACAGGTGGGAAAAATAATAGGTGGAAGGTTTTGTGGCTGCGTTGGTGTCCCAGTTCAACCTCTGGAATCCTTGTCTGGTTACAAAAGTTGGCGAGTTCAGGATCCAAATCCACCATTACTAGGAGTCCTTTCTAGGGTCCCCCTTTTAGTAGCCTATGAGTTTCTACTGGACTAGATTTTTACATCACCCCCAAAATGCCCTCCAATTCCAGTCATCCCTTTCAGTACTCTTTCCCTTCATTCTTCCCTTCCTCCACGCCTAATCTCTCCTGTTCACATTCCCACCCATCCTGAGTCCATTCCCAAAATCTATTCTATTTCCTCTTCCCAGGGAAATCCATGTATCCTTCTTAGCTCCTTCTGTGTTACTTAGACTTTCTGGATTTGTGGATTATAGCATGACTATCATTGATTTAACAGCTTATTATTAATCAAATATAAAAAAGTCATAACAGTTTCAGTGATAACCAGAATAATAAGAAATGGAGAAATATAGTTACAGATACATAAAAATACATACAAGAAATAGACAGATGCATCTATTCTGGTTTTAGCAGCAAAATTTATATTTCTCCGATTAACTAGTATCAAATTAATACATCTTTAAATGTTTTATATTAGAATGTTGAGAAAATGCTGTTTGGGTTCTTGAATTTTTAGTTGTTCTATTGACATTGGCAAGAAATTTAAATCAGCCTAAATGCCTATCAACTAATTAACAATTAATGGAAATGTAGTGTAAATAGATACAGAGGAGAATTTTCTTTAATTACAAAATTGAAATCTGAAACAAATAGAATGAAAATAAAAAAAGTGTTGTATTTGGTCCAAAAAATAAAGAGTACATGATTTATTTTATGAAAAACTATCATTGGGAGAAAAGAGACCACAAGTAGGAAAAACTTTAAAAGTCCTGCTTTCGAATATTGAAGTCATCCTTAAGACATTAAAGCAGAGGGACCTGATGGCATTTAAACAAAATTTAATTGTTTAAGCATGAACGCAATGGATAGCCATTTTCATTTGACAAAAATTGCTGTTATAGACAGTAGCAAAGAAAGTAGCAAAGCTAGAAATTAGTGCAATAATCTTAAAATATTTTTGTCAACCACAGAAAACTGAAAGAAATTAGCAATCTTCAGGAGTATTCATAGATTTGCATGGATTTATACTGAAAACAACCTCTCCAGAATTGGTATTGAGATTGATTTCATTTTGTAAACTTTAATTAGTTCATGAATCCATGTATAAAGAAGAGGAAAGCAAAAGTCACCATTGGATTCTTGCTGGGATCACTTTTCAGAAAAGGAAAGCTCGTCCCGGTGTTTTCTATTGTTAGTTCTGTGCCAGCTAAGTACTAAGCGCTGGCAGTTAGTTCTAAGTAATGGCCCACCACTGGTTTTCTGTTTACAAATGCTGTCCTTCCTTGCCTGCTGTGGGACTCCACCGGTAAGGTCAGTGCTTGGTGCTGCTGGATAGCTTCTGAGCTTGGCCTATTACCCACTTTTCAGCGGGGTTCTCTTTCCACCTGATCTGGGGAACCCCAGAAACTCTAAGGAGCATCACATAGCCCTCAGGGAAGGTTACAGCCCTGACCCATTCCTGATAAGAAACCTGCTCAGCAAGCACCTGGGGATTCTTAGAGATACCCACCCCATGCTAATAAGATGTCTTGGCTTTCCACCAAGGACCCTTAACTGTACCTGGAGATTTCTGCCCACCCACAGGATAATTAAGTATTGTGTTCTCCTTCTTGTGATAGGACTGCGAGACTGCATGTAAATGAGGTGCTGCATGACTGCATGTAAATCAAGTATCCCTGGTACCTAATTCCAGAGAATCAAACACGTTCACCTCGGAACCTGTCTGACTGCCCACTGTTATTAGTCCTTGATTCACGAAATTAAACTCTCCCAGAATAAATGCCTGGCAGCCACAGCCTGTCATTTATTCTGGGGAAGAGAGGGCTTCGACCTCTCCGGAAATTCACTACTGAACTCCTGGCGCTTGGCTGTCTGGCTGGAGCTTCCCCTACAACTTCAGGCTTGGTTTTGACTGCTGATGAAACACCCACCTGGCCTGGACCCGCATTCAGGTGAATCTCTCTGTACCTGCCTTACAGGCTCCTGGGCCTGAGCCTCTCCAGGCCTCTTTTTCGGCTGCAAGCCAAGCAGACATAGGCTTTTACCCCCATTCCTGCCGTTAATACAGTAGCTTTACCAAAGGGCTATAACACTGTGGTGTTATTACAGGCTTTCAGATAGCCAGGGTTTCCACTGTGGTCTGGTAAAAGCAATTTCATTTTATAAGAGCTAATTGTAACAACCAGTGAAAATCATTTTCATCTCCCCATGAGTCTGGGAGCTGTGGCTAGCACATGGGCCTTGCCCTGATCACTCTGGCCTTTCGTGGGAGAAACAGAACCTCTGATCTCAGGGTCCTTCTGTTCTTTGTCTGGAAGCCAATAGCCATGTCCCAGACTAACACCAGGACATGGCTATTAACATGAGAATGACATCCTACCAAAGGGCAACTCACAAGGGAAGGATCTGGTGCTGTCTTTCTGCTAACTGGCTCAAGTGGGGAACGTGGATTTTTGTGAAGTAAAATGCTGAGGGCCCAAAGTTGGTGCAAGAAGTATGGGGGTGGGACTTTCAGGCATACAGAGACTCGGGGGAGATGCCAGTGACTCAAAGAGACATGGAAGGGAGTCGAAGGGAGAAAGACGGAGGTGGAAGCAAAAGTGAGAACCACATGGAGAGACAATGTAAGGAAGAAGTCAGGGTAAATTTAGATAGCTGGCTGAGAGACTGCCCAGCAAAATGCCACCAGGTTGTTGTTTTGTTGTCTTGTTTTGTTTTTCTTTTTTATTTTTAATTATACTTTTTTTTACTTTGTATCCCCCCTCTAGTTTCCTCCCTCCTCCCCTCCCAATCCCTTCCTTCCTCTCCCTTCTCCACACACTCCCCTCCCCAAGTCCACTGATAGGGGAGGGTTTCTTTTTCTTCCTTCTGATTCTAGTCTGTTAGGTCTCATCAGTAGTGGCTACATTGTGTTCTTGTGTGGCCTGGTAAGGCTGCTCCCCTGCTCAGTGGAAGGTGATCAAAGAGCAGGCCAATCAGTTCATTTCATAGACAGTCCCTGTTCCTATAACTATGGAACCTACTTGGACACTGAACTGTCATAGGCTACATCTGTGCAGGGGTTCTAGGTTACCTCCATGCATGGTACTTGATTGGAGTATGAGTCTCAGAAAGACCCCTGTGCTCAAATTTCTTGGTTCTGTTGCTCTCCTTGTGGACCTCCTGTCCTCTCCAGCTCTTACTATTATTTCCCACTTCTTTCATAAGATTCCCTGCATTCTGCCCAAAGTTTGGCCATAAGTCTCAACATCTGCTTTTATAGTCTGCAGGGCAGAACCTTTCAGAGGCCTTCTGTTGGGAGGCTCCTAACTTGTTTCCTCTTTTCTCCTTCTTCTGGTGTCCATCCTCTTTGCCTTTCAGAGTGGGGATTGAACATTTTAACCAGGTTTTAACTATAGAGAAGTCTCGAGGTGTTGTAACTAAACTGCAAGTGGGATTCATGAATGCCTGCAAGAGGTTTTAATTATTATGGATAAGGAAATGTAAGGGAAAACAGTCATAGAAGACAGGGAAGAAGGTAGGATTCATGGGCCAGAATTCTCAAAAATGGTGTGGAATTATGAGTAACACACAGAAAGCATGATTTTTTTCAAGGATCTTGGAAAGATGAACATTGCATGTAGAAATAGTGTTTAATTCTCCCTCTGCAAGTTATTAAGTTGTAGAGGGTGTGAAAAGACACTAGAAGACCAACACATTAATGTGTCAGTGAATGAATGAATGTAGAATGACTCACTGTAGCTATTCTACAGCTGTGTTATTTTGTCAATATCGAAGCCATTACTAAAAAGTATATATTTCCTAATATTGATAAAAAGGCTGAGGATTTTTATTTTAGTGATTTGAGATTTGATTTATATGAATTTTACTGTAGCATCTTCTTGCCAAATAGCTGTCAAAACTACTATAAATTACTGTTAATGAAGATTATCTCAGAATTTTAAAACATCTTGGCAACATCATTTTAAATTGAATAAGTTGTTAACAATGTAACTGACCTGTCATTTTTAAAAGAATCACTTTTCTGATTATCAAGGAATCTGTCATTCTAATAATTAAATTAAAAGGAGTATGAGGATCTGTCCCATAATCAAAATATGCTGAAATCAGTAAATTTAAAACACAATATCAGCACATCTGAAACTAATTTTGCCTAAAAGCCACCAAATTTTAGATATAAGCAATACACAATGTTCATCTTTGGCTAAACTTAATCCTCAGCTATACGTAGACTTTTGAAATTGAAATGTGTATGTGTTTTCTTATGCTGTGTTTTAAATGACTTGTGTGTATAAAATAATGTAGTGATTGTGATTAGTTATTACTTGAAAAGTATTTTTCAACAGAGAAGACAATAATTATTTTGATATGCGAAGAAGTTTAAACTAAATTGTTTAAAATTAAAGCTAGAAAATATTGTGTGCCCCTTCTATACACAATTTTATAAGAAATTATAAGAAAGAATCATAATTTGTGTACTTCTACTCAGATCTAGAGTGATGATCCATGATCAATAGCACCTGTGCTATTCAGTAAGAGCTGAACTGGGTATGATAACGTACATGGAGATTCACAACTGTCTCTAACTCCAGTTTCATCTCCTGATATCGTCAGGCACAAGCCAGGAACATGGTGCACATATATATGTTCAGACAAACATATGTAAGCATTTAATTGTGTTAACTGAAAGATTCTACTCATGAAAATAGGTTTTTAAATACTTTTATTTATTTAGCTTGGTAAACAATGTATCGTTGGTGAGTTACCATCACTGATCAGAGTCATGCTTTTCCAGGGCACTACTAACTTAATCAAAATAGTTCACATTTAACTGTTTTTTGGAATAATCCCATGCTTCTTACAGTAGTCACATTATTTTAGTTGTATTTTTGTATTTATTTTTCATTCTGTAATACAATCAAATTTGAACTTCCTGATACAGCCTTGAATGAACTAGAAGTTTGATGTCACTTTTTCATATTTCTAATTGTTGGTGTTACATGTATGAGTCATCAAATAGTTCTGAAATGATGTTTTAAATCATGAAATTTTACTATTCCAACAAAGAAGTGGAAGACTGGGCTAGCTACAGTAATGCTTTTTTAGAAGCCATTGTGAACATTTGAAAATACTTTGGTAGATGTATCTATAACTTTATGTTCTTTAAGTCTCAATATTTAGCTTCCTTTTCATTCCCTCCTATGATAAATACTACCCTTCTCCTATAGTTTTACATAAAAGAACCATTCGTCCTTTATTAATTTGAGACTACACTGCCCGTCTCATTGTATGTAGAAGCATATAAGCAATATGATGTGAATGAATAAGGAAATTGATGATCACACAGTGATGTCTAGAAAAGATTGTTTTTGTTTTTTGGTTGGTTGGTTTTGTTTTGTTTTTGTTTTGTTGTTGTTGTTTGTTTGTTTCTTTGCTTTTTTGAGACAGGATTTCTCTGTGTAGCCTTGGCTGTCCTGGACTCTCTTTGTAGATCAGGCTGGCCTCAAACTCACAGAGATCCACCTGCCTCTGCCTCCCCAGTGCCGAACTTATAGGCGAGTGGCATTGTGCCCAGCTGAAAAGATTCTTAAGATTCAGTAGTGTGTGTGTGACAATCTCACATTTCTGTACCTCTGCAATTGGTATGCAGATGCCATAATTTCATGGCAAAGTAATATCATTAAATGGAAAAATTAAATGCCTGAGCCCCTAAACCCTGTGATTTAATCTAGAATAACAAAAATTCACATCAACTTTCAGCTAAGAGAAAGATGGCTTTGTTAGTACATATGCTATGCTAGGTTGCTAAATTTTTACTGATTTATTACATACAGTTTAGCATAAAGTAAGCAGTCTTAAATCAAGAATTCTGCCTTTGCTACCAACATCTCTGTCACACTTTTAGAACTAGTATTCTGACTAAAAATGGTGTGTATTTTTTGTAGCACTATTGAGGAACTTACTGAAAAAAATCATCACCAAATTGTGTTTTTAATGTATTTTACTAGTTCTTTGAAAGTGTCATGCAATGTACTCTGATGATATTTATTATCCCTTGTTCAAGTTGTTCCCAGATCTACTCCCCATTCTTCCTCCTTCTTACCCGTTCTTTTTCCTTCTAACTTTCTTTCTTTTTTTGTTTATGTATGCCCACTCAAGACCAACTTGTGCTGCCTTAATACTTTTAGATTTATGGTTTTCCACTGGGTCATATGCTACACTATTAGTGAAGATTGGTTCCTTCCTCTCTCTGCAGATAACAATTGTATTTAGCTCCTCAGTGAGGAGTGGAATTTAATGCCCACCTCTACTCTCCATAATGGGATGATGTCTGACTTGGGCAAGTACACAGACATGTGTGCTATCATATCTCTTCTCAGTTCATACTTGATGTTACTTTGTTGTCTGCAGAAGACACTGTTCCCTAGTAATCATCCACTGCTTATGACTTTCATATTCATTCTTTCCATATATTCTTTCAAAGTGATGCCTCAGTCATTACAGGACAGGCTTCAGTATACATATTCCTTATGTGGCTGTACATTCTGTGGTCTCTTATTCTTTACATCTTGTTCACCTGTGGGTCTCTGAGCCAATCATAATTTATTACAAACAGAAGCTTCTCTCACGAAGGTTGGAAGATATTTTAATCTAAGAGTACAGAAATAAATTTTAGGGGTAAGTAAAATACTACATCACTTTTTTTTCAGTATAAGATTATTTGACACTCTTCTAGGATCTGTGATTTTTCTACACATATCTTGACGATTGTAGAATGTAGGGGCTTCACCATGTTTCATCATAAGGTTGTTACTCCCATGACAATTCATCTCTTATTGTAGCAATGGACATGTCCTGCACAGCATGAGTCTCCATTTCTTCCCAAATGTAGTTTTCTCTTTCAGTGAGGTTAATGTCAGATATACCTTGTATGATTTTTTTATAGTGGTATGTAACCTTTATTCCTTTTGGTCAAGAGTTTTCTAACCCAGTGCAAACATCACTGAAACAATAAATATAGATAACTATGGATTTGCTCATGTAGTAAGAAAATAAACCAAAGTTATTTTGTTTTCTAAGGATTTATGAATACTGGCCATATGCCTTTGGAGCAGAAGACTATTTAGTTTTATATAGCTACTTTAAAGGGTCTGGTCTATGACTTTTAGAAGTCATAAGGTATGAACAGACAAAAGTCTCTATTACTTTAATTAATAAAATGCCAAAAATCATATAGTATCTTTATTGGTATAATGGAAACATTTCATGAAAAAGAGTAATTAAATTTAAAATCAAGAGAATGTAACTTCTACACATGTGTATGGAATTTTAGATGCTGAGTATAAAAGCAAAAGTGTTCACTATGTGAAGACTTTTTACGTCTTACAATTCAAACTCCCAATGGACTGAAAAGCAATGAAGGAGAGTGTATCTGTTTAACAATTCAAAGTCTGGAGAATATTTTCTTTGGAAAAGCGCATTAGCATCAAAATGGTACTGGCCAGATTGGAAAGATATTATAATGGTTTGCTGAGAGTCACTCTCCTTCACTTAAGAACATGAGGGCAGAGACAGAGACATCTGGGTAGGAAACTATTAATTTCCTTCATTCTGATATCACTGTTTCTGATTGCAAAGTAGAAGAAAAGCAAGGAAAGCCTTCGTGTTTATGCTCTCCAGCAACACAGAAGTTGATAACTCAAAAATGGTGCCATTGAATTATAGGCATACAAGGCCCAGTTGATAAGTAGTGGGGGTTACGTCTCTTTTCTAAAACTAATGCCATGAATTCAGGCTCCAATTGTAGAAATGAAATGAAGAATAACAGAAGTTGTTCTGTAAATAATAAAGCAATAGAAAACAGAAAAAGGAAATATGGAGAGCTTAAGGCAGGAATGTTAGCTTAAATCTAAAGCATAGCTTCATTCTCTGATCAGTGAAATGAATAAAAGGCATTTCTCAATGGATCTCTCTATAAATTGTATGACAGTTATACCAAATAACATGTTTTCAATCAGAAATAAATGTGACAACATATTGGCTTAAAGGCATGTTACACATCAGAAAAGTAATAACTTAGAAGAGACATATGCCTAGAATAGCAGGCATTCCTACTTTTCATGATCTCAACCCATGCAGATCTTTTTTATTTACAGAGAAGATGAGATTGTTTCTTTGGTTTCTTGTGAATACAACAGAATTTTGGTGGTATCATACTAGAAATATGACTTGTATATCAATACTTTTGATGTCAATCATGTCCTTCTAAACAGAGACTTTGGGTTATTTTTTTACCAAAATTTGTGGAAGCACCATTTTACCAAATGGAGATTGCTGATGACATAACACATATTTCACCAGCATTTGCAATTCACAGCATGCTATCATTAGCATTATCTCACTTGATTATAGTGGTTGGTTTGCCACTGTGTGTCTGGCATTTAATAGGAACTCAGGAAGTATTGTGGATTGATTAACTATATAATCTTCTTGCTAATGCAGCAGGGAAATGTTCAGTAACCCTGGTTACATCATTATCTCAGCTGTTTGGTCCATTGTGATAATTTCCACTGGGAAACAGCCTCTGAGAAAAAAAAATGTTCCACTCTTCGTGAAAATTGGGGCTGTGTTAGCTTTCCAGTTAGGCAAAGGTGTGGCTTTCCATGCTGCACAAAGACAAAAGCTGCTGTGGTTTCCTGAGTCGCTGCATTCTCCATTCAGTCTCTTTGAGGTTGTGGCTTTGCCATTCCTATCCCAGCCACATTAAATCATTCTTATAATATCTCCACAATGTTAAGCAATATGTAGTAGTGTTTGGCATCGTACTATTTGGGGGTTCTGTACTATAATGTTTGCATTAACTGTGTATGCTAAAGGAAGAGTGAGTCAGGGAACTGAAAGACCACTGAAAAGTTGTAGCCAGGCTGCCTTCATAAATAGTTTTCTTGATGTTACCGATGTCAATCCAGAAAAGTCTTTCAAGGCCTGTTTTTGTTATTTTGAATGTAGCTGTTTCTAGCTTCACAGATGTATCTTACTTTCCCTTTACCTAGGAAAACACAGACTGCTTGGAGATGAAATTGTATCTGATGATTAAAAACTTGCTTTACCCCAAAACCCATAGACCATAGTATATGAGTAAATGCAAATGGATAAAATTATGATTTTACATATTTCAAGGAAAAACAAGAAAAAAAAAAAAGAAACACAATGGAGAGCCAAATGAATGTCATTTGGCTCGCAAAATGCAGTAATTGAGTAAGACCTAATTCTCTAATACTTAGAAGATATGCTGTCATGTTTCATAAAAAAAAAAAAATCAAACCTGGCATGGGATAATACATTTAAAATATATGCTTAGTTCTTCTATAAACATATGCATCTAAGAGTCTTAACCTTGTGTGATCCTTTTACCACAAGTACAGCACAGAAAAGAACTCACTGGTTTAAGTCAAGAGCATGTGACTCTGGAAGTGATGCATGTGTTTACACATGATGGCTTTGATATGTTAATTCTAGGTCAACTGAACTCAGTAACAGCAACAGCAGCAGCAACAACAATAAAGCTAGTGAGGCTCCAAGAGAGCTGCCAAAGAGGTTAGTATTTAACACAACAGGCTTGAATTAAAAGAAGGGGAGGAGGAAAAAGAAAGGAAGAAAGAAAAAGAAAGAAAGAAAGAAAGAAAGAAAGAAAGAAAGAAAGAAAGAAAGAAAGAAAGAAAGAAAGAAAGAAAGAAAAAGAAAAACAATCCACTGGTACAGGTTGTTGAAGGCCCAAGTAGGACCTTTTAAACATGAGGGACAAATAATGTCTTATTCCTGAGCTTTTGAGTTTCAGTTTATTTTTTCGTGTTTTAGGATTAAAAACTTCTCCCTATGGAGCTCCTGAACTCAGAGCTTTACTCTAACGGCCCAACTTTGTGGTTTAGTGTTTTAGACCTGCAATAACATAATACTCGGGAATTTCAAAAGACAGAGTTTATTGGCTTACACTTTGAAATAATTTAGAGTCTGAGACCAAAGAGCCAATACCTAGTGGAGAGCTTCTTTCCGCACCATTCCATGTAAACAAGATGAAGAAAACACCTGAGAAAAACAAGAGTCCCAATTTCTTTCCAAAGGCATCCAAAGCATAGAACCCACTCATAAAAACAAGAAACATACTTCCATCGCATAAAATTCTCAAGGGAATTCTCAAGAGAATTTTCAATAGAGGAATACGAATGGCAGAGAAACACTAAAGAAATGTTCAATGTCCTTAGTTATCAGGGAAATCCAAAGCAAGACGACCCTAAACTTTCATCTTATACCCATCAGAATGGCTAAGATCAAAAACTCAAGTGCAACACATGCTGGAGAGGATGTAGAGAAAGAGGACCCTCCTCCATTGCTGGTGGGAATGCAAACTTATACAACTTTGAAAATCAATCTGGAACTTTCTCAAAAAAAAAAAAAAAAAAAAGAATAGCACTATCTCAAGATCCAGCTACTTGGTATATTCCCAAATACACCATTCAACAAGGACATTTGCTGAACTATATTCAGAGTATCTTTATTTGTAATAGCCAGAATCTGGAAACAACCTCTATGTCTCTCAACGGAGGGATGGATGCAGAAATTGTGGCACATTTCCACAATGGAATACTATCCAGCTATTAAAAAGAAGGAATTCATGAAATTTGCAGACAAATGGATGGAATGAGAAAAATATCATCCTGAGTGAGATAACCAAGAAACAGAAAGACGGATATGGTACACACTTACTTGTAAGCAGATATTAGCAGTATATATAGGATAGCTGTACTAAAATCTACAGACCTGAAAAAGCTAAACACTAAATAGGAGCCTAGGGAGGATGCTTAAATCTCATTCAGAATGGCAAACAGAATAGACACCAGAAGTGCTTGAAGAGAGGAAACAGTATAGGAGCCTACTACAGAGGGTCTTGTGGAAGGCTCCACCCAACATGGGATTAAAACAGATACTGAGACTCACAGCCAAACTGTGGGCAGAGCGCAGGGAGTCTTATGGAAGAAAGGAGTGGGGTAGAAGAACATGAAGGGGACTGGAGTCCCACAAGGAGACCAAGAAAGCTAAAAAATCTGAGTCCAGGGGGTCCTGCAGAGACTGATGCACCAACCAAGGACCATATATGGAGAGTACCTAGACCTTCTGCTCAGATGTAACCCATAGGCAGCCCATAGCAGTCTCCATGTGAGTTCCCGAGTAAGGGAGCAGGGCCTGCCTTTGTCATGACTCAATTGTCTGCTCTTTAATCTCTTGCCCCTGGTGAAGTGGTCTTGCCAGGACACAGAGATATAAGATCCAGGCAGTCCTGATGAGACTTGATAAGCTATAGGCAGATGGCAGAGGAGGAGAACTCCCCCTTTCAGTGGACTAGGGCAAGGGGATAGGGGGAAAGAAGGAGGGAGGATGGGACTGGGAGGAGATAAATGAGGGGTCTTCAGTCGGGGTATATAATGAATAAATTGTGAAAAAAAATAAAAAAAATAAAAAATAATGACTTTACCCAGCAGCTATACCCATAGGTACAATCATGAGACTTTAAACATGGGACTCACTAACCTTTGACTTAGGAAGCTAACTCTATCCACAGAAACCATGAGGTGATAAATGTCTGTAAGCTATTCAGTATAGCCTAACTACCCAAATGTATACTGGAAATTAGTAACTATCACCAAATTGACAAAATTAGCATACATAGAACCTACCTAGCCATACCTCTATAAACAGGAAAAGTTGAAATGTCTTCCAAAGAAAAATGGCTTCCTTCAGAATAAAATATGTTAGAATACCAACAAAACAAAGGAAAATAGCAAGTATTTAAGAACTTATATATTAAAAGATAGACCACTAATATTTTGAGCTCTCAATTTATAAGTTATAAAATCAATACATTATAATATATATTATAATTTATTGATATATATCAATATATATGTATATATATATATATGGCCCTGCTAGTACAACAAGCAAAAAATGATAATCACCTTTTGTAAAGCAGCCTTTTATCCCACAGCTGGGATTAAAACAAAAAGCATATTCACATAACAACTAGGTTTTTAAAGAAGCCATAACTCCCACTACAATTCCCTCTTTTAGTCCAAAAATGACATTTTTCTCTAACATTAATAAAC
Organism: Psammomys obesus; assembly: GCF_907164565.1. Lineage (NCBI taxonomy): Eukaryota > Metazoa > Chordata > Mammalia > Rodentia > Muridae > Psammomys > Psammomys obesus. Next base: position 29,714,199 of record NW_026596069.1, read on the forward strand.
TATGCACAAAAGAACAATTATGAGAATTATCAAGTAAGAATTGTATTTACAATGTCCAATCTGTACATATTTGGCAACCTTGAAGAAAGTATTCCACTAGCTGTCCTATCTTAGTGAGCCCAAAGTTCTGTACCTCAATCACTTTCTTATCATAACTTGTATTTATAAATGTAAAAACATTGTTGTAGACCCTAACACATTTTCTTAGATCCCAAACAATTTAAACTTTTATGTCTAAAATTGTTAATAAGGAAAACTGAAATACTATAACTATCTAGTCTTCAACCCCATTAGACAGCTGAGAAGAAAAAATATTACCTGAAAAATAGGAAATACAGAGCAAGCAACTTCCAAAACTATAGAAATGACAGAGATTGCTGGACAGCATCTAAAAGACAATAACAAAATATAATTAAAAAGAAACCAGAATAGACTGGTTTCTGAAACAAGGGGGGGGGAGCCAAAAAAAAAAAAAAAACACACCAAAAAATAAATCAATACAGAGACACAGAAATACACAGGTTCACACACTGGAATCTCATAGAAACATAAAGCTGGAAGCCATTATATATAATCAAAGTATCTATATGGTTAAAAAATAAAATAAATAAATGAATCATGACAAAACGTTATGAGATAAAGAATCTTCAAAGACAATGTTGAGTTTGTTTTTTTTTTTTTTTTTTTTTTTTGGCCATCTAGATTTGGGTGTGAGGCCTGCCCTGAAGAGTTTTTTCTGTACCCAGTGAGACATTGAAGATGTATATATATGTATATGTATATGTATATATATATATATATATATATATATATATATATGAGTAGTTATCAGTTGAGATAGCATCTGGGCTACAGATGGGAGCAAGTATTAACTTTGCCTTTTAGGTCTGGGTCCCCATCTGGCACAGACCTATTCAGGTGCATGCTGCCACAGTTTCAGAAGGCCTTGTTTTCTTTTAGTTTTCCACCCCATCTGGCTCTCACAATCCTTCTGCTTCCTCTTCCACAGCCTTCTCATTTCCCTGAGGAGAGAAATTTGATGGAGGCATCTCATTTAAGGCTGGGTCTTCTGAGGTCTCTGACTCTCTGCACATCATCTGGCTGTGGATCTATATATTTGTTCCCATTTACAGTAGCAAGGAACTTCTCTGATGATGGGTAATCAATATACTGATCTATGAGTATATTATAATGTCCTTAGTAGTCATTTTATGCTGTGTTCTTCCAGCAAAAAAGTTGTATTTGATTTTCCCCCAGGATCCCGGCTTATCCCATCTCAGGCACTTGACCACTCTAGCAATGTTAGAAATAGTTTCCGTTTCATGGAGTGGGTCATGGAGTGTGCCTTAAGTCCAATCAGATATTGGTTACTCCCATAAGCTTTGTAAAACTATTTCACTATCATCTTATATTCAGGTCAGCACTGGCTATCAAAAAATTGTAGCTGTGTAGGTGTTTATTTTTCTCCTTTGGAAGCATGCAGAATACCTTCTAGCATCATGAACACTAACCAGTAGGGTGTAGATTCTAGTTAGAACCAGCTCCACCTGTCTGTGCTCAAGTTGTTGCATAGCTTTGTTTGTTTGTTTGTTTGTTTGTTTGTTTGTTTGTTTGTTTTGGGGCATAGGACCTTACCGTTTGTGAGAGTAATGAATAGCCTTGGAAATAGCCTCAGTTGCTTGGGAATATTTTAAATATTTTTCTTGACTGATTATAAAGTATATTGTGAGGAAAGTTATCTGTTCTAAAACATGAATACTTAGAACACTCAGAATGTCTTAATAAATAATATGTGATTTTTTTATAGTTTTGTAGTTTGTTTTGCTGTCTCTGTTGAGACTACTTAAGTGATCTTACTGAGCTTCTCTTTCACAGGTTCATATTTATCTCCTGCCTTAATCTTTACCTTACAGTTCCTTAGTTCTATTATCTTGAATGTATTAACACCCTACTTCTTTTTTTTTTTTTTCTCTTGGTTCTTGTTGGTCAGATATCTTTCTTCATGGCAAAATACATAAGGAATCAACTGAAATAGAAAAATATTTTCTGTGGGTCACAATTCCATATTTAGACTATGGCTACTTAGCTTCTTTGACTATGTACCTCTGCATGTAGCGGCCAAATAACATGGCAGGGAGACGTTATGGGGAAAGTGTTTCAAATCATCTTAGGAAAGAGAAGGAGAGTGAGAAGGGAAAGGAAGAAAAAGAAAAAAAGGAAGAGTTAGAAAAGGAGAAACTTAACGACAAGTTTTAGCTTCACAGACATGCTCCAACAGCATTCAACTACATTCCAGTGCTCACAGTATTTACAGCTCACCAGAAATACCATGAACAAATCATAAACTAGATTTGGGAGGCAATGGACTTCTATGTTTGTCCTTTTTATATTTGGCCATATAGAAAATTGCAGTGACTTCGAAGTGGTAAAATAATTGAGCAGGCCAATGTGTCTTCTTATGCCATGGTGAGCATACTTATTTAACAGTATTGGAGAAAAAAGTATAGCCTCCTTTCAGAGCATTGCTGTTTTCCCTAAATGCCTACAATTCTCTTCAACAAATGTTTAAGTAAGTGCATCGCTTAGTAATTTTTCTTATATTACAGTTCAATCTTTCGTCTTTGTAACTGTCTTCAGAATGTTAGTAATGATGGAGGTAGACAATGAAATTTTGTCCAAAACATAGAAGAATGGTAGTCATTTTCCAACCTTCTGTGTTAAATAAGGTAGAAAATAAAATTTTGTATATGTAAATTTTATAATATAGGCTAAGATAATAAAGATAATAAAGACTAAATGCTAAGTACTTCTGAAAGATGAAATACCGGTAGAAGATGCAGTTTTTACATTCAAACTTTTTGGTGGCAAAGTCAAAGCACACTTATAGAAAATAACTTGTCTCAATGACTTTTAAATTCAGAATACATAATTACTGTTCTAGTCTCATTTGAGTTTTCTGAAAACAAGTTTCCAAAAGTTTAGTAAAATGTCTCAAATTGAGCTTGTATTGTTCAATAATATTGTCATAACTACAGTCCATGAAGTTTGATTGGTTTCCTGTATTTTTTCTTTGTTCTTTTTTTTTTTTTTTTATTGCTAAAGAGATTGCCCAACATGATTTCTGTAATAAGACTAAGGGTAAAAATGATGCAGTTAGGACGAATCTTTTTGGTTCAGGTAGCCAGAGAATAAAAGCAGAAACTTGGGGATAGTAGACAGAATAATATCCTGGTTTACTGGACACAACTGTGGCTTTGTTAAGGAAGAAAGGAAGTGCCCTAGAAAAGAGCATTGGCTGAAATAAGAGAAGTTAAACACTAGTGATAAGATTCCAATGAATAATAATACTCCCCTCATTTTAAGATCTCCCTTACGATACACATTAAGATTTTTTCGTATTTGTTGTCATTCTAATTGAATCTTTTTTTATCTACATTGAATTGCACTATTTTTTTTTCTGGAACAAAAGTATATTAAAATATGAGGATAATTTCAATCCTCCTAAAATTTTTAAATAAACAGTGTATATTTTGGTAACTTCATTCATTTGGTTTTCATATACCTAAATCTGTATATATACATATACATTGTTTGAAATAGTGGACTTTGATCTTTCTTTCTCAGAACTCTGAATGTTGGAGTTACATACCTAAGCTGCCGTGACAAGAAACATTTTCTTATATTTAAAAATTATTGTAATTAAAACATAAAAAATCTGCACTTATTTTGTACTATTCATCACTTGATATATATATATACATTTTAGATTGGCTAATATGAGCTAATTAGTATGTGAGTTCACATATTTAATCTTTTACAGTCTACTTTCTTAGCACTTTTTATTACTATAATACACTGTCATTGACCATGATTGAAATATTACCAATAGATGTGAAATTATTATTTTTTTCATTCTAACTGAAACTTGTACTTTGGCCAACATCTCCCTAAGGACATCTCCCTAAAGCCTTTTTAGTACTTAGTAATCACCATCCTTTTCTCTGTTTCTATGGGCTCAAACCTTTCAGATTTGAAATAAAATAGTATTTTTCTTTATGTTTCTTTGTTATTTTATTTGACTTTATGCCTTCTAGATCCACATTATCAGAAACTACAGGATTTACTTCTATCTCATTTGAGATATTATTTTGTTATTATATCACATTTTGTTTATTTATTCATCTTGTGATGCCAACTAAAACATTATCCATTTATGCTGAACTATGGAATCTTCACTAGGTTTAAATTTGTACACTCACATGTTTATTGTGTTTTACAGTTTGTAAAGCAGAGAGAAGAGTGTGAGGGAAAGAAAGAAGAATGATGGAGAGCTTTGGTTACATACAACATAAGAGAAGTGTCTGTCTTTTCTAGTTTTGCATTACACTTGTAGCAAATATTTAATCTCATATTTGATTTATCAGTATAATGCCAACACATAATAAACATGTTTTAAACTGAATCAAGGCCTCCAGAAAGAAAAATGGCTAAAAGTAAAGCCAACTTGGTAGAACAAGCAAGAGGAGAAAAGAAAAAACAAAGAATAACCTGATTTGACTAGCCATTCTGGCATTTTTTTTCATCTTCAAGATGAAAAGATCAAAATCCCAAATTTTAGAGAGACAAATAAGTTACTATGTGACAAAGTCATGATTTGCAAATATGTCTACCTGATTTCAGCTTCCCGGAATGCTAGTAGCAATTTTAATATTTTCATATTCCATTACTTCTTATTTTATCAGTGATATTTTTTCTTTCAAGATGAATATAGTTCATAAGAACAACAACAATTATCAGAAGTAAAATTCCAGAAATCTTACAAAAAAAAAAAAAAACCAAAACACCAAGGAACATTTGTTTATGCCTGATATTTTGGACAACTGTTGCTCTAAATTTATGTAGAGTAACTGCCTGGATTTAAGCGCTGAGATGTTTAGGTTTCAAAACATTTGATACCAGGTCTGGAGAGACCATGTAGGAATCCTGCTCTTCCAAAGTATCCAAGATTGGTTCCCAAGTAGCCACATCAGTTGACTCAGGACTTCCTGTATTCAAGGCACAGGAGATTGGACACTGTGTGCTGGCTTTTGTGGACATCTGCATTCATGTTCACTACACACAGAGACACATAACTAAATTTTAATTTTAAAAACTAATATTCTTTCACACTTGAAAGTGTGCTAATAATTCTAGTGAAATTGAATTAAATTCTTATGTATTGATAGGCCTTAAAATTATGACTCAAAATGGAATGTTTGTTATGACTGATTCAAATATGAAGGTTTTTTTTTTTTCTTGGATATTCTCAAAATGTGCTTGTTTTTCCTTTAAGTGAACAAGTTGACAGAATTAAACATGAAATCAAAAGTAGGCCTTCATGAAGTTCATAATAAATCCATATTGGACAAATCCACAGTGATATCTGTTATATTAAGGAACAAAAAATATCAGATTAACATACCATTTTAAATTTATGAGTTGTCAAATATGAGATAAGTAGATTTAAAGATCTTATGTTATTTTGTTAAGTAACTATGGTTTATTGAGTCTATTAGGATTGTATCCAAAACCAAGTAAGAATCCTGAGAAACTAAGCTTTTCCACATAAATTGAGCTAAGAAATTACTCATAGTTTATATTTTGATTGCTTTGGATTCATTTATTCAGTAACTACAAAATACTTTTTATGTTGCTGGCATAAGGCTGGGGTAATGAAGAGGGCAATATGACACAGCCGTTTCCATTGTTTCTAAGACATCCCACTGTCTCATATGGCAGTTCCACTAGAACCAATCCTACTTCAGAAAGCTAAGTACCAGAAAAGCTTTCTCTGCCGGCAGTTGTAGCTGAGGTGAGCGCATTGGTAGGAAAGTCCCTACAAAAGTGGTAATTCAGTAGAGTTTGGAATACATTAATTACATAAAGGAACCTTTATCTAAATACCTAACTCAAGAGCCCTTTATGGTTTGGTAATATTATTAAAATAGACTCTCAGAAGCCCTACATTATTTTCTCCAAATACTGTGGCTTAATGTTCCAAGAAGTGCTTTAAACCTACTAAATCTTAATAAGCCAAACTAATCCTTATGCTGATTTCCATAAAAAGCTGTTGTTTCCTTCAAATATGAACAGTGCTTCTTCTATTGAGAACCAAAATCATGAAGTTACCAGATTTTTTTCCATCCACCATAAATCCAACTGCTAAGAAAAGAGGTGTCCCAAGCTCCTTAGGGGACCATCCAAGCAGTGTCTGACCCTGAGATTCAGGTAGCATGAAGATTCAGAAATATTTAACTTTCACAAGGAAGAGGCATTTTGGTATGTTCCCATGTCTAATCAGGCACACTCATTACCTCAAGCAGCTAACAATATCCTATCCTCCTTACTGCTTTAACCTTGATACCTCCCAGGGAAATTTCTGGTTTTGTGGCTGGTGTCATTATTGTTTGTTTTCTTCTTTGCTTTTTATTTTCAATCTCTAGAAATTTGTTTCAGCTAAAGTGACTAATATATATGGTCTACTATATTTTTCATATATATATGTATATGTATATATATACATATGTGTATATGTATGTCATATATATGTATATGTATATATATATATATACATACATATATATATAACATACACATTACGCGTGTGGTGTGTGTATTTGCTCTCAGTCAATGCAGTATCTCCTTCCTCTAATTTTTGGGGCACTGTCCTAGTTTTATACACAGAATCTAGAAATTCCAAAAAAAGTTTTGTGTTATTATTATTATATTGACTTAGGCATATCCGGGACAGCAAAGAGCAATAACACTGAGCACTTCATTTTTTCCCCTGCTTCATTTTGAAAGTTTCATTTTCATTTCCCATAAATGGACATTATAACAAATACTGGTTTGCTTGGAGAATTTCTTAAACCTGTAAAAATAAATTAAGGAAGTTTATTTTTGCCACATTAAATAGCATAATTAGCAGATGCAAGAATTTGAGAGAGCAGAGATGGAGAGATGACTCAGCACAAGAAAGCATGTACTGAAATTGCAGAAGAGCCACATTTCATTCCCAACATCTTTTTGGGGTAGCTCATAACTTCTTGTAACTCCAAATACAGGGTGATCTGATAGCTCTCCTGGGGCTCTGCTAGATAAGGTTGAAGTCTTAACAGGATAGGCAATTATTTGCCATAGGTCTATGATGATACACTCTCTTTTTTTTCAGCAGGGTTTTAAAAGTCTCCCCTGATCTGGGTGATTACAGGCCAGACCCTTTCCTAATTTAAAAAAAAAAAATTGTTGTAGCAAGCATCTAGGAATTCCTGGAAATGCCACACCCTGATAAGGATCTTAGTCCAGCAGTGACCTTCAATTGTACTTGGAGATCCCTCCCCCCACATAGGTCCTTCTTTTAATAGGACCATTATGTATCTGTCCTTGAACCCCAGACCTCAGGAGTCAAACACATTTTCACTCTTGAAATCTCTCTCTGCCCAGGGTTTATGTTGCCTTGATTTCACATAGATAAATGTTCCTGCTTTCTCATGTCAAAACCATCTGAGATTCCTCAGTCTTATCATTACCTGATTGGGCCTGCCCTCGGGCCCACTGGGCCTGGGTCTCACAAGGTCTGTATCTTGGCTACAAGCCCACCAGGCATGGGTCTTCCTGTGCATTTCTGCTGTGCTCAACACAGCAGCTTGACCAAGAGCTGTAACATAACATTTTTGTATTGCCATAGTCTTTGGAATTCCATTGCCAAAAGAGATCTGATTCTAAAAGGGCCAAACTGTAACACTCTGAAAAACCTTTTCCATGCCCTGGCTTAACACACTCTGGCTTCACCTTAAAGCATTCCAGCCGCCCCTGAGAAGCCAGAAGCAAAGTTCCAGGACCTCAGTTGCAATGCAGGCCCCCCGGATGAAAGGAGAAAAACAAACTGGCTTCTGGGGCACCTGCACTTCCATGCACCCATCCCTTTCCCCTACCATAAATAATTTTAAAATTAAATATATTTGTAAAAACATTAATTTCATAGTATGGTAAGACCACAGTTACCCCTTCCAATGCCATATAAACAAACCTAGAATCCTAGTCTCAATACCCAAAAGCTTGTTGAAGAAGACTTATTATTTTTTATATTTCTAATTCTACAGCGTTCTCATTTAATATTTAATTTTCATAACACATTTACAATTATTTCTTTCCTTATTTTGTTGCTTTTCTTGCTTGGCCAGAAGAGATGATGATTATTTCATAAAAGATATTTAAAAAAAGACCAAGAAACATTATTGAAACTGTGGAGATGGAGAGTGTAAGAAGGAAGAGAGCACAGCCTCTTGGAAAGGAAGGAGGATCACACACCACAGAGTCCTCATTCTTCACAGCATTCATACCTTAGTGTAACACAGTTCAATGATGCAGTCAATTGTGAAAGCCAGTATTTCCTTTTTCCTACATTTTATAATATTCCTCCCATTCTCAGGTAAACTCAAATCAGATTAGTGAATAATCAAGCAAACAATATTCTTTGAATTGAACTTTCAGTTGTCTTTATTTTAATCGCATCTGAGAAAAAATCTTGCTGACTCTTTGTGAATGTTTTTGTAGTGTTACCATGTTTTCAATGTGAAAAACAGAATATTTCACACTGAAAAAAACAGCATTTTCTCCCAAGGAAAAAGATTATAGTTTGAAAATATAGCTAACTAAAGGAATTGTGAGTATTTGGCATACAACAAATATAAGCTACTGAATGGATGAAAGAATAATATCAATTTTAAGAACATATGATCCACAGAGTGTACCAATATGCATATCTAACACAAACATGAAAATATTTTAAATTAATTAAATTATTTTTCACAAATAGAAAAAAAATAAGTAGCAAACTATGACATCTCATTTCCCTATCTCTGGAAAAAGATAATGGCAAAATTTACTTGCACAGGCTTTTACCATGCCTTTTTCATATGATATGAGTATTTAAGTATACTTTCTATATGTTTATTTTATTTATTTCTGAATAAAAAATATTTTGAGAGTGATTAATAAGCAAATAATTTCTTATACATTGTATGAAGATTGAATTACTCTCAATAATCATAACTTTACTATAATTTCAATCAAGTTACTATCAAGAGCTGTAACTTAGGCCTTACATAGAAAATTTAGATGGGTATAAGGTCTAACTGAATTTTCAGTACATGAGAGAGAGCTAATGTCAGAAAGTATGATTAAAGTGTAACACTTGCTTCTTGCCAAGACTGGGCTCAGGAGACAGAAACTGGGAAGCAGTGCTGGGTGGCAACCTAACACACAGCTTTCTTGTTTAGCACACTCAATCATTTTCAACCTGTGATCACCTAACATCAAGTGCAGCAGCTGTCATTTAGTTCCCAGTAGCTTTAAAAAAGGAAATAAAGGATACTTTGACCTCAGATTGGTAGAAACGGCTAAGTTCTAAGTCCATCACTGCAGAATTTCAACACCTTAATGACTAACAGACTTCTGGTAAAATTCTAACACAGTTTATAGCAATGAATGGATGTCTAACATCAAACATTTTTAGTGATGTGAAGTTAGAAAAAAACATTGCACATTTAATGAGTAACAGAGAAGACATGCTTCATGATATAGAGAAATTCTTATATATGATATAAAGTCTGCATTCATTGCATAATAAAATCAAGTGTATGGAACATATAAAACATAAAGCTATGAGGGGAATACATTTTTAGTGAATCTTTGTTAGTTTTCTACACTGTCTGATTGCCAAACACAGTGGCTTCAAATAACAGCTTTGTATTTACTCAGTTATTTAGCTCAGAAGGAAGATTGTGGTATCTGGATTTCCTGCTTGGAAATTTAAAGGCTGAAATACAAGCATGGATTTGGTTGAATGCTGTGTTATATCTTTAGAAGAATCTGTATGCAAAATTCTTCTTGAAAATGATATCATTTAGGTTTTAGTGTTGTAAAATTAAAGAATGCATCTGTTAGTAGCTGTCATCTATGTGTCTGTCTCTGCTCCTAGAAGCTGATCTCATTCTTTGTCATCTCAACCAACCAACCACAAAATTATAAGCTTACACAGTGTCTTATATCAAACTCCAAGTGGTTCAGACTTTTCTTACTTTCCCTGCTGTGACTTCCAAGGCTATCCTGTTAAGTTAGGCCCACCTAGGGAATCTTTTAAAATTGCAGTTGACTTGTGGCCTTAATTACACTTACAAAGTCCTTCAACATCAGTGTTCATATTAGTGTTTGTTGATGCACAATATATGTACATCTGGGACTGAAAATCTTGGTAGGCATTAGAGAACCCTACAAGTACAAGAGCCAACTATGCATTAGTTTCTGTTCCCTTAACTGAAATCACATCTCTAAAAAGAAACATCACTACCATCCTCAACTTTTGAATAAAAAAAAAAAATGGTAAGAGTAAATAGACTAATTTTAAAAATTCAATAGTGGTACTACATGTTATATGATTTTTTTTTCTGAGATTGGGACTTAGCTGTAGCCTAAGATGCCCTCAGGGTTACTAGGAAGCACAGACTGGTTTCAGATTTGAGGTTATCCTTTATTTTCAGCAACTCAGGACTAGAAATGCAGATGTGTATCACCATCTTGTCCAATAAGGAAGATGTTTTATGTTCTCCAGGTTGCTTGTGTTATTTTTTTTTTCAGTGTTAGATATAAAATTCAGAACTGCATTCATACGAGACTATGAATCTATCTCTCTGCCTATAAGAGACTGAATTATAAATTTTGCTAAACACACTTTAATATTTAAAAAATGAATCTGGCATAACATGGAATGCATATATAAAATATGGGACCAGTTCTATGAAAAACTAGAACTTTGAATATGATTATTAAGGAAGGAGGTCTTAAATGAATAGGTGACAGTTGGGGAAACAGGTAAATGACTGACCAAGGTATTCAGTCAACAGAAGGGCATTCCAAGGTAGAATGCAAGAACACAGTCTATAAGGAGAAGTAGGTCTAATGGACCCTTGAGTTGTGCCAAGAAGACCAGGAAGAAAAAAATGCAATTGGTTCAATTCTTGGAAATACAGTTTGTATCCCAATTGTAGCCCCATCCCTAATCTTCTCCCAGTCCTATCCTCCCTTCCTTTTCCTCCACCATCTGTCTCCCCTAGTCTACTGATAGGGAAAATCCTCCTCCCTTACTCTCTGACCCTAATCTATCAGGTCCCATCAGGACTGCTTATATACTCTTCCTCAGTGAGCTGGCTACCTGGCACAAATGATCAAGGAACAGGCAACCAAGTTCATGTCAGAGACTATCTCTTCTCAAATCCTTACTGGGAGACCCACATGGAAACTGAGGCTCTCTATGGGCTACTTCTGAGCAGGGGTTCTACGTCCTTACTATGCATGGTCTTTGGTTGATGTATCTGTCTCTGCAGTCCTCCTTGGGCCCAGATTATTTTGGCTTTGTTGATCTCCTGTGGGGCTTCAAATGTCCCTCAACTGAAGAATGAATACAAAAATTGTAGTACATTCACATTATGGAATACTACTCAGCTATTAAAAACAGGGAAATCATAAAATTTGCAGGCAAATGGAAAGAAGTAGAAAAGATCATCTGAGTGAGGTAACCCAGAAGCAGAAAGACACAGGTGGTACATACTCACTTATAAGTGGATATTAGCCATATAATATAGGATAAAGGTACTAAAATCTGCATACCTAAAGAAAATCTATAGACCTAAAGAAGCTAAACAACAAGGAGGACCCTAGGGAAGATGCTTAATTCTTATTCAGAAGGGAAAACATGATAGACACCAGAAGAAATAGAAGGGAGAAAATAGGATGTCCTCTAAAAGACTCTACCCAGAAGGAGACAGACACAGATACAGAGACTCACAGCCAAACTTTAGACATAGAACAGGGACTCTTATGAAAGAAGGGGGAAAGAACACACTTCTATTTTAAAGGGAAGCCACAGGCATAGTAAAGTTTGAACATTCTGTTGAGTTGAGCCTAAGCTTTAGAGTTAAAGAGCCTTGACCAACTTTGAGGTGATAGTTTTTCTTTTCTCTTATTATGTTTGTTTTCTTATGTTTGTTTGTTATCTTTTTGAATTCTGTTCTTTTCTACGGAGTTGATCCAGGTGGGAGGGGCGGTGGAAAAACTGGGAGGAGTAGAGGTCAGGGAAACTGTAATCAGGATATATTGTATTGGAAAGGAATCTATCTTTAATAAAAGGGCTAAAGAGTTAAGGATGCCTGTTTGTAGAGACTAGAGGATGATAGTAATTCTGGCTACAATGATAAAACAGATGAGGTTAGAAATAATTCTCTCTCTCTCTCTCTCTCTCTCTCTCTCTCTCTGTATCTCTATGCGTATTTGGATGATAAGCACTTTGGACTTGGGTTTAGGAAATAAGTAGTCACATAAGAAAGTGGAGAATGAGAACAAATTTTGAGGGCTTTATATAAGTAACTTAAAAAATAGCCCATAATTGAAATGAGTCATGGCATATGTGGAACAGAAATAGAATGCAGGAAAAACAAACCTTCAATTTTGAGTATATCTATTAAATGAATAAGGGATCTGTCTGGGATAGCATGTGCCTAAAGACAAAGAAGGTTTTAAGAATAATTATTTTTCCTCTGCATCATATATTCAAGAAAGTTAAACGCATTTCATTTAAACTTATATAAATGAAGATATAAACAACTGAATAAGTTTAGAAGGTAAAAATAAAAGATTAATGCAGTGCCCCCAGACAATGATAAACAGAATGGATAATTTGGACAGAATACAATAAAGTTCTCATAGAAGTAATGGCTAATGAGGTAAGAGTAAAAATATGAGAATATGGTTTTGCAGATATAAGTAAAACTGATTTATTTTTTTTAAAAAAGGTCAGAGAAGCTGGCATTCTCAGCACCAGTTTCTGGTATGATATCTTAATCTAGTTTTGCTTCTGTGATGGAGTAACATAGACTATACAAATTCTAAACAACAACAAAAAATATTTTCTGATAGTTATGGGGGTTCAGAAGTCCCAGATAAAGCTAATGTCGGTGTTTGCTGAGGCCTTCTTTTTTTAATTTAATTTAATTTTTTAGTTACATTTTATTAACTTTGTATTCCAGCTGTATCCCCCTCCCTCATTCCTTCCCAATCCCACCCTCCCTCATCTCCTCCCTGCCCCTTTACAAGTCCACTGATAGAGGAGGACCTTCCCTTTCATCTGGCCCTAGCTTATCAGGTATCTTCAGGACTGGCTGCAAAGTCCTCCTCTGTGACCTAGCAGGGATGCTCCTCCTTTCTGGGGCGGGGGTGTGTGTCAAAAAGCCTGCCATTGAGTTCATGTCAGAAATAGTCCCTGTTCCCCTTACTAAGGTACCCACTTGGATACTGAGCTACCATGGGCTATATCCGAGCAGGGGTTCTAGATTATCTCCATACATTGTCCTTGGTTGGAGAAACAGTCTCATAAAAGACCCCTGTGCCCAGATATATTTGATCCTTGTGGATATCCTGTCCTCTCTAGGTCATATTAACTCCCCCTTCTTTCATATGATTCTCTGCACTCTGCCGAAGGTTTGGTTATAAGTCTCAGTATCTGCTTTGATACACTGCTAGGTAGAGTCTTTCAGAGGCCCTCTGTGGTAGGCTCCTGTCCTGTTATTTGTTTTATCCTACATCAAATGCCCATCCCATCTGTCTTTCTAAGTGAGGATTGACCATCTTACCCTGGGTCTTCTTTCTTGTTTATCTTCTTTAGGTGTATAGGTTTCATTATGTTTATCATATTTTATAGATCTAAATAAGTGAGTATATACCATGTGTGTCTTTCTCCTTGGTAAAGGCTTTCTTTTATTTTTTTTTAATTTTATTTTTTCTTTTTATTTACAATTTGTTAACTCTGTGTCCCAGCTGTATCCCGCTCCCTCATTCCCTCCCCCTCCCCAACTCCCTCCTTGGTCTCTTCCCTGCCCCTTTCCAAGTCCACTGATAGGGGAGGACCTCCTCCCCTTTCATTTGACCCTGTTTTATCAGGTATCTTCAAGGCTGGCTGCAAAGTCCTCCTCTGTGGCCTAACAGGACTGCTCCTCTCCGGGGGGGTAGGGGGGGAGGTCAAAGAGCCTACCCTTGAGATCCTGTTAGAAATAGTCCTTGTTCCCCTTACTTTGGAAAACTACTTGGCTACTGAGCTACCACGGGCCACATCCGAGCAGAAGTTCTATGTTATATCCATAGATGATCCTTGGTTGAGTGTCAGTCTCAGAAAAGACCCTGTGCCCGGATATATTTGGTACTTGTAAAGGCTTTCTTGCTGTGTCCTCAGTGGGTGGAAGTTTGAAGCTTTTAGAAGGGACTAATATAAATCTTCCTTTTATTTCATCAGATGAATTGATGAGATGAGAGCCATACCTAAGCATTAAAAATAGATGGCTTGGTTTGAGCCCAGAGCATTTCTACCTCTGTACTAACTATGCCTAGGCCTAGGCCTAGGCCTGGAAGTGTCTAGCCTCCATACACTATAATCTTCTGCAAGCCCAGACGCTGAATGCTTCAGCTTCCAGCCTCCATTTACTAACTTAAGCCTATAATGTTTTCAACCTCTGAGACTTACTGCTGAATAAGATCATCTTTTCTAGTTCTTTTTTAATTCTGTTTTTTTTTAATTTTTATTTTTGTATATTAGTTACAGTTTATTTACCTTGTATCCCAGCTGTAGCTCTCTCCCTCATTCCTTCTCAATCCCACCCTCCCTCCCTGCTCCTCTCTAAGTCCACTGATAGGGGCAGTCTTCCTCCCCTTCCAACTGACCCTAGATTGAATTCTGTATGGCCGGTTCAACTCAGCTTTTCTGGCTCAAACGCCTTTCTAAGCTTACTGATTCAGACTTGCTTCCCTCAGCTTCTCATTGAATTGCTCTGCTTGGCCTCTAACTCTGGCAATTTGTTCTACTATTTGGCTCTGTATTCTCTGGCTTCAACTGCCTCTGCTGTCCTGCACTTAACTGCACTCACAAATGAACTCAATTCCGCTGCACGCCTGTACTAAACTGAACTGCTTTCTCTCTGTGATGTGCATAAGAAAACTGAAGTTGATGCTCTCAAGTTTTCTTATACTATAGATTTCATTGATATATTTTCATATGTTAAACCACCCCTGCATCCCTAGAATTATAATAGCGGATGATAGCTTTGATGTGTTCTTAGATTCAGTTTGTAAGAATTTTATTGATCATTTTTGCATCACTGGTCCTAAGAGGAATTGGTCTGAAATTCACTCTTTGTTGGGTCTTCGTGTGATTTAAGTATCAGGGTGACTGAGTCCTCATAAAATGCATTTAGTAATGTTTCTTCTGTTTATGTTTTGTCAAATAGTTTGAAAAGTATTAGTATTATCTCTTTTTTGAAAATCTGGTAGAATTCTGAGATAAAATCATCTGGTCCTGGGCTTGCTTTTTATGCGTATGTTTGGAAACTTTTATTGACTGCTTTTATTTCCTTAGCATTATAGGATTATTTATTTTATTTACCTGATCTTGAGTTATCTTTGGTAAGTGGCATCTATCAAGAAAATTGTCCATTTATTATCAATTTTGTAGAGCACAGATTTTTTAAGTAAGGCCTACTTAATCTTAATCTTAATCTTAATCAAGATTTTCTTTTATCTCTTGTTATGTCCCTCTTCTCATTCCTGATTTTGTTAACTTGGATACTATCTTTCTGCTTCTCATTTTGGCTAAGGGTTGGACTCTCTTGTTGATTTTCTAAAAGAACCAGCTCTTGGCTTCATTGATTCTTTGTATTGTTTTCTCTGTTTCTATCTTCCTGATGTTAGCCCTGAGTTTGATTATTTTCTGCTGTCTACTCCTTTTGTGTGTGCTTGCTTTCTTTTGTCCTAGAGGTTTTAGGTGTGCTGTAAAGTCCCCAGTATGATATTGTACTAATTTCTTTATGAAGGCACTTAGTGCTATGAACTCTCCTCTTAGCACTGCTTTTATTGTGTTCTATATGTTTGGGTGTGTTTGTTTTTGTTTTTGTGAGACAGGGTTTCTCTCTTTTAGCTCTGGCTGCCCTGGAACTCACTCTGTAGACGAGGCTGCCTTAGAACTCACAGAGAACCCACCAGGCTCTGCCTCCAAAGAGCTGGGATTAAAGCCTTTTGCCACCACAGCCTGGCCTTTAAGTTTGGTTATATTGTGTCTTCATTTTAATTGCTGAGCTACTATATTTCTATTATTTGTAATATAAAACCTTAAATAAACAACAAAATTTTTTTGGAATCTATATAAATTTCAAGTCAAAATTTTTAACATAATAAGTAAATTATATAAATTTTAAGAAATGTGATTGAACTAGACATAACTAAATTTAAGGTTACAGTCTAAATACAATAAATATGTAAAATGTGGTCAAAGTATTGACAATATATTAGTTTTGTTTTCTCCAACACTGGTTTTACAAAGTTACAATTAATTTAAGAGAAATTCAGCACCTTCTCCTGAACCTTGTATTTTATGTTCTTCATCCTTAGGCCTATATCATAAACACATGGCCACTGTCTTTGGACAAAGCATTAATTCTTTCACTCGACTTACACAGTTAACACAGAAAATGGTTATTAAGTATATTTTAACTTTGGTTCATTTTCTTACATAGCAAATTAAAAATCTGTATTTGATAAACTTTAATTTTTCCTAAGGTTATTAAAGGGCTTAACATTCTGACTTAATCTCTATTACTAGGATTTGATATAATTCAGTTCACTGGATAACATAAATAATTATTACAACTGCCTGGGTATATATGCAACAGTTCACATATGCTACGATCACTGGATCACTGTTAATCACTGAGTACAGCCTTCTTTGATTCCTGTGTTCATCGAAAATCCAGTGTTGGAGTAATTCAAATGATAAATTTACACTTTAGATAAATTTGATAACTGATTTTTACATCAATTAAATTTTGTATAGGATTAATTCTGTTTCTCTGTGGTATATCTCATTTGCTCTATATTGAGCGTAAAGAGAAGGTACAAAAGCACACAATTCTTCCCTTGAAATTTTCACTTAGTAGACAATTTTCTACTCTAAATACAAGTGATTTTTTTTTTCTATTCTCTTTGGGATATTTTATATTATCTACATCCCATTTAGTACATGTGTTATAAAACAAAATACAATCTGACTGCTGGCCAGAAATAACTTGTGTGTAAGTAATATAAGTTGAATTTAACAGAGCATTATATTAAAGAAAAAATATGCTTTCATTTAAAAGTTTAATACTATAAAATTCAACTTACATTTCAATTAGATTAGGATACAAAGTACAGTAATTAAATAAATAAGTCATAGTTACAATTTCTGGATGATAATATTCTATATTTTGCTATACATAAAAGCGTTTAACATCATACTTTCATTTATTCTCTCATTACAAAAATAATAGGATTATTGTGAACATTTACTGTAAGATTAAAAATAGTCATATTTTAGTTTAGAAATTATTTCTAAGAAAAATTGCATTGTTACTAATTACTAAGCACCAACTTGCTCAAACTTTTTCTATTTGTTCAATGTCAGATACCATAGATACAACGTACCTTGGGAAAATTAGTAAAAAGCATTTTACATAAATTTGTATGAATTAAATTAGATAAAACTAAGTCTAATGAAAAATGAAAGAATAAGAGTTTAAAATGTGAGGAGTCCAAGATGGTGGAGAACAGTGTGCACGCACCTTATCTGAGAAGCTCAGGGTCCAAAACTCCATAATTGGTGGGGGGAGGGGCAGCTGAACATTGAGGCTTCCTGGGTGAGGGGACAACCATGAGCTGAGCCTGTTTGGATCCAGGTCATCCGTGAACGTCTCTGGGACCTGAGAGTGGCAAATATTCCACCCCTCTGCACTTCCCCTTGCCCCAAGCATGAGACTCCCTGCTCTGCAGAGTCCACAGTTAGTGGACTCTGTACCAAGCAAGGGCCTCCCTGTTCAGCAGAGGTGGCAGTGGTTGCCCCAAGCAGGATCCTTCCTGCGCTGTGACTCAGAAGGAAGAGGTAGCTGTTGTGTAGGCCTCCCAGGTCTGTAGCTGTTGTGTGGGCCTCCCGGGTCTGTGGCTGCCACAAGCAGTAGCCTCCATGCTCAGTCACTGTGACAGGAAAGGCAGCTGCAGCTGCCCCAAATACGGGTCTCTCTGCCCAACAGACAAACAGTGGACACCACTGAGCTGATGGAGCTCCTACACTTTCATTTGCCCCTGTAGGCCCAAATCTGAGAATAGAGAACAGGGGGGACTCCTGTGCTTTCAGAGTGCTACTTCAAGTGAGTGGGTGCAGACCCCAGATCCAGAGTCCCTCTTCTCTAGGAGCCAGACTTTGGATCTCTCCCACCTACAGCCCCACTGTGGGCAACATAGGAATTCTTGGGTCAGCATTTTCAACAATGAAGCCCATGTTCTGTGGGTCTCCCAGGGGAGTCCAGGCAAATAATTCCTTGAACCAAGATGGTACAACCAAAAAGATCTAAATACCTGGAGGATAGTACAACAGGCCTGTGAGCCACTGAAACATTCAGGGCATCTGATCATGTCCATTGCACCCCTAAAATGACACCAGCACCTCCATCTGTACTTACACTCCACCCTTCCCAGCATCTACACATTCTAGCACCCTGTCCTTCAAGGCACACTTTCAAGCGCACTCCCATACTTGCGCACATGTGGCTGCACCCTTCTCCCTTAACTAAAGCTGAAACACCAGCATACTCTGAAACTAGTGGTCCTTTCTCATCTTCCTAAAGAATATGCCAGACACGAAAGACAGACAGACCCAGTCTGAAGTACAGACTCCAGGAAAAAACAATGATGGTTAGGGATAAGCAGATGGTTAGAGGTTGGCATAAAAACAGACCCAACAAAATCAGGACATCATGGCTTACAAAAAAAAAAAAAAAAAAAAAAAAAAAAAAAAAAAAAAAAAAAAAAAATCAATGGATATTAAAACTCATCATAAACACAGGAAAAAGATTTCAAATTGTGCTTATCAAGTTACTAGAGGCAATAAAGAGGAAACTAAAAAAGCTCTAAAGAAATACAGGCAAATACAGCCAAACAGACAAAGGTACAAGAAGAGGTATATATAGAGGAAACAAATAAGAAAAAGAGGCCATCATGGAGAGACAGAAATCCACATTCAAACACATGAAGGAAATGGTGCAAGGCATGAAAACAGAATTAGAATCAATAAAGGAAACAAAAACAGAGAAAAACCTGGAGCCTGGAGCTGAGAAACTTGGAAAAAAGATCAGGAACCACAAAGGTTACCAGGAAAATAGAAAGGATGGAAGAGAGAATCTTAGGCACTGAAGATACAAATAGATACTTCTCTCTCTCTCTCAAAAAAAAAAGTAATATTGGAGAAGTTCCAAATACAAAACATCCAAGACATCAAGGACACCATGAAATCTAAGAATAATAGGAATAGACGAAAAAGAAGATTCCAGGCTCCAAGGTCCAGAAAATATTATCAAGAACATCATAGAAGAAAATTTTCCCAACCTAAAGAAAGATGTCCATAAACGTACAAGAGGCCTTCAGACTACCAAATAGACTAGACCAGAAAAGAAATTCCCCATGTCACATCATAGTCAAAACACTAAATCTACATAATATTGAAAAGATATTAAAAGCAGCAAGGGAAAAAGGCCAAGTAACATACAAAGGCAGAACTATCAGGATCATATCAGACTTCTCAAAAGAAACTATGGAAACCAGAAGGGCCTGGGCAGATGTCATGCAGACTTTATGGGCCCACAGATGCTAACCCAGACTACTATACCCAGCAAAGCTTTCAATCAACATAGATGGAAAAAACAAAATAGTCCATGACAGAACTAAACTTAAACAACTACACAGCAACCCAGACTTACAAAAGATACTAGAAGGAAAATTCCAATCTAACAACATCAACTACAGCCAAGAAAACATGATATAGATATCTTCACAATAACAACAAAAAAAATAATTGGAAGAAAACAAGCATAGAAACACAGTAACACCAAAAATCCACAATAAAAGGAACTAACATTCATTGGTCACTATTATCTATCGACATCAATGGACTCAAAATCAAAGGAGTATACCTTCTTTTCAGCACCCTACTGAACCGTTTCAAAAGAAAAAAAAATGACAATATAGTTGCACACAAAGCAAGCCTTAACAGATACAAGAAGACCGAAATTACTCCTTATATCCTATCAGACCACCATGACCCAAAACTAGACCTCAACAACAACAGAAGTAACAAAAGGCCTACATACATATGGAAACTAAAAAACTCTCTACTCAATTAAATGTGGATCAGGGAAGAAATGAAAAAAGAAATTAGAAACTTCCTAAAATTCAATGAAAATACAGACACAACTTACCCAAACTTATGGGACACAATGAAAGCAGTGCTAATAGGAAAGTTCATAGCACTAAGAGCCCTCCAGAAAGAAGTTTGAAACATCTCATACAAACAACTTAACAGCACATCTGAAAGCCCTAGAAAAAAGGGAAACAGACAGATCCAAGAGGAGAAGAATGGTGGAAATAGCCAAACTCAGAGATGAAATCAATGAATTAGAAACAAAGAAAACAATTCAAAGAATCAATGAAACCAAGAGCTGGTTCTTTGAGAAAATCAACAAGGTAGACAAATCCTTAGCTGAACTAACTAAAAGGCAGAGAGAAATATCCAAATCAGCAAAATCAAAAACAAAAAGATTGCCATAATGACAGATACTGAGTAAATCCAAACAATCATTATATCTTACTACAAAAGCCTATATGCCACAAAATTTTAAAATCTCAATGAAATGGACAATTTTCTTGATAGATTAAATTTACCAAAATTAAATCAAGATCAGGTAAACAGATTGAATAGTCCTACATCTCCCAAGGAAATAGAAGCAGTCATCAAATGTCTCTCTTCCAAAAAAAGCCCAGAGACAGATGGTTTCGTGCAAAATTCTATCAGACCTTCAAAGAAGAGCTAACTTCAAAACTCTTCAAACTATTCCACAAAATAGAAACAGAAGGAACATTACCAAACTCAGGATGATCTTTTCTAGATCCCACCATTTGCCTGCAAATTTCATGATTTCCTCGTTTTTAATTGCTGAGTAGTATTCCATTGTGCAAAAGTACCACAATTTCTGTATCCATTCCTCCATTGATGGACATCTGGGTTGTTTATGGAGAAACAAAAAAACCCAGAATTTCCAAAATGATATTGTACAACAATAGGTCATCTGGAGGTATCTCCATCCCTGATCTCAAGCTGCATTACAGAGCAATAGTAATAAAAACTGCATGGTTTTGGCATAGAAGCAGAAAGGGGGATCAATGGAATCAAATAGAAGACCCAGAAATAAAGCCACACACCTGTGAATACATGATTTTTGACAAAGAAGCCAAAACAATTCAATGGAATAAAGACAGCATCTTCAACAAATGGTGCTGGTCCAACTGGATGTCTATATGCAGAAAGATGAAAATAGATCCATATTTATCATTCTGCACAAAACTAAAGTCAATTGGATCAAAGACCTCAACATAAAACCAGATACACTAAATCGGTTAGAAAAAAAAAATAAGTGGGGTAGATTTATTTCTTTTCAAAACCTCAGCATTGTCACAAATCTTCTGAGCTATATGTCTATAAAACTATTACTCAGCTTTCACAGAGAGCAATCATTCAATAAGTTTTCAAATTTCCTCATATATTATAAAACTGTTACACATATTTAATTATTCCTTAAAGATAATTCTTTCATTGGTCTTTAGAGTTTTGAGGTTTGTGTGTTTTATTTTCTATATCTGATTTATTTTCTTTGAAATGTTTCTTCCCAAAATAAATATTTCTATAAAGTTACTTGGAGCCCTATGTTAGTTGAAAAAAGTAAAATTGAGAGAATAGATTCAGAATAATAAAAATTTTGCTAGAAAACATTCGATTATTTTAATTTATAAAAGAACACAGAATTTGTGCTTTGTTAAGGAGCAAAAAATTGTACATGGGAGATGTGATGTTGAAGGGAATAATTATTTAAATAGAATGAATGATTTTAAGTAAAAAGATACAGAATAACCAAGTGTTGAACAAGGAATAACAAACTACTAAATCTAAATTCTAAATTTCAATGAGATAATTGGTAAGAAGATGTGTGAAACTTGTATTTAAAAGGTAATAATAATGATAAATTAAAATAATAAGAAAAAAATCTTTTAAAACCAGATGTGTAAGCTGGGTGCTATGGCATAATCCTGTAATCACAATACTTGTTGAAGCAGAGGCAAGCTAAGCTGTGTGAGTTTGAGGCCAGCCTGGTCTACATATGGAGTACAGGACAGCCAAGGCTACTGAAATCTTGTCTTGAAAAACAAACAAAAAAAGACAACAGAAAACAGCTCTCTGTACAGACTTTAGTGTCCAACTTCAAATTCAAAAATTAGGCCTGCTGTATTAGCCAATTATTCTGAATATAGATCAAGTCAAACATTCTAAAATATAGAAATAAATTACATATATTCTTAGTTTTATGAAACTTCATATATCTTAATAAATTTTAAAGTATATGTAATAAACTATATTTGATTAAAATTAAGAAACAATCTATCATTAAAGTCTTTTAATACTACACGATTTATGTAAGTCTATTTTATCTTTCTACACCCATGTGTACACTTTTGTTGCCACTATTTGTTGAAGAATATTTATCTAATATTATTTTTAGCAACTTTGTTTTATTTAAAGGTAACTGCTGTGGTAAAGATTTATATTTGGGACATATACTTCTATTTTTAATTTAAATGTCTGTTTTTGTGCAAATATCATGCTATCTTTGATACTATGTCATTGTTGCACAACTTGAAATCAGGTGGAAATCTGAAATTAAGGAACACATTTCAAGACATATGCAAAGATAAATATTCTTTGAAAAAGATTCTACTTGCTAAGGAAGTAATACCGTAAGTTGACAAATCAGCCTTATGAAATGAATATCTGTACAACCAGGAAAATCTTGTACAACCTTGAAAAAACCCAAGGGATGGAAAAGAAACCTTTGCTAGTTTGTTTTCCAAAAATACGTGAAAATCAAATTGAAACAATTTGACCTATAAGTAATCTAATGCAGAGAAATTAGAAAAACTGATTAAAGAGAAATGGCCGGTAAACATACAAGAATGTGAACAGCATCAATAGACATGAAAGAAATGTCGACTAGAACTATTGTGAGATCACTTTTACCCAGACAGAATCACTCATTCGGAAAAGATTAACTGGCAAGGATGTAGACAAAAGGAACCCAACTACAACTGAGAGTGAGAATGTGAATTGATCTAGTCACTGTGAAAAGCTGTAAAACTAGATCTTCTACATAACCCAGTGGGACATAGCAATCCTGGGTGTCTGAAATGCTCCAAATGAACATGTCCCAGAGACACTTTCACACCAATGTTTGTTGAAGCACGATTCACAATAAATAGTTGTTATGATGTTAATCTACCTGCCCAGTAACACAGGAATTGGTAAATAAAACCCAGGTATGGAATTTTGAAAATACTTTACAACCACACAGAAAATTAACATGTCATCTGTAAAATAAATAAATAAATGAATCAAACAAACAACAACAAACCACATTTTATTAGTAACTTAAAAAAAAAAAAAAGCGAGTCATCTTTTCTCTTATTTGTGCTTCCAATATATTGTAGGTTGCTCTCTGCTGCCTTGGTAAACATCTTGACCAAAAGCAACTTGAAGAGTAATTGATTTTGGCTTACAAAATTGATCTTGGGTCATGGCCCATAGCAAAGGGAAATTAGGGAGTAACCTGGAGCAGAAATCATGTTGGAATGTAGATTACTGGATTGCTGGTTAGATCTTTGTTGCTTGCTCAGTTTTCTTAAGAGAACGCAGGGCCTACTTGTCCAGTGGTAGAACTACACATGCTTGGCTGGACCCTTCCCGATTATTCCCTAATTAAGAAAATTCCCATAGATTTCTCTATAGGCCAGTATATTATAGGGAAAATTTCAGTTGAGGTTCATTCTTTTTTTTTTTTTAATTTTCTTTTTTTTTTTTTTTTTTACAATTTATACATTTTATACGCCAATTTTAACCTCATCCCTGAACTTCTCCCTGTCCCACCCTTCCTCCCTCTTTGCCCCTATTCCTTTCCCCTAGTCGACTGAAAGAGAGAGTTCTCCGTCTCCTGTCATCCCATAGCATATCAAGTCTCATCATGACTGCCTGGATCCTCTTTGTTTGTGGCCTGGCAAGGCCTCATAGCCAGGAGGAAGTGATCAAACAGCAGGCAACTGAGTTCATGACAGAGGCAATTTCTGCTCCCCTTACTCGGGCACCCACATGGAGATTGAGCTGCCTATGGGCTACACCTGAGCAGGGGGTCTGGGTTCTCTCCACACATGGTCCTTGGTTGCTGTATCAGTCTCTGCAGGACCTGGAGGGCTCAGATTTTTTAGCTTTGTTGGTCTCCTAGTGGAGCTAATCTCCCCTCTAAGTCCTTCTATTCCCCCTTCTTCCATAAGACGCCCTGCACTCTGCCCAAAGTTTAGCTGTGAGCCACTACATCTGCTTTGATCCCCTGTTGGGTGGAGCTTTTCTGAGGGTCCTCTATAGTAGGATCCCATCCTGTTCCCTCTCTTCCAGCACTTCTGGTGTCTATCCTGTTTGCCTTTCAGAAGGAGATTTAAGCATTCTCCCGAGGGTCCTCCTTGTTGTTTAGCTTCTTCAGGTCTGTAGATTTTATTATGGTTATCCTATATTATATGGCTAATACCCACTTATAAGTGAGTGTATACTATGTTTATATTTCTGCTTCTGGGTTACCTCACTCAGGATGATCTTTTCTAAGTTCATCCATTCGCCTGCAAATTTCATGATTTCCTTGTTTTTAATAGCTGAGTAGTGTTCCATTGTGGAAATGTACCACAATTTCTGTATCCATTCCTCCACTGGGGGACATCTAGGTTGTTTCTAGATTCTGACTATTATAAATAAATCTGCTATGAACATGGTTGAGCAAATGTCCTTGTTGTATGGTGGAGCCCCTTTTGAGTATATGCCCAGTAGTGGTATAACTGTATCTTGAGGTAGAACTATTTACAATTTTCTGAGAAAGCACCAGATTGATTTCCAAAGTGGTTGTAAAAGTGTTATGGAGGAGGGTTCCCTTTTTGTCCACAACCTCTTCAGCAAGTGTTTTTTTTTTTTTTTTCAACTTTTCTTTTAACTTTTTAAAAATTTTTTATTAATTACACTTTATTCATTTTGTATCCCTCCATAAGCCCCTCCCTTCTCCCCTCCCGATCCCACCCGCCCTCCCCTTTCTGCATGCATGCCCCTCCCCAAGTCCACTGATAGGGGAGGTTCTCCTCTCCTTTCTGCTCTTAGTCTATCAGTTCTCATCAAAAGTTCCTGCATTGTCCTCTTCTGTGGCCTGGTAAGGTTGCTCCCCCCTCAGGGGGAGGTGATCAAAGAGCAGGCCAATCAGATTATGTCAGAGGCAGTCTCTCTTCCCATTACCAGGTAACCCACTTGGACACTGAAAGCAAGTGTTATCACTTGAGTTTTTGATCTTAGAGGTTTATCCTTTCTAACTGACCAAAGCTTATGATAAGTAAATGAAAAAAAAAAAAAAAACAAAAAAAAAAAAAAAAAAAAAAAAAAAAAAAAAAAAAAAAAAAAAAAACAAAAAAAAAAAAACAACCACCACATAGGCCTTTATGTAGATAGACAAAATTCCCTTTGTGGGGATATTGATGGCTCAGTTGATAAATCCACTTGTGAGAGCATGTATCCCAGAGTCAAACCCTTAGAAATCTTGGAAAGCCAGACACAATGGTACGTTTCTGCAACGTGAGTCCTCAGGAGCAAAGTAAAGGAACAGACAGGCAAGTCACTGGAGCTTATTTGTTAGACAATGTCAAAAAAGAAAGAAAGAGTGAAAAAAGAAAATACACCTTTTAAAAAAAAACTGAACAATTAAAGACATTTACCTGCAGCCTACACATACGCATACCCATCCACAAACAGATATGCACACATGAATTTATAAATAACACATCCACTTATATGTCATGAAAGAAGTAGATCTATCTAGAGATACAAACCAGACTAATAGGAGAAGGTAGAGGAAAATGGATGACTAGAAGTTTAGTTCAACATACAGCATTTACTTGTGTGAAAATGGACCTATATACTACAGTATAATTTATAATGAGTGTACAATGAATCATTTTAAATAATAATAAATTAAAGAGAAAGACTGAAATAGAGGATTCACTTTTAGTTAACATAAATTTGCTTAAATTACATTAATTCTGAAAAAAATAGAAAAATCTATAAAATTACTACTAGATACCTACTAAAAAGCGTAGATATAAAATTTTAATGCATGGGATCCAGCTTTAAAAACAAAACAAACAAACAAACCAACAAAACAAAAACATAAACTCACACCGACTCAGCATTCCATGCTCTTATCTCTCCTGTAACCCTCTTCCTGATGCACTGGCTAACCTAAGGGTGCAGCCACTAAGGAGCTGAACAGAGGTTCTGGGCATTGGGTGAAGCTGAAAGAAGTGAATCAGAATCAAGGATTTGGCAAGGAAAGGAGGAGGTGGAAAGTATTCCAAGCTGTTAATTAGAAACCCTGGAGCGTATATACCAGATGTAAATGAATTTAGAGACACGTACTGCCTTAAACTGCAACTTTTTATAAGAAAAATATGTAATAAAAAGGAAACCGAATGTAAACCAATCCTTACTTTTACTCTTGAATTTTTACTTTTACTCAAAACTAACTGGAGTGCCCTCAGGAGGAAAAACCTACCATGAGAGGAATGACCAACTAACCAAACGCTGGAGCCTTTATGTTTTCTCTGGTTCAAGGCACGGCATTCTTTATAAATATCCAGACAGTCAAAGAGTCTGTAATAATTTTTGCGTAGTTGTGAATGAATGTCTATTCACTACAAACAGAAAACTAATGATAGGCCAAGAAACAGTTCCACCAAAGTCTATCTTTAGGAACCAGTGAATTTGTTGGGATGAGTTATAGGAACACAGTTGAGGGGATTGTTTCTGAAGAATGAATGACTCTGAAAAGCTCCATAGCAGAGATCTCTGCACACGTTGTAAGCAGCTCAGCTAATCTGTCTCGACATCCAGCAATTGTAACTGCTGGGATAACCTTGACCATGGGCTTTGTGATTTTTATAAGCTAAAAAGATTCCTTTATGTGAATTCTGTGTATCTCCTGAGCTTTATGAGCTTTGTTTTCTAAACAGAAATTTTCTAACTGGGAGAAAAAACACTGTTCAACATACAGCTGAGAAGAAATAACAGTAAACCAGAGGGGAAAATGAACAATACAATCTACTTTACTAGAACTATCACATAGTAAATTTAAGATAGCTGGTTAATATACTTAAGATCATACAGGACTAAGATTTTTCACCAGGGAACTGAGAATTTGATTTTTTAATTAAATGAACATTATAAAACTTAAAACTTTAGAATTCCATAAAGAACTAAACAAAGATAATAAAAATGGTTGATTTGGTCACAGACCAAAAATTATTATCAAGCAGTAATTAACAGAAAATACCCATAGTGAAACTCAAAGGGCAAATATAATGAAAATGATATCAGAAACATAGGCAAAGAATTGTGAGATGTTTTAATAAGGTTTATAAACTTGTGAAGAAAGTAGGGGAAAAGGTAAAAATAATGTATAATAAAATAAAAACAAAACTCTTTGTAAAATTGCAAAACAACATTAGATAAACAAATACTGCAAACAAATTAAATGTAAGCAGCAGGACTTACTTCACCAAGAACCAAAAAAGTTCTCAAAGAGTCTGTGGAATAGCTTCCTTATTTTACCTTAAGAAGTGCTGCATTAAGAATGAAATGGGATGATCCTTTCCAGGTCCCACCATTTACCTGCAAATTTCATGATTTCCTTATTTTTCATTGCTGAGTAATACTCCATTGTATAGATGCACCACAGTTTCTGCATCCATTCTTCAGTTGAGGGGCATCTGGGTTGTTTCCAGCTTCTGGCTATTACAAATAAAGCTGCTACAAACATGGTTGAACAAATGTCCTTGTTGTGTACTTGCGCCTCTTTTGGGTATATGCGTAGGAGTGGTATGGCTGGATCTTGAGGAAGCGCTATTCCTAGTTGTCTGAGAAAGCGCCAGATTGATTTCCAGAGTGGTTGTACCAGTTTACATTCCCACCAGCAGTGGAGAAGGGTTCCCCTTTCTCCACAACCTCTCCAGCATGTGTTGTCCCTTGAGATTTTCATCTTGGCCATTCTGATGGGTGTAAGGTGAAATCTCAGGGTTGTTTTGATTTGCATTTCCCTAATGGCTAATGAGGTTGAGCATTTCTTTAAGTGCTTCTCTGCCATTCGATATTCCTCTGCAGAGAATTCTCTCTTTAGCTCTGTTCCCCATTTTTTAAGTGGATTACTTGGTTTGTTGCTTTTCAGCTTGTTTAGTTCTTTATATATTGGATATGAGTCCTCTGTCAGATAGAGGGTTGGTGATGATTCTTTCCCAATCTGTAGGCAGTCGCTTTGTTTTGATGACGGTGTCCTTTGCTTTACAGAAGCTTTTCAATTTCATGAGGTCCCATTTATTGATTGTTGCTCTTAGAGCCTGTGCTGTTGGTGTTCTGTTCAGGAAGTTTTCTCCTGTACCAATGAGTTCTAGGGTATTCCCCACTTTTTTTTCTAGCCGATTTAATGTGTCTGGTTTTATGTTGAGGTCTTTGATCCACTTGGACTTCAGTTTTGTGCAGGGTGATAAGTATGGATCTATTTGCATTTTTCTACATGTAGACATCCAGTTGGACCAGCACCATTTGTTGAAGATGCTATCTTTTTTCCATTGTATGGTTTTGGCATCTTTGTCAAAAATCAGGTGTCCGTAAGTGTGTGGGTTTATTTCTGGGTCTTCTGTTCGATTCCATTGATCCACCATTCTGTTTCTATGCCAGTACCATGCAGTTTTTAATAACTGTTGCTCTATAGTACAGCTTGAGATCATGGATGGAGATACCTCCAGAAGATCTTTTATTGTAGAGGATTGTTTTAGCAATTCTCGGTTTCTTGTTATTCCATACAAAGTTGAGAATTTTTCTTTCCAGGTCTGTAAAGAATTGTGTTGGCAATTTGATGGGAATTGCATTAAATCTGTAGATTGCTTTTGGTAAGATGGCCATTTTTACTATGTTAATCCTGCCAAGCCATGAGCATGGGAGATCTTTCCATCTTCTCATATCTTCCTCTAATTCTTTCTTCAGAGACTTGAAATTTTTTTCATACAAGTCTTTGACTTGCTTGGTTAGGGTTACACCAAGGTACTTTATGTCATTTGTGGCTATTGTGAATGGTGTTGTTTCTCTAATTTCTTTCTCAGCCCTTTTGTCTTTTGTATACAGGAGTGCTACTGATTTTTTTGAGTTAATTTTATATCTGGCCACTTTGCTGAAGGTGTTTATCTGCTGTATGAGTTCCCTGGTAGAGTTTTTGGGGTCACTCATATATACTATCATATCATCTGCAAATAGTGATAATTTGACTTCTTCTTTTCCCATCTGTATCCCCTTGATCTCCTTCGACTGTCTTATTGCTCTAGCAAGGATTTCCAGCACTATGTTGAAGAGATATGGAGACAGTGGTCAGCCTTGTCTTGTCCCTGATTTCAGAGGGATTGCTTTAAGTTTCTCTCCGTTCAGTTTGATGTTGGCTATAGGCTTGCTGTATATTGCCTTTACTATGTTTAGATATGTGCCTTGTATCCCTGATCTCTCCAGTACTTTAAACATGAATGGATGTTGGATTTTGTCAAATGCTTTTTCAGCATCTAGGGAGATTATCATGTGGTTTTTTTTCTTTCAGTTTGTTAATATGGTGGATCACATTGATGGATTTCCGTATATTGAACCACCGCTGCATACCTGGGATGAAGCCTACTTGGTCATAGTGGATAATATCTTTGATGTGTTCTTGGATCCGGTTTGCAAGTATTTTGTTAAGTATTTTTGCATCAATGTTCATAAGGGAGATTGGCCTGAAATTCTCTTTCTTTGTTGAGTCTTTGTGAGGTTTAGGTACCAAGGTGATTGTGGCTTCATAGAATGAATTTGGTAATGTTCCTTCTGTTTCTATTTTGTGGAATAGTTTGAAGAGAATTGGAGTTAGCTCTTCTTTGAAGGTCTGGTAGAATTCTGTGCTGAAGCCATCTGGTCCTGGGCTTTTTTTGGATGGGAGACTTTTGATGACTGCTTCTATTTCTTTGGGGAATATAGGACTATTTAGTTGATTTACCTGGTCCTGATTCAGCTTTGGTGAGTCAAATCGATCAAGAAAATTGTCCATTTCATTTAGATTTTCAAATTTTGTGGCATATAGACTTTTGAAGTAAGTCCTAATGTTTGTTTGGATTTCCTCAGTGTCTGTAGTTATGTCCCCCCTTTCATTTCTGATTTTGTTGATTTGGGTGGTGTCTCTCTGCCTTTTAGTTAGCTTGGCTAAGGGTTTGTCTATCTTGTTGATTTTCTCAAAGAACCAGCTCTTGGTTTCATTGATTCTTTGAATTGTTTTATTTGTTTCTA
Organism: Psammomys obesus; assembly: GCF_907164565.1. Taxonomy (NCBI): domain Eukaryota; kingdom Metazoa; phylum Chordata; class Mammalia; order Rodentia; family Muridae; genus Psammomys; species Psammomys obesus. The sequence continues at coordinate 29,744,890 of NW_026596069.1, forward strand.
ATTGATTGATTTCAGCCCTGAGTTTGATTATTTCCAGCCGTCTACTCCTTTTTGGTGTGTCTGCTTCTTCTTTTTCTAGGGTTTTTAAGTGGGCCATTAAGTTGCTTGAATGAGCTGTCTCGAATTTCTTCTTGAAGGCACTTAGTGCTATGAATTTTCCTCTTAGCACTGCTTTCATTGTGTCCCACAAGTTAGGGTATGTTGTGTCTTCATTTTCATTGAGTTCTAGAAAGGCTTTAATTTCTTTCTTTATTTCTTCCCTGACCCAGCTGTCATTTAGTAACAAGTTGTTCAGTTTCCATGAGTGTGTAGGCTTTTTGCTATTTCTGTTGTTGTTGAAGTCCAGCTTTATTCCATGGTGATCAGACAGGATACAAGGGATTATTTCAGTCTTCTTGTATCTGTTGAGGCTTGCTTTGTGACCAACTATATGGTCTATTTTGGAGAAGGTTCCATGAGGTGCTGAGAAGAAGGTAAATTCTTTTGTGTTTGGGTGTAAAGTTCTGTAGATGTCTGTGAGGTCCATTTGATTCATGACCTCTGTCAGAGATATTGTTTCTTTGTTTAATTTCTGTTTGTTGACCTGTCCTTTGTTGAGAGTGGGGTGTTGAAGTCTCCCACTATTAATGTGTGGGGATCTATATGTGGTTTAAATTTTATCAATGTTTCTTTTACAAATGTGGGTGCTCTTGTATTTGGGGCATAGATGTTCAGGATTGTGATGTCTTCCTGGTGGAATTTTCCCTTGATGAGTATGAAGTGTCCTTCCTCATCTCTTTTTATTAATTTTGGTTGAAAGTCTATTTTATCAGATATTAGAATGGCTACTCCTGCTTGTTTCTTGGGTCCATTTGCTTGGAAAGTCATCTTCCAACCTTTTACCCTCAGGTAATGTCTATCTTTGTGTCTTAGGTGTGTTTCTTGTATGCAACAGATTGCTGGGTTTTGATTACGTATCCATTCTGTTAATCTGTGTCTTTTTACTGGAGAGTTGAGTCCATTGATGTTGAGAGAGATTAATGACCAGTGGCTGTTAGATCCTTTGATTTTGATGTTGGCTGTGTTCATAAGTTTGTGTGCTTGGTTGCTTTTTGTTTTGCTGTAGTAAGGTTAATTATTTCCTGTGTTTTCTTGACAGAAGCTAATTTTCTTAGGTTGTATTTTCCCTTCCAGTGTCTTCTGTAATGCTGGATTTGTGTGTAGGTATTGTTGAAATTTGTTTTTGTCATTGAATATCTTGTTTTCTCAGTCTATGAGGACTGAGAGTTTTGCAGGGTATAGTAGCCTGGGTTGACATCTGTGTTCTCTTAGGGTCTGCATGATATCTGTCCAGGCCCTTCTGGCTTTCATAGTTTCTGTTGAAAAGTCAGGTGTGATTCTAATGGGTTTGCCATTATATGTTACTTGGCCTTTTTCCCTTGCAGCTTTTAGTATTTTTTCTTTGTTCTGTATACTTCCTGTTTTGATTATTATGTGGCGGGAGGATTTTCTTTTCTGGTCAAATTTGTTGGGTGTTCTGTAGGCCTCATGTATCCTTATTGGCTTCTCCTTTAACTTGGGGAAATTTTCTTCAATGATTTTGTTGAAAATATTTTCTGGGCCTTGGAGAAGGGAGTCTTCTTTTTCCTCTATTCCTATTATTCTTAGGTTTTGTCTTTTCATATTGTCTTGGATTTCTTGGACGGTCTGTGTCAGGAATTTTTTGGATTTAACATTTTCTTTGACAGATACATCGATTTCTTCCATTGTATCTTCTACACCTGAGATTCTTTCTTCCATCTCTTGTAGTCTGTTGGTTATGCTTACCTCTGTAGTTCCTGTTTTCTTCCCTAAATTCTTCCTCTCCATTATTTCCTCCATTTGTGTTTTCTTTAATTTTTCTAGTTCTATCTTCAGGTCTTGAGTTGTTTTGTTTACTTCCTTCACCTGTCTGCTTGTATTTTCCTCTTTCTCTTTTAGTTCCTTCAACTCTGTCTCTTTGATTTCTTTCAGTGATTTAATTATTTCTTCTCTGAAGGCCACAAGCTGTTTGGCTGCATCTTCCCCTATTTCTTCACGGATGGCCCTAATTTGCTTGTCTTTATCTTCCTCCATTTCTTTACGGATAGCCATGATCTGTTTGGTTTTATCTTCCTCTAATTCTTTACGTATTTTATCTGTTTCCTCTATTATTCTCTTCATCAACATAGATGTAAGGTCATCTTCTTGATTTTCTATTATGCTGCATTGTTCAGGGCTGTTCGCCCCTGGATGGCTGGGTTCTGGAGATGCCATATTGCTCTGTCTTTTGTTGGTTGAGCCTTTACGCTGACCTCTACCCATTGGGCTGATTTAGGTTTTGGCTGTTAGTTTCTGTGCTTCCTGGAGTCCTGAGGTAGGGAGTATCCCCTTGGCCGGAAGATGATTTTTCCTGAAGGAGTCCTTCTCTGCTTTTTGGTTATGGTCACTGTATGGCCAGTGTTTCTCCGGAGATGCCACTGCTCACCTCAGGTTTATAGCCCTGAGTAGTAGCTGTGGTCTATGTTAGGCAGGGGGGGATCTCCTCTTACCCATAAAATTTCTCAAGACAGCTGCCCCACTGCTGGGTTTCTTGTTATAAATTTAGTGTGCTGCTGCTCACTAAATTTCCATGTACAGTCCTCTTGAAGAAACTGCTGATTCCCTAGCTATGGGGTTTTCTCCCAACAGGGAAACTCAGTCTGTTATCCTGGGGCGCACAGTTCTGTCTGTGAAAGTGGGAGGTGCACTCAGCAAGTCTCTGGGCCAAAGGCTGATTGCTCTGCTCTGGACCTGGAGAATGTGCACCTAGGTTGAGTTGGCGCCTGGGGGCACTGTTCTGGTCTGGAGGCTGGGTGCCTCACTCTGGACCAGAAGCTGTGTGTCTCTGTCTGGGATGGCGGCTGTAGGCACCACTCTGGTCCAGACGCTGTGGGTGCAGCCCCCCTGAAGGATCAGGGATTCCTACAGTTTTGGCAGTCCAGCCAGGGACAACTGGCCGATCCCTGGCACAGTATCTGAGGGCTGCTGTAATGGCTCTTCGGCTCCTGCAGGTCCGAGAATGCAGCTGTGTGTCCCAGTGCCCCAGGGGAACGCAACAATGGCGGCAGAGCACAGCGCTTCTGCCTGCACTAGAGTCTGCGTGAGTCCAGGAAGTGTTTTGATGCTGGGTGTCCTAAGCGTTAGAGCTGCTGACCCCCTCCGCTGGGGGTTTCCTCCTGCCAGAGACACGCAGTCTGGTGCCCTGTTGCCCTGGTGCCCACAGTTCTATCTGAGGCGGCGAATCAGGCGCGCAGGCAGGGCTCTGTGCAGGCAGGCGCCTTTGTCCCTCCCGGCTCTGGGTCCGGGCTGGCTCCTGGGGCACCCGCGGAACCCGAGTCTTTTCCAGGGGATGTCTGGGTAACCTGGGGTCGGTCCCAATTGTTTCCTGCTCCGTGGGGTTATCTCTCGACTGGGAAATCCAGTTTATGGTGTTGTGGGCCCACAGTTCAGTCTGGGACCGTGACCAGATCGTGCTGGCGGGTAGCTCTGGGCTGGCGACCAAGCGCCTGCTGGAACGGGGATCTCTTCCGCGGTTTTGCCGGGTGAGTTAAAGCTGATCGAATCCCCCACCTTGGGGTATCCTCTCACCTGAGAAACACAACCACTTGTGTTTTATGGCCGCGAGTTCTGATTGCTGGTCACTGTGCCAATCCTGCTGTGCTGCTCCTCAGAATGAGAGTCCTCCCGGCGCTGCCATCTTGCCCCGCCTCTGGTCATAGGATTCTTTTGGGTGCACTGGATCCCTCTGGAGGGACATTACGGGTGCATGTAAATGAGATATTTTAAAATTTTTATTGGCATATATCCACTGTAATGACTGATAAATTTTTCTTGAAGATATTTAATTCAAGTTAGAACCGCCACCCAACACACACATAATCTATAGCCTAATCGTTAAACACTTAACCCACATTCTCAGGTTTCTGGACAGAAATTCCAGCATCATGCTAAGATTATATTGCTAATTATAGAATAACAACCAAATGTATTGAACCTGTATGTAAATATAATGTAGTCAAATAAAACTATTACCTAAAATATGTCTTAGTGGCTGGGAGTATTTGCTGCTCTTTGAGAGGTACCATGTTTGTTTTGATAAATACATTTGTTAAACTTTGGATTTCACATTGAAATTGCATGTTTATTTCTGGATCTTCTATTCGATTCCATTGATCCACCATCTGTTTCTATGCCTGTACCATGCTGTTTTTATTACTGTTGCTCTATAGTACAGTTTGAGATCAGGGAATATCTGTTATTGTACAGGATTGTTTTAGCAATTCTAGTTTTTTTTTTTTCCCATATGAAATTGAGAATTGTTCTTTCAAGTTCTGTAAAGAATTGTGTTGGCATTTTGATGGCAATTACACTGAATCTGTAGATTGCTTTTGGCAGGATGGCCACTTTCACTGTGTTAATACTACTGATCCATGAGCATGGGAGATCTTTCCATCTTCTGATATCTTCTTCAATTTCTTTTTTCAGAAACTTGAAGGTTTTTTGTTGTTGTTGTTGTTTTTAAACAGGTCTTTCACATGCTTGTTTAGAGTCACACCAACGTACTTTATGTTATTAGGAGGTATTGTAAAGGCTGTTGTTTCCTTAATTTCTTTCCCATTTCATTCTTTTTTTTTTTTTTTAAATCTTTTATTTATTTTTTATTAATTACACTTTATTCATTTTGTATCCCCCCATAAGCCCCTCCCTCCTCCCCTGCCAATCCCACCCTCCCTCCCCTTTCTGCATGCATGCCACTCCCCAAGTCCACTGATAGGGGAGGTCCTCCTCTCCTTCTTTCTGATCTTAGTCTATCAGTTCTCATCAAAAGTGGCTGCATTGTCCTCTACTGTGGCCTGGTAAGGCTGCTCCCCCCCCAGGGGGAAGTGATCAAAGAGCAGGCCAATCAGATTATGTCAGAGGCAGTCCCTCTTCCCATTACTATGTAACCCACTTGGACATTGAACTGCCATGGGCTACACCTGTGCAGGGGTTCCAGGTCATCTCCA
>NW_026596069.1:29754934-29769162 GCF_907164565.1 Psammomys obesus
TGGAGATGACCTGGAACCCCTGCACAGGTGTAGCCCATGGCAGTTCAGTGTCCAAATGGGTTCCATAGTAATGGGAAGTGGGACTGCCTCTGACATAATCTGATTGGCCTGCTCATTGATCACTTCCCCCTGAGGGGGAGCAGCCTTACCAGGCCACAGTAGAGGACAATGCAGCCACTTTTGATGAGAACTGATAGACTAAGATCAGAAAGAAGGAGAGGAGGACCTCCCCTATCAGTGGACTTGGGGAGTGGCATGCATGCAGAAAGGGGAGGGAGGGTGGGATCGGCAGGGGAGGAGGGAGAGGCTCATGGGGGGATACAAAATGAATAAAGTGTAATTAATAAAAAAAAATAAAAGATTAAAAAAAAAAAAGAATCCTATGACCTTACCCAGAGCAAAGTAGCAAAGATATCTGTGCCCCTTGTCTCCACTAACCTTTCCCTCCTACCCAGTGTTTGGGAATTGGAAGGGGTGTAGACGTTTTTAAGAACCCTAAATAAAGTTGATTTGATTAAAAAATCTAGGTCAACAAGAGACTGAGGGAATTTCTGACCAATGCCTGGTCTAACCTGAGAACCACACTATAAGAGAAAGCTAACCCATGACACCATAACTACTCTGCTATATTTGTAGACAGAAGTCTACACAACCATCCTCTCAGAGGCCCACCAAACAGCTGATCTAATTAGATGCAGACACTCACAGACAAGCATTAGCCCTTGCTTGGGGATTCCAAGAAGGACAGAAGAACCCCTTTGCAGACAAGAACACCACAGGAAGACTAACAGGGTCAACTAATGTAAGCCCATGAGGACTTACAGAGATAGATGTACCAAACAAGGGGCATTCATGGACTGAGCCAAGGCCCCTGACACAGACTTAATTGATTCCATTTTGATCTTCACGAAGGTTCCCTAGTAAGCTCATCGGTGTTGCCCCTGAGATAAACTCTGTTGCCTGCTTTTTGATCACTTCCCCCTAAAGGGTCTGCCTTGTCTCAACTCAGTGGATGAGAATAAGCTCAATTCTGATGTGTTGGGGTGGTCTGGTGTGTGTGTGGGATTCCTTTTCTGAGGAGAAGGGAGGGGGAACATGGGAACGAGGGTAGGACCGAGAGAAAAAGGAGGAAGGGAGCTTTTTTAAAAATTACATATGTTCATATATATATATATATATATATTTAATTATTTTTTTAAATGTATGGAAGAGCTTTGACCTTATTTGCACAGTGACAACTTCCTGAACAGAACACCAAAAGCACAGACTCTGAGATCAACAATCAATAAAAGGGACTTCAGGAAACTGAAAAGCTTCTGTAAAGCAAAGGACACTGTCAACAGTACAAAACAACAGCCTACAGACTTGGAAAAGATCTTCACCAACCCTACATCTGACAGAGGGCTAATATCTAGTATATATAATGAACTGATGAAGTTAACACCAACAAACTCAATTAAAAGATGGGGTACAGAGCTAAACAGAGAATCCTCAACAGAGGATTATTGAATGGGAGAGAAACATTTAAAGAAATGCTCAACGTCCTTTGTCATCCAAGAAATGCAAATCAAAACAACCCTGAAATTCCACCATATACACATCAGAATGGCTAAGATCAAAAACTTAAGGGATGAAACATTCTGAAAAGGTTGTGGAAAAGGGGAACCCTTCTCCATTGCTGGTAGGAATGTAAACTTGTAAACCACTTTGGAAATCAATCTTGTGCTTTCTCAGAACATTAGGAATAGTGCTACCTCAAGATCCACTTATACCACTCCTAGACATATATCTAAAAGATGATCAACCATACAACAAGGACATTTGCTCAACTTTGTTCATAAGCAGCTTTATTTGTAATAGCCAGAATCTGGACACAAACTAGATGTCCCTCAGTGGAGAAATGAATAGCGGAATTGTTGTACATTTCCACAATGGAAATGGTTATAACCTAACACACCTGTTCAGATGTAACCCATGGCAGCTAAGTATCCAAGTGGGTTCCCTAGTAAAGGGAACAGGGGCTGTCTCTGACATGAACTTTGACCACACCTCCCCAAGGGCAGAACAGCCTTGCTAGGCCACAGAGGAGGACAATTCAACCAGTCCTGATGAGACCTGATAAGCTAGGGTCAGATGGAAATGAAGGTATCAATAGACTTGGAGAGGGGCATGGGAGGAGATGAGGGAGGGAGGTTGGGATTGGGAGGGAATGAGGGAGAGAGCTATAGCTGGGATAGAAAGTGAATAAACTGTAATTAATATAAAAAATAAAAATTTAATAAAAAAATAAATAAAACATAAAATTTGCAGAATAATGGATGGAAATAGAAAAGATAATCCTGATTGTGGTAACCCAGAAGCAGAAAGACACACATGGTATATACTCACTTATAAGTGGATATTAGACCTATAATATAGGATAAACATACTAAAATCTCCAGACCTAAAGCAGCTACACAACAAGGAGGACCCTTATTCCTTATTCAGAACGGCAAACAGGATAAACAGCAAAAGTAGGTGAAGACAGGGAACAGGACAGGAACCGTCCACTGGGGGTCTCTGAAAGACTCTACCTATCAGGATTTCAAAGTAAATGCTGAGACTCAGCCAACTCAGAGCACAGGGAATGTTATGGAAGAAGAGGAAGATAGAAAGACCTGGAAGAGTCAGGAGCTCCACAGGGAGACTAAGAGAGCCAAAATATCTGGCCCAGAGGGTCCAGCAGAGGGTGATGAATCAACCAAGAACCATGCATGGAGAGGACCTGGACCCCTGCTCAGATTAGCCCATGGGCAGGTCAGTCTCCATGTGAGATCCCGGGTAAGGGGATTAGGAGCTATCTCTGACATGGACTTAGTGTATGCCTCTTTGATCTCCTCCTCCTGGTGAAGTGGCCTAATTAGGTCACAGAGAAAGAGGATTCAGACAGTCCTGATGAGACCCAGGGGGTGGGTGTGGGGGAAGAGATGGGAGGGAGGAGAGAGAAGAAGGAGGGAGGTTGGGACCTTAAGCGATGAGGGAAGGGGCTGCCCAGATACAAATAAATAAATAATAAAAAGTAATAGTAATAAAATAATAGTAATAAAGGAAAAATATAAATATATTTATATATCTTTATTTTCTTTTTTAAAAATTTCTATATATATTTTAACAGTTTCTTTTAGTTTCAGTTATGCATATAACTGTAGTTTTGGAGTATGTGCATCTATGAATGTGTATCTCTGTGAAAGTCCTCTGGAACTGGAATTAGTGCTGGTTGTAAGCCATCTGACATAAACACTGGGAGCCAAACTTGGACCCTCCTCATGAGCACTATGTACTCTTAGCTGGTAAGCTATCTCTTTATTTCCTAAATAAAGCTCTTTCTTAATTTTGTGTTTACAAAGTTATTATTTTAGGAGTATAGCTGTTTTGCCTTTATGTATGTATGTTCACCCACAGTGGTCAGAAATGGGTATCAGATCCCCTGGACCTGGTTGTGGAAAACCATGTGGGTGATAAAAAACAAATCAAGGTTCTCTGCAAGAGTAGCAAGTGCTCTTAAGACTAATCAATCTCTCCAAATCCCCCAAGTAGATTTTTTAATTTGATTTGAGAAATTACTTTTGTCTTAATTAATATTTTAGTGAGAAAAACTGTTTAAATTGTGTTTGTACTGTCATTAATATTTCAAATAAAAATTAAAGTAGTTATAATTTCTAATTTCTTAAATGTTTCTTTCAAATTTTTTATTTTTAAAAATAACTACATATTTATGAGGTACAGCATTTAACTGTATAGGATGCATACTAATTTAGTCAGGGTATCTAACATTTTCATCTCACATCTCAGTTTGTTGGAGACTCTGAGTTTCTTTCTTCTAGTCATTCATAGAACATATAGCAGATTACTCCTCTTTCTGCTATAGAGAAGAAATACACAGGAGAGACTCCAGACACACTCAGCAGAGCAGGCCTTCACCTGAAATAAAGACCACAGCAGACACTGCTGTTGATTTTTAATACTTTTTAGTGAACTATCTTTTTTTTTTGAATTTTATTTTTTTCTTATCAGTTACATTTTATTAACTCTGTATCCCAGCTGTGTCCCGATCCCTCATTCCCTCCCAGTCCCTCCCTCCCTCCCTCATCTCCACCATGCCCCTTGCCAAGTCCACTGATAGGGGGGACCTCCTCCCCATTCTGATCCTGTTTTATCAGGTATCTTCAGGACTGGCTGCAAAGCTCTCCTCTGTGGCCTAACAGGACTGCTCCTCCCTTGGGGGTTGGGGAGGCCAAAGAGCCAGTCATTGAGTTCCTGTTAGAAATAGTCCTTGTTCCCCTCACTATGGGAAACCAATTGGTTACTGAGCTACCACAGGCTACATCTGAGCAGAGGTTCTAGGTTACATTCATACATGGTCCTTGGTTGCATGTCAGTCTCAGAAAAGACCCTGTGCCCAGATATCGTTGGTCCTTGTGGAGCTCCTATCCTTTCCTCATCAGACTAACTCCCCTTCTTTCTTATGATTCCCTGTACTCTGCCAAAGGTTTGGTCATGAGTCTTTGCTTTGAAAACACTGCTAGTTAGAGTCTTTCAAATGCACTCAGTAGACTCCTGTCAATGTTCAATGCACATCCCATCTGTCTTTCAAAACGAGGATTGATAATCTTACCCCATGTCCGCTCTCTTGATTATCTTTTTTAGGTGTATAGATTTCATTATGTTTATCATATCTTATAGGTCTATATAAGTGAGTATATACCGTGTTTGTCTTTCTCCTTCTGGGATATTTCACTCAGGATGATCTTTTCTAGATCCCACCATTTGCCTGCAAATTTCATGCTTTCCTCCTTTTTGATTGCTGAGTAGTATTCCATACTACCACAATTTCTGTACCCATTCCTCCGTTGATGGACATCTGGGTTGTTTCCAGGTTCTGGCTATTACAAATAAAGCTGCTATAAACATGGTGGAGCAAATATCCCTTTTGTGTACTTGAGCAAACTTTGGGTATATACCTAGCAGTGGTATAGCTGGGTCTTGAGGAAGCACTATTCCTAATTGTCTTAGAAAGTGCCAGATAGATTTCCAGAGTGGTTGTACCAGTTTACATTCCCACCAGCAGTGGAGGAGGGTTCCCCTTTCTCTACAACCTCTCCAGCATGTACTATCTTTTAAACAGTGGTTATTTCTAAACCAGCTGTATACCCAAAATCACCACACAGAGACTAGGATGTACTCAGTTAACCTAGAGCAAAATGCTATGTAATGATTACTCCATCCTAAACCTCCTAGCTTGCATAGTTTCCTACCATTCAGGTTTTAACCATAATACTTGCTTTCAGTCATATTTTAGGTACAATTCATCTCTCCTTGTGGCTTCAAGTCCTCTCCTGCTGACTGTGCTCTCCCACCTCTCCCCTTCACTTCCTTCTCCTCCCCTCTGGACCAAGATGTCCCACCCTATTCTCTCCATTGCTCAGCATTGGCTGGCTGTTTTATTGAAGTTACAAATAACAAATGGTGGCCTGTTGACATAAACTTGAGACAGGTAATGCTTAGAATAAACATTACAATGCAATGTCTGGATTGAAACCAAATATGGGGGAGAGAAACCAGCATTTGAATGAACAAGGGTAAATTGGATACATTCCTGAAGAACATTATACCAACACATTGTCTATCGACTTCCTCACACAACTTCTTTTTTTTTTTTTTTTAGAATTTTATTTTTTTCTTATCAGTTACATTTTATTAACTCTGTATCCCAGCCGTGTCCCTATCCCTCATTCCCTCCCAGTCCCTCCCTCCCTCCCCCATCTCCACCGTGCCCCTTGCCAAGTCCACTGATAGGGGGGACCTCCTCCCCATTCATCTGATCCTGTTTTATCAGGTATCTTCAGGACTGGCTGCAAAGCTCTCCTCTGTGGCCTAACAGGACTGCTCCTCCCTTGGGGGTTGGGGAGGCCAAAGAGCCAGTCAATGAGTTCCTGTTAGAAATAGTCCTGTTCCCCTCACTATGGGAAACCAATTGGTTACTGAGCTACCACAGGCTACATCTGAGCTGAGGTTCTAGGTTATATCCATACATGGTCCTTGTTGTACAGTTAACAGCATGGCTTTTTGTTTCTGTACCTTTCCTTGCCCTTAATTCCCACAAGGGCAGCAAAGAGTGACCTAGTTTGATGCCACACACACACAGAGGTTTGTTTCACAAAGTGGGAAATCTGAACCTATGAGACCTGATCTTTTATGATGGACAATCAGAGAACACTTTTACCAACTATATTTACTTTATTTTGGTTTACTCCAGAGAATTTTGGTTTACTCACTCAGAATTCATGACTCTATAAACATCAGTGAAAAGATACTCTAAAATACAAGAGGAGTTAGGGCTCTGATTGAGAAATATGCAAAGACCCATTGATATACTAACATCCTTACATCCTACATTCTCAAATTTTGCTTTAATTTTTATGTCATCTTGCCTTCTGGCAAGTTCCATTAAGGGTACAGGATTCCATCACAAGTGTTATTAGTCAGATCTCTACAACTAAACTAGTAAATTCCAAGCATTCTGACTAGGGTGACTGTAAAACCTGTCTGAAGATATTGATAAAGGACTTAAAGTAATTCTTGAACTTAGCATTAGCTAAAGAATAAAGAAGGAATACAGACTCTTGGGTTAAAAATATGACACCAATTAAGCAAGAGAAAACTGTTTGAACTATAGTCCTGAAAGTTAGAAGCTCATTTTTTGTTTGTTTGGTTGTTTTGTTTTGTTTTATTTATTGCCTTGATTTTCACAAAGTTTTACCAATTTCTGCAGGGAAATATGGGCTTAGTATTATAGGTAAATATGTTTAATGAGAATAAGCTACAGCATGTTTATTTATCAAAGGATCTACTTATTTAACAAATGTATGCATACTGCTCTTGTTTCTAAATACCGAAAAGCAATAGAGATGGATTTAATTGAGATTGTTACATATTTAGACTTAATCTTTGGGAGTCAAACAAGTTTATGTGTGCTATATTCAGCCCTTGTCAAGTATATGAAATATAAAAGAAAAAAGAATTATTGCTGATGTGTTCTTTCTTCTTTAGTAATTCTAAGGAATTTAATTAAAAATAAATTAATCTTCCTCTTTAGAATTACTAAAGAGGAATTATCACATAAATTTACAAGTGGTAATTTCATTTCTATTTCTCGTGTCGAGAAGGTCATTGTTTTCAGTGTTTCGTTTCCACATTTGTGATAAATAACCTGACTACATTATTAGTACTAGTTTCCCAGCAGGAACTATCTCTTTACTACTATGTTTGTTTGTTTTTTCGTTTTACAGTTTTAAATCCTATTTCAATCTCTGTTTTAAACCATTCAGAGTTATGGTATTTAAGTCTGACCATTGCAGGGTGTACTTTTGGTAGCAGTTACAAAATGTGATATGGTTTTCAAAATATTTGACATGGCAGCAACATACATGTAAACATTTATATGCATATACATATGAACATATATTTGCACATATTTACACACAAATGTGTGTATATATTATAATATATACGTATGTATGCATACATACATACATACTCAAACAACACTGAATACAAGTAGTCTCAATATATTGAGACTGGGTAATGATGTTGACATGATAGAATTTATACACTGCCCTATTACACACATGTTGCTCAGAATGAGGTACATTCATTCAGTACTACCGTTCCAAGACTGAGAACTTTAGGTAATTCATTGTTGTTTCACTCTTGTAAAGCAAGCAGGAGTTCTTTCTTTGAACTGGCCAACAGAAAGAAGAGGTGGAGAATCAAGCTCTGACTGGAAATTAAGATTTAATAATCATTTTGGTGGAGTGCTGTAGGAAAAGGAACTGAAATGAACACTTGTCTAGGAATAATCTTGAAAACCAGAAGTATATTTTTGAGATAGTTTCTCTCATATCTGTAGCCAAGAGGTGACACTGAGGTTCTTATCTTTGTGCTTGTACTTTCTGAGTGTCAGACCTACAGTCACGTACCACCATACCCAGTTTTCATGTAGTACTAACGATGGAATGCATGGCATGTTTTCTGCCAACTGACAACATCTCCCTCACTTAGATATTATGTTTTTAAGTTAAAATATGAAAATTTAATATTAAAGTACAAAATAACATATTCATGTTTATTACTTATATATATTCTAATGTAACAAATGTAATAGAGCTATTAAAAATTAATATCCCTAAATGCCTGAGAATATTTTCATATTCTCCCACTCCTGTGAGTGCTAGTACAGAGTGTTTTACACTTGAACAAATAACCTGTCAAATTAGCTGTGGATGGCAAAATTATGGAAGCAGAAGGAAAAACTTAAGGCAAACTTTAAGAGGGTCATGCAGAGAACTATTTCCTCTATTCAAGAAAGCTTGGGAAGTGCAGCCTCCACAGACCTTGTATCTTTCCAGTGAGCCCTCAGCAGTTCTCTGAAGTTGTGAGATTTCTGAGTCCCTGGGTATGAAGAAGACTTTTCTCCCCACAGGACAACTATTTAAATAGAATCAAACAATTTTCATCTTTGATTCCTGGCTTTTTGTAAAGCTTTTTTTTTTTTTTTTTTTTTAATACAAAGGATTAAAAAGTACTCTGAACACAGCAGTTTGTTCTTTAACATGGGAACAGGTAGAGGAAGGGAAGTGTTCCACTCTTTTTTTTTATTTTCCTTCTCAGCTTTTTCATAAACTTATTTGATATCAACTTGGTTATAATTTTGGTTTTGGATGAATGTTTTAAATCAGTATCTGTATCATTTTCATGTTTTTCATATTTAATAAATTTATTTCTTATTTTCTAAACATGAGTGATCATAATAAATTAACATAAAATTTATGTATCTATATATGTGTTAAGATACCTTTTAAGATACATATTAAGATACCTTTCAGGATATTACCTAAAATGTAGTATGCATTATGACATAGAGGAAATATAGTTCTCTCAACAGTTTAAAACAATATAAAAAGCCATTTTCTGAAATTATGTACCTCCAGGGAAATAGATGCATATACTTTGCTTTGTGATATGGTCCGCACAGTAAGAATGATTTCTCAGTTCCAGGATTAATTCAAATGCTTTTATGAAAATAAGTCTAAAAAACTGGAGGTTGCTCAGTAGTCTAATGACAGATACCTTAGTGAAGGACCATCCCCAGAAATCAGGTAATGGAGGCTTTTTCTTGATAGTAAATAAGTTTATTGCTGAGAACAATGCAAGCCAGTTTCTGGTGACATAACATCCCCTAGCCAGATACCTTGGACTATGAAGATTTATACATCTTCTCAAACAATAACATTATGAGTTTTATTTTCAGTGCAAGGGTTGATCCAGGGATCTTGAGTGTGCTAGAGATGCTGTCTACCACTGTGTTACATTCCGAAAGACAAGAAATATTTCAAGCAGCAAGGCCAGAAAAGTGTGGTGGCGTGGAGTTTTGGGGGTCCTGTTAAATTAACTTTATGACAGATTTGCAAATTATCAATACAGAGAAAAGAATCTCTCTTTAAGAAGAGCAATCGGATTCTTTATGCCAAACATGAGAATATTTGAACTTTATGTGTCCATCTTTAGATAACAGGAAACACTGCTTACCTGTTTGCCTGAGTCTCATGAGGCATAAAGCACATGAAAAAATTATGTAAAATATATTCATTGCAAATAGGCAGAGAAAGATGGGGTACTCAAGGATCTGGTAAAGAACACGCAGTCATGGTCAAGAAACCTGGCCTGTAGAGAGGGAGGTCTTGACAACCTGTGCCCTACAGATGAGATATCCAAAAAGCGGTCTGTCCTGAGAGACTATTGGGATTTTGGTCAGAGTTTTGAAAGGCATCCTGATTTCGGTGTGGGAGAGGAACAAAGACTCACCTCTCCTGTACTGGAAGAGTAAAGCCCAAGCTATTTCATAGAGTTTCTGATTACCCCAGGACATTGAATTCTAGCACATTCTCAAGTTATTCTACAAGCAGAAAAGAAAGAAAACAATGGATTTTATTTAATCTAATGTAAAATGGAGAATTTTTCTACAGAGAGATTATTCTCCACCTCTAGATCTGTATTTGTAAGTATTTTAAAATTTGAAGCCATAGAAAGTCAAGTTCTGAGTTACAGATATTTTGTTTCTATTTAGTATATCACTCTATTTTCTTTTCTGATCTTGAATTCCTGGGTTCATATTTTACTCTTGTCTCAGACTCTTCAGTGTCTCAGCTCTCTTAACCAAGCATGATGATGTCATGGTGCCTGTCAAAATCTTTTATTCTCAAACAAAAGGATACAGTATAAATGCTTCCTTTGGCATTTTAAAACCACCTTAACAATGACTGAAAGTTCTGTAATATTTTTAGAAATTGATTTCTTATAAGTCTTGATTCCTAAATTTTAGATTTGATACCTAAACAGTTATAGATATTCTGACCAAAATAAGTTATGTGTTTCAAATGAGTGTGATTAGCATGAAATGGGGCAGTTTGATTAGTCTACTTATTACTGTCATAATAATAGAAGATATTGGGTAGTGTACATCACAGTCTGGAAGCTGTGAGTCAAAAGGAAAATGTCCCTCTCATGTGATGAAACCATCTTTTGACTAAAATGACAAGCCAAAAGAGACTTAGAGCAAGCATGACAGCTGGGGTCCTTCCCTCTTTTAAAAAGTAACCAGGCCACTGCAGGGCCTCATCCTCACAAATTTATGTAATAGTAATCCTTCCAACACTCCCATTTCCAAATACTATTAATATGCACTTAAAGAATTAATTGCCAAGCCTGAATTTTTGATGATATGTTCAAACTACATTTACTGTAAATTGTGTTCTCAATAATTTCCATAAAAAATAGGGAAAATTTTGAATAAGCATAGAATATACAACATAGTCCTAAATATTGAAACAGAAATGACAATGTTTAATAATAATATTAAAGAAAAATTTTGTCTTAAAGAGAGTCATAGATTGTTTTAATAAGAAGTAAAGATTATTTTAAGAAAATCTTTATAATTTACCAAACATACATTATTTTTTTTTTTTGTTTTGGTTTTGGTTTTTGAGACAGTGTTTCTTTGTATAGTATTGGCTATTCTGGACTAGCTTTGTAGATCAGACAGGTCTCAAAATCATAGAGATCTGTCTACCTCTGCCTCTCTGTAGCTGGCATTACAGACATGCACCACCCTACCAAGCAGATTTACAGGCATGCACCACCCTACCAAGCAGATTTACAGGCATGCACCAAAGTGCCCAGCAGATTCTTGAATTTTTAACTCATAAAAAGACTTCACTGAGAATAGAGCTTTCCTTGAGACAGGGTTTCTCAGTGTGGCCTTGCTGCCCTGGACTCTCTTTGTAGACCAGGCTGGCTTCAAACACACAGTGCTGGGATTCAGGCATGTACTACCTTGTCTTGCTCCATTATAACTTTTTAATGGGTAAATTTATGTTATCATATTTGATTAATATTCTTTTTAATGGCTCAATATTCTTTTTATCCATTCAGAATTTTTACATGTCACTTAGGTCTTATATATAATACCAAATGCCTTTGCTACTTAAAAAGTTAGACTGATGTTTGTAGCTGCTTTATTTGTAATAGCCAGAAGCTGGAAACAGCCCAGATGTCCCTCAACTGAAGAATGGATGCAGAAATTGTGGTACATCTATACAATGGAGTATTACTCAGCAATGAAAAATAAGAAAATCATGAAATTTGCAGGTAAATGGTGGGACCTGGAAAGGATCATCCTGAGTGAGTTGTTCCAGAAGCAAAAAGACACACACGGTATACACTCACTCATATAAACATACAACATAGGATAAACCCGCTAAAATCGGTACATCTAAACAAACTAAGCAAAAGAGAGGACCCTAACTAAAATGTTCAATTCCCATCCTGAAAGGCAAAGAGGATGGACATCAGAAGAAGAAGAAAACAGGAAACAACCTAGGAACCTGCTACAGAGGGCCTCTGAAAGCCTCTGCCCTGCAGACTATCAAAACAGATACTGAGCCTGATGGCCAACTGTCGGGCAGAGTGAATGGAATTTTATGTAAGAAGTGGGAAATAGCAAGAGCTGGAGAGGACAGGAATTCCACAAGGAGAGCAACAGAACAAGAAAATTTGAACACAGGGGTCTTCCCAAAGACTCATACTCCAACCAAGGACTATTCATGGAGATAACCTAGAACCCCTGCACAGATGTAGCCCATGGCAGTTTAGTGTCCAAGTGGCTTACATAGTGATGGGAAGAGGGACTGCCTGTGACATAAACTGATTGGCCTGCTCTTTGATCACCTCCCCCTGAGGGGGGAGCAGCCTTACCAGGCCATAGAAGAAGACAATGCAGCCATTCCTGATGTGATCTGATAGACTAAGATCAGAAGGAAGTAGAGGAGGACCTTCCCTATCAGTGGATGTGGGGAGGAGCATGCATGAAGAAAGGGGAGGGAGGGTAGGATCGGGAGGGGAGGAGGGAGGGGCTTATGGGGGGATACAAAATGAATAAAGTGTAAATAATAATAATAATAATAATAATAATAATAATAATAATAATAATAAAATTTAAAAAAGGTAGACTGATTAAATTTGAATAAAAATGTCAACTGATACTGACATTGGATCTTATAATCTGTAATCTAATAGATACTACTTCATCTGATAGCTACAGGTAAATATTTCTCTGAATTCTGGGAGATTTTCTTGAGTGGATCATTTGAGGTAGAAAAATCCATCCTAAATCAGGGCCAGACATTCTGGTAGCAGCCCACATAAAGGTCTATGAAAGAAGAAACATTCACTTTTTCCCTACTTGCCTGATTCTGTTCCCAAGACACCCTGTTAGACTCATATTTGAATGCCTAGTTACCAGGATTGAAACTCTTTCATAAGATTAGGAGGATTAGGAGGTGTAGCCTTGTTTGTGGAAGTGTGCCATTGAGGGGGTTAGACTTTGTAGTTTCAAAAGCCATTGTCAGGCCCAGTGGTCTTCCTCTAAGACTGTAGCCCTCAGGATCAGGATGTAGGCCTCAGCTCCTTCGCCAGTATCGTGCCTGCCTCCATACTCCCTACAATGATGGCAATGGACTAAAACTCTGAAACTGTAATCAGCCCCAATTAAATGTTTTCTTTCATAAGAGTTGCTGGGTCATTGTATCTCTTTGCAGCAACAGTACAGTGACTAAGACACATACTATTTGAGTCAAAATACACTTCAAAATGTTCCTGGATTATTTATTTTCCTCTTTTTCTTCCAAATTTGCATGCAAAAAACTTATAGAGTGACAGAGCTTCTGCTGACTGTTTCTTCTTCTTTCTCTGCAATCACCAGGGTCAAAAGGGTGATAATGATCTATTTGAGACAAGAAGGAAATCTTTTACAACTCCACTCAGCAGACTCTGTTCATTTAAACTTCTAGGCTCTGACAATGAGAAGTTTACTGTGGGCATACTTAAGTACAGTACAATTTAGTAGGAAAATGTTTCCTGGTATAACAGTCTTATATGCACAGTAAGGCATAATTATATAGAAACATTATCCAAAGTGCATATCACTTCTTTTTAATTTTTATTAATTACAGTTTATTCATTTTGTATCCCAGCTGTAGCCCTTTCCCCATCCCTTCCCAATCTCACCCCCCTCCCTCTTCTTCTCCTATGCCCCTCCCCCAGTCCACTTCTTTAGTAAAGACTGATAGGGTACTTGTGTTTTCTTAAGGGCATAGGGGAGGATCTAGTGTAGTCTCAGTAACACAGATAGCACAGAGGTTACCTAGGCTACTAACAACTTCTGGTCTTGCTTGAGGGAGTCTGAGGAAGCCAGGTTGGCCTGAACCTACAGACAACACAGAGATTTAAGCTATTGACTACCTTGATTTCAGCCTCCTAGGCAGAAAACAGGTTATACACCTCTTCTTCTGAAGAAACAACCATGAATATTTGACACTCCCAATTTCCCTACTGCTTTTCTTTGAGTAGAAAGACATCTGGGTTCCCAATACTTGTCACTTTTATTTAATTTTTATTAGTGATTAAAATTGTTATTTGACAATTTCATATAGTTGCATAATGCATTCTGAGTGCTCTCATCCTCAGCCTTTCTTGTATTAGGTCATTCCTATCAACTCTCCTCTCTCTTTACAGATCTTTTTCCAAGTGTGTGTGTGTGTGTGTGTGTGTGTGTGTGTGTGTGTGTGTGTGTG
>NW_026596069.1:29769172-29774654 GCF_907164565.1 Psammomys obesus
GTGTGTGTGTGTGTGTGTGTGTGTGTGTGTGTGTGTGTGTGTGTGTGTGAAATAACAATATTTTGGTACCCTACACTGGCCATGCACAAGGCTGCCCCATCAATAACCAGACAGGAGTGGGGAAGGAGCCTATGGTACCCTATGCTTTCTTAGTGAACTGTCAGACTTCGAAGGATGATGGGAGAAGGAACATAATTGCTATGGTAGCACTTAACTTGTCACCATGCTTCCATTCCCATATGAGAGGGTTATTACGTGGGGAGGCGGGGAGATCGGGTATGCAGAGGCTGCCTTTGAGACAGCATGGAAGGGAACACAAGGTGAGGAGAGGAGGCACTCGGTTTGTATAAGAGGATATAAAGCATGTGTAGGGAAGACTGTGCACATGAGCTGCATCTTGGCAGCAGGAAAATGTCCTCTTGTTGCTAGGTCTCTGAGGGCAGACCTGTGGAAATGTCTGATTCCTAACAATAATTATATTCATATAATTTCCCACGTGTCACTTCACAGAGCCCCATGGGCTGACCAAGTGTGCCAGACAATGGTCATGATAACGAAGAAGTGGGGAATCTAGTGGAGACCCGAAACAGACAAAGAAGCTCATTAGACTTCACTGCTGCCTTTGCTAGCTGACAAACTGCAAACAGCAGGTCATGGAACTTGCTATATTTCATAATGTTAGGATCAAATCCCTGCTGATGATTACTGTAAATGTACACACAAACCAAATATATGTATGTATACATCTACATAAGTGATTATGTATATATAAGTGTATATACTCTACATATTTCTATGTATACTACAGTAATTACATATACATATAAATGCCTTCTTTCCTGTTTTTTTTTCTGAATAATTTTAACATATGAAAGAAGCCATGTGAAGCCTGAGGGCAAGGGTGCATTTGCAAAACCATTGTATTGTCCTATACTTGAACTCTGAGCAACAAGGAATTGAGGTTTTGTGCTGTAAAACAAGCCTGCTTGTCTTTACCTCTGAGAGCAGTAAGAGCTCCATTCTCAAGGGCCTTCTGGTCCAAAAATGTCCTTCAAAACATTTTCTGGAAAAAATTCAGATATTGATTCTTCTGTATTTAAGACATACAGAACCTTGTGAACCTCAGTCAGAGCTGTCTCCTATAAATTTATATCAATGAATAACTACTACACATATATATATATATCTATATCATTTATCTATATGAATATATACCTATTACAGAATGTTGTATTCAAAACTTCACTTTCATACATTACACCTTTTGAAACATTACCATATAATATTCAATTTCATTAAAATGTATTTTCTTTTTATATTCATCTTTTGTGCAGAAGCTCCAGTCTTTCCTATTCCTTGCCTGTATAATTGTTTACTTTTTTTCTTCTACTTCTTGTTCTTTGTTGAGTATACAGTTTTATTGTCTATTACATTAGGACCTGTCCGTGCATGAGTATAATGCACTTTGATGACATGTACCCTTTGAGGTACCCTTTTTGTCACCTCTCTCATTCATTTTTTTCTCTTTTCTTCTGTATTCCCCCTTACCTTTACGTTCTGGTTTATTTATTTATTTTTTTATTCTGGATTCTGTGCGTGTGAGAAATAGCATGAACACTTGCATTTGTGAGAATGGCTTAATTCACTAACACAGTGATGTCCAAGTGCACATTTTTCTCTGTCAAGGACATAAACCACATCTACAGACAGTGAGGAGAGAAGTAAAAGAAAGTGGTGGAGTCCCAGGTGATATAGGTTGTAACTTCAATTGCGAACAGACAGAAACTTATTTAAAGACAAATCCCTATTGTTTGATGAAATGATCTTCCTCCAACTAGTTGGCATACCAACATTCTGTATGTTTCCTGTTGACCGAGATCTTACTATAGCTCTGGCTGACCCAGAACTACACAAAGATCAGACTGCTCTTGAATTCATGGAAATATTCTGGTCCAAGCCTCCCAACTGCTGTGATTAAAAGCATATGCTCCAAGTCCAGCTTAAGTAATTCATTAATCTACTTATTTATTTCAATTTGATTTTGCTTCGTGTTTTAGAGATTTGAACTTTAATAACATACAAAGTAGATTTTTTCAAAAATTCTTTCTTTAAGATATCAATCACTCCTATGCTAAGATACTGTGATAAGTACATGTAAAAGTAGACAAATACTCTTGATGCCTAAAGAAGAAAGGTGAAGGGCAATGAAATTCTATAAAAATCAACACTTGTCTATTTACCTCACCAAACACTGAGAAAAAAATGTTCACAAGTTCAAGGGTAGCTGGATGATTATGCATTTGGGTTTGAAGTGAGGTTAACAATGTTCACATCCAGATTATAAAACCAAAAAGCATACTTATAGAATTGCTGTTAAAGCAAATGAAATGATACTGATGCTTTCAATTCATTGCTTACAGTTAGTAAATATGCAATAAATGTTAGTTATTACAATGAAGAGTGACATAGAAAGTAACTAAGTTCTTACTTACAAGCAAATTGCACAGCCTGCTAGACACTGCTGTCTTTCTCCACAAAATTGGTAGTATTACAGACTTAATTTCTTCTGTTTAATCTAATATGAAGATTCTGTTCTACTGTGGCTATAATTAAATGTGATATTGGTTCTGAACTCTGTTACAGTGAAGTTCAATTATGGACTACCATAGAACTACTATTACAATTTTATCAATTTGATAAGAATATTTTAGACAACCACAGTTATTACCCTGATTACTAGTACTTATTCACCACTGCCAGAGAACAGTGTTTTGTAATTATCTATTTCCTCAAAATAGTCCTTAAGTACTGATATTATTTCTCTTTTTAAAAAGAAGAACATGAATCTTTTTAGAGTTAATGAATTGGCAAAGGCCATGTAACTGGGAATTTTGAAGAATAAAGCATGAGTAGGAAAGAAACAAAAATGTAATTAGGAATAAGAATAGGATAATGTGTTTAATGAGCATAATTTTAAAAGTGAGAGTTTTGTATGTACTCTGGATTATGATGGCAAACACAAATCTAAGCTTAAGATGAAAAACAATTTTTGTTTCCTGCTTTTTTGTAGAGAATAAATTTGTAACTGAACTATATTGACTAAATTAAGATGCTAATAATTCTATTCTAGCATTACCTTGGTAACATAGTTGTGTGTTTTGTTAAAAGACAGTAAGTCTCTAGCAAAAAGTAATACTATCTAAATGTAAGCATATTTAAATCCATACATGTGTACTTAAATGAAGAGTAATTTCTGAGTAAATGTGGAATACTCGGAATTTAGTGTGCTGATATCAGAACACATCCCACCTCCTAGTCCACTGATTTCAGTACTCAGTGTATTGATGTCGGAAGCTAATCATGAATGTTTTTACTTAAGCTGAAAGTTGGCAGAGGGTTAACAGTTATCAGTGCCCTTCCATGTGAGCATCAACTCGTTGGCAGATGGGAAGTTGGCATGGGTCAGCAATTAGTGCAAAAGGTCAGCTAGACATCTGTCTTTCCTAAAGACATATCATGTTCTGATGACCTGTGGCAAACTGAGAACATCTAAACAGGCTTCAGTTAAAATGTTAGTAAAACATAGATTATCTCTCTCCTGGTTAGCAGATTTTTTTTTTTCATTTTAACTTGAAATGTTGATTTCAAAATTGCCTTTAAAAATCACAATTACATATATATTTTCCCCAAGGATATCATGGATAGAAAACACAAATATATGACAAATATGACAAAACAAAATGATTGCACATCAGGATTAGGTCATGTTGACAAGAGGTATTTTTTCTCTCCAGCTCTTAATATTAAGTATTTCAAATATAGAAACAATGTAACTTATTACCAGAATATAATTCATAAGATGATAGTTAAATAAAATTAATTTCTCATCTATTTGACAAAAAACACTGGAGCAAAAAATCTGATCTTGTGTCCTTTTACATAAACCATTATTATAGACAATGAATATAATTATTATATTCCTTTTCAATGCTTCAAAACAAAAAACTAAAAATAGAACTAAGAAATCTCTTTAGATGTTGTTAGGGACCACATTATTGTCATATTCTAATAACAAAAGTTACTATAACTTAGTTAGATTTTAATGTGTCTGATAGTATTCAAATCATTTTTCCATATCATTTCTTTAAGGTCTGGCTTTATGAATGAAAAAATTATTTAATTGCCTTTAATTACTGCTCAAGAGTCATGTCTGGGCAAAAACGAAAGGTTTTTTTTTGTTTTGTTTTGTTTTGTTTTCTATCAAATCTGTGCGAAACAGTGTTGTTATGGATTTAAGGAAGAATGGCCATCCCAGGCTCATATGCTTGAATACTTAGGCTCCAGCTGAATGGAAGTGTCTGGAAAAGAGTAGATGTGGCCTTATTGGATCAAGTGTGGTCATGTGGAAAAGAAACTAATACAAGTGCATTGTGGCCTCTTCAAACACACAGTCAGACAGTCATTTCAGGAAATACTGTACAGACAATCTACACTTTCAGAAGACACATGAAAGCAGAATTGGTATTATTTGGGAAGAGGAAGGCAACAGAAGGAAGTGGGAGTGAAAAAGGGCAAAGGGACATAAATGATCAAAACATACTATAGACATATATAACGTGTACAATTGAAATCTGTCATTTGAATAATGACTGTATAACAACACAATGATTTCTTAAGCTTTAAACATTATGAAAATGATCTATAGGCTCTAGAGTTAACATCCATAAAAATCAGTAGATGCTGATCTGATGCAAATTGGAAATAACTTCATGAAGGTATGCTTTCCAAACTGTTTTTGCAGAGATATTTTGCCACTCCAAAAAAATAAACAAGATAATGTGAAAGTAAAGAAAGAAGGTCCTAAGAATATTTTTCTCTGTTAAAAATATTACTTAATATTAAAAAAAATTAAACTTATTTTTATCTTTTTTTTTTCATAGGATATTTAAAGCAAGCAAGCTGATCAGGGATGTACGGATATCACTCATGAGCAAGAAGCTCTGGAGCTAAGCTTTTACATGGATACTATAAAATATTTTCAAGTGTCAAGGACATATTAACTGTATATTATTAAATTATGTGAAACAGTATTATATCATTTTCATTTCATCATTTTTGCATTTGTTTTTAATGTTTATGATAAAAGCATATTTTCTTTAATGCATGGTACTAACATTTCATGTGTTTCTAAAACTTTATTTAAGTATATAGATGTCAGAATATTGTCAGTACAAAATGCAGAATTATATTCTTTCATTTTCAATAAATGGAACATGAGCAGTCCAAGATATTATTACAGGTGCACTATTCTAGACACCATAAATATCAGGGAGCTTCTGTTTGTTTTTCCTTCCTTCCTCCTTTCTTTCTTTCTTTCTTTCTTTCTTTCTTTCTTTCTTTCTTTCTTTCTCTCTCTCTCTCTCCCTCCCCTTCTCTCTTTCTTTCTTTCTTTCTTTCTTTCTTTCTTTCTTTCTTTCTTTCT